>NC_086450.1:311008032-311608032 GCF_028390025.1 Pseudophryne corroboree | reverse complement strand
AAAAAAAAAAAAAACATCCAAGTTAATGTATTGTTGTGGTATCAGTAAGACGCTGATAGGAAATTTTAAGGGACAAGGCGTTTCTCATGATATTTAAGATGCTAAAATGTATTTTTATTGTTGCAAAACAAGGTTCAAATGGATCATATCGTGTTTGATTCAGATTGGATTGTTTATCTGTTTAAATAGGTTTAAAAGTATTTTAAATCGCTCTGCATAGCGTGATAGTTTTTAGCTCAGACCTAGAATAACTTTAGGGGCTTGAATGATAATTTTCTTTGTGACAAAAGGAACCGCATGGTCTGTCCACCATTTTGTGTAACCCTCATGGATGTGGAAGGGGGAGGAGCAGCGGCCATTTTGGGAAGGTCAAATTTTTCCCCCTAAGCGGCTGATTTTCAGTTGACTCAGGAAATAATCAGCCATCCATTGTCAAAAAGAAATCATCATTTAATGAGTTTTTTTTTAATGCATTTGTTTAGTCCATGTCATGGTCAATCATGAGTGGTTCAGATAGAGTTTGATAAAAGTTAATAATAAAATAAATATTTGATTTAGGAAATACACAAAAAAAACGTAGTGTTTTTCTTTATTTTGTTTTGTCACTGTCCCCATTCAAGAGCCTGTTTAACTCTGCTACTTGTAAGATGGGCCATTGAAATGCAAATGAACCTGTGTAAGTGGTTTTGTTCCCTAGCAGTGAAGAGAATCGCCTTCACAGATTAGTTAAAAAAAAGCACATTCATATGCAAATTAGAAGCACTGAATAAGGTCTCATATATGTAATAGTGATTAGTACATATATGTAATATCTATATGTGCGTGCTTACATCAATGTATGTTATTAGATTAATTTAGAATTGCATTTTCATCTGTGTACTTTCACATCTCACCTTCCTGGTTGCCATTTCATAATTGATAACGTGCTGAGAAAGATTTGTTGCTATTGGTAGTTAAAAGTAAAAATAATACGTTAAGGAGTAATTTGTAAAACACGCACACAGCTTTGCCTAAAGATACAAGGAAAGACCTGTGTGGTGCTCGGTAGATGATTACAGTTAAAGATCATTTACATTGATATAAACGTGTTAATTGTATTTCTGTGGACATATCTGGCCGGCGTACGCGTGTCTCTAACAAAAGGGTGAGACTAGCGTACGCGACGCAAGGGCCGACGCACGAAGCGTATATTACGCAACGGAGCGTCTGGGTACGCCCACATGATACAAATCACACGATAGTATTGTTTTAAGTAAGCGATAAGGAGGCAATGCGATAATAGCACAAATTGATTTCAGTTTCCAAAATTTAGTTTAAATACCTTACTTTACTGTAATGCCTCTGGGGAGAGCTATCAGATTACGGGAAATTATTTTTCTGATCAGAAAACTATAGAATGATAGTGGGTTGAAAACGGTATGAGTGTATTGAACTCCTCTTGGTGAAGTCTTGGTGAAATCTTGGTGAAGTAAATCTTGGTGAAGTAAATCTTGGTGAAGTAAGTCTTGGTGAATCACGGTCTAGGTGAATACGTGATGAGCACGGTCTAGGTGAAAACGTGCGACGGAGTGTGATAAAGTTTTTGTGGTATTACGCTCTGGCAGTTTTGGAGCAAGTAGGGAGACTCCAACGATCCTACCATTTATAGGCAACAAGTGTCTATAAGTGTTACGGTTGGACCGCACGGTTGTATGTGTGACCAATAACGCAATGTGATATGAGGTCGTATATTTAAATTGTCCTCATGCGTGTTGTAGGGAGCACATGCAAGCGTGATTTGTGTAAAAAAATATAAAGGTAAGGAATTTTCGCTGGTAGGGCCTGCAACGATTACGTGGGTCTGCTAAAAGGGGCGGATTTGTTGTACTCGGAGCAGAAGAAGCTGGTGGAAGAGCTTGGAAAACTTCCACCGTAGACTTCTGTGTTTGGTGCATTTTAGGAAGTTTTTCTGTGTTAAAAAGGTCCACAATGGAAGCCAAGTGCACAACACAGGGACGTTTAGCAGTCAGGGTTCAGACTGAAGAGGCTTGCAGACCCCGAGGGTCTGCTCGGTTAGTAATGTGGGGGAAGTATGGTCCCCACACTGAGACCTTTTGTGACGAATGGACACGAATGACTGTGGGGGATAAAGCACCATTTCCTGGGATAGGTAGTTTTGACTCAGAGGTATTGCATAATTTAAGGCGAAGGATCTGTCTCATAAAATCCGGGAAGCAACGAATTAGACATTATGATTGTTTACAGATATGGCAACAGGAAGGTGAAATACAAGGAGGATTAGCTTACACAGCTGACTCTCACTGTGGTAAGAAAAATATGGCAACAAGAGAGAAGGTGGTTACAGAGAGTGGCACACTGGTGTTTGATAAACATGCACTTAGCAACTGTATTATTGATGATAAGAATAATTGTAATAAATGTAACAATGATAAAAGTAACAAATGTAACAATGATAAAAGTAAAAATGTTAAATGTACCACTGTTAATCCGTGCAAGTTGCACCCCATGTTAAACTTCCCTCAGGATCACAAACAAGAAAGTGAGCCCAGCACGATATTGGCACCTTTCCCAGCAGCCATCATACAAGACATCCAGGTGGACGCGACCAAATCGGTAAAGGCAGTAATCAAACCCCCTAACGGAGGGTCAGGTGAGGTCGTGTCCACAGGTACATATGGTGTTATATATCACGCACAAACAAATGTACCTCATATTGTAGAACCAACTCAGAATGACGTTATTGGACTTAATCCTGTCAGGGTAATTGCAGTACCAAATGGGAAAACTGACACTTCAGGAGTCACTCCTGTCAGAAACATCGCCATGCACTGCCCCTTTTCCCGAATGGAATTAAGATCAATGGTGTCTAAATTCCCTGATCCTAGGAAAGATCTAGTTGCAAGCCAGAAGTACATTAGAGAGCTAGGAAATACTGTGGAGCCCAATAACAAAGATTGGCGGGTATTGCTGAGGGCATGTTTACCCCCCAATGTCGACTCAGTGAAATTTATTGCTGACTGTAAACTAGATGAAGAGGTACCCCTTACGGATGAGTACAATCAAGATAATGTAAAAAGAATCAATCTGCAGTTGGGAGTGTATTTTCCTGCTGTTGTCAAATGGAACAAAATTTTCTCCATCAAACAAAAAGAGGGAGAAACAGCTGCTGATTATTTCCATCGGGCATTGCAGGACATGGCTAGGTATACAGGGATAGAAGACATTAAAACAAATGTGAATCCTAGAGAAGTAGCTGTGTCCGTATTAATGGACGGCTTAAAAGACACACTAAGAATCAGGGTACAAACCTCTCTACCTCACTGGAGAGGTATCTCGGTGGCTGCATTAAGAGAGTCCGCTATCGAGCATGACCGTAATATCCAAAGAGCCAGGGAAGCACAGGGAGAGCGGTTGATGGTGATGAGCATCCAAGCACTAGAGGAGGCATCAAATCGACCGAAACCCCAGGCCACTGGCACATGGAGGAAGCCAAGGGTTTGTTATCTTTGTAAAAGAGAAGGGCATTATGCCAGCAACTGTAACAGCCCACATAAAGTCAGACCCCCTAGACAAGAAAACGAGCAGAGTTATGACACACGAAATTGTAATCAGGGATCATATAGGAATAAGTTTGGGCCGCACCTGTAATATGTAGTCAGGAAAGGTGATCATTAGGACTGATAGTAAGCCTGAGGGTACAGTTAATGATATTGGGAGGTCAGTTCCTTGTAGACACAGGAACAGCCGGGTAAAACGTTGTAAATTTATCTGTAAATGTTTCTTTTTCCCCATCTCTGACGTTCATAGGCAGAACTCAAACATCACATAGCTACTTGATCTTTGCAGAAGACTACCTAACCCCAGTGTGACCTACCGACATCGGTGTGTCCTGGCCAGGCACAAAAGGGTGAAGTGTGGAAATACTGGTGGGGAGGGGACTGCGCAAAGATACCAATGGATGTGTTGGTGTGACAGCCTGATGGTGAAGGTAAGATCTGATAATGGTTTTTTTTGTTTGTTGTTTTATGTAACATATATATGAATTGTTCTCTCTCTCGTTTTTTTTTTTTTTGTCTCTCTCTCTCTCTCTCTCATGTTCTTATGTTTTAAAGATGGTATGTCACACATCAGTTAGACAAATGGTAATGCAAGATTTTGCTCCTTACAGAAAGATCGCAGATTTGGAAGGAATGTTGTATCACCAGAATGTTCGTTTGGAAGACTGAGAGACACCACCTTTGAGATGACAGCAGAGCAAGAAGAACAACAAGACTAGAGGACATAAGACATCGTAACATTTTTCTTTCCCCTCAAAGTATTTTTTTGTACCCCCATTACAAATTTCTCTTTCTCCTCCTGTAAGATGGACTTGCCCCAAGAGACTGTGATCCGGATTTTCCTGTTGACCATGATGTTGACCAGAGCAGTCTGTTTCGGTGAGAGTACCATGGAGGTCGAGAAAGGATCTGGAATGGGTTCTGATGACAGAGACGGAGGCGTAAATTTCCAATAGAAACACAATCACCAAGCAAAGGCGAGTACCAGAAAACGATCTAGCAGCCATGTTATTTATAGACTTTGTGAAGGATTGTTAGCTGAAGAGAACTGCGTCTGTAGGCATTGTGACAGCATAGTTGAGGATGGGTGCATCAAGAAATGTCAGTCCAGTTTTAATATCCACATGGACCGGCGTCCATTGAGTGACTATCACTCCTTAGTGGGTAAAGTGTTAAACCAGACAGACTGTTGGGTATGCTCTCAAGTACCTCAAGGTCATAGCAAATCAGGACTAGTACCATTCCCTTTAACTGTAGGAGAGGTACTTGAGCTAAGTGGTGGGAGGCCGGTGGACAAGAGGTTTAATATCTCTAGTCCTCCTAGTTTGAAGCTCCACCAATATCATGTGGATAGGTCCTTAGTATGCTTTAACATTTCCAATCCCCGAAAGCCGGGAAATTGGGAAGTGTCATGGAGTAATCAAACCATGACCTTTTCATACAGAGCCGACAGAATGCCCATAGACACAGAACTTATACGCCAAATAGCCGACCATGGAAGATTTTTCCGGTATAGGTACACTTTAGGAAGTAGGACCATGCGAGTTGGAGAAGTATCACCAGGATACTGTGCACATATCGTACAACCTGATACGTGTACAAGACAGATGGGAGAGTTAGGGTTAGGAGACCTCACATGGAAAATTTGTAACATGGTTATGTCATACTCCGTCCCATATGTTCTCCCCGATGATGCATATTTCATATGTGGGAGGAAGGCGTATAAGTGGCTTGCCCCAAACTCAGAGGGATTGTGTTATATTGGAAAAGTACTGCCTGAAGTAATGACTGTATCCCATAACAAAATGAAAGATATTCACCGCAGTGCCCAAGCTCCTTATGCTCACACTCATTACGAGCACGTCGTTAAACGGCACCTGATAGAGAGGACAGAGCATCCAGCCTCTGATCTGATCCATGAATCCACCGGGATTCAATTCCTACTCGCGTTAGATATCACTCGTACCGCCAGAGGAGTGATAAATTATAGATATATATCTGCGCTTGCAAAGTTATTAGACAATATCACCGAAATGTATGACGACACATTCAGGTATACTGGGAAAGAGTTACAAGCTTACAAAACAGAACTGGTTCAGCATAGGATGATTCTCAAGTACCTCACAGCTGTGACAGGCGGGTATTGTGTTACCCTAGCAACTCAGTCTGGAATAAAGTGCTGCACGTATATCACAAACAGCACAGAGGACCCAGTCGAGGTCATAGACCAAAAGATGGATGACATTTTGCAATTAAAGTGGGAGTTCCGGAGGAGACATAATCTCACTCTCGCCGCTGTGGGCAATGAGCTGACTGGTTGGGTGTCATGGTTGAACCCACGAAATTGGGTCACGGGCTTAGGAGAATGGGCCCAAGGTAATATCATGGATGTAGGGAAATTTATCTTGTGTATATTGGGAGTCGTCATATTTGTTGGCCTGATATTTAGATGCGTTCGGATTTTAACGAAGTGTAAAGGTAATACCAGAGTGATGAGTTTAAGGAGCGAAGACACTATAATAACAACAACAAATTTGATTTATGACCCAACGATTGAGACAATGTTGTGATGAAAATGCGATTCCACGGTCCATTTCATTCACCCGTTTCTCCTTTGTTTTCCTCCAAGGTACAAAGACATCCGCTTGGAAGAAGAATTTGACAACCTCTTTTATACAGACCATTGATGGACTATACCACAGACCCCCAATATCCCTAGTGACTTTAAATTTTTACGATAGCCCAAATATTTTAGTGACTGTAACTTTCTGGACAATGGAAAAGCTTTTGTCGCCATTTATAGCAAAAGCATCGAGAGACATCAGACAACATGTACATCAAGACAAAACATCAGACAAGACCTCAATCGGCGAATGCATATTAAACTCACATAGTTTATGACTACATTTGTACTAATTACTTCTTATCTTCACCTCTACAACCTTCAGGTAATGACACACATAGTCGATAGGGAATATAGACACAGATATCAGCACTCACATACCCCCACATTTATGTATCAGCAACTAAAATGTGCTCCCCCATTTGTTGCAACCAAAAGCCGAAAAGAGCTCGGTAAAGTTTGACAGCCCATCCACAGACCCTTAATACGGGATAAGAAGGATTCAAATGTATACTTCGCAATACCTCGAAGCTTGATTTAAAACACGTACGGCATGATGATATATGACCCCTCAAACATGGATTCATACACACATGCTTCTACTATCTCACTAGGTCATACCTTTTTCCCACCTTCTCCTCTCCTCCCTTTTCTCAATCATAAAATGGTACTAACATGAAGGTATATATTTTTCTTTTTTAATTGTTTTAGGAAGTGGCAGTTATTGTTGACTGCCAAAGGGTGGACTGTCAAAGTCGGAAAAATATCATGCTACACGTTGCCATATATTCACCCCATGCGCTTGCCCGCTGCACGTGCACGTTCTCTCCCGTGCGTGCGCATATTCGCAGATGCGTGACGGCGCCTCCACGGCCGTGCGCATTGGCGCGTGGTATGCGCACTTACGATAGAGTTCGTGTGCGTCTAGCGGGCGACTCAATCGTTACATAGTAAATCCAAATAGTGTGTGTTATAGATAATGTTCCCTTTAATAATAACTGTAAGTTTGTTTAATGTAACTGGTCCCTGGACAGAGGAATTCCTCTTTTCATGGTACGAAGGGTTAGACAGGGTTTGAGCAGTTGTGTTTGGTACCTAACTAAAGAACATTTTATTAGAAACAATCCGGTGCTGGTTAGGTAAAGATTATTTGCTCCTGCATATAGTTATGTCTATTAGTAGTTTCTGGACATTTATTCATTGTCCATGTGTTGGAAATCCTGAGTTTCCCTCCCACCTGAGCAGTCTGGGGTAGTCACAGCCCACCTGTTCAAACAAACCTATGACCTTTTGTTGTAATATGAAGACAGATTCCTGTGTCCAATGAACAATGAGATTATAGGTCCCTTTGTAGTGTACTGTATGCAGTGTATATAAGGACAGCCAGCCTGGCCAGCTCATTCTCTCTCTCTCCACAAACGGTTTTCATCTTGACTAACTTGGAGCTGGTACCAGAAGCTGCGCAGCGATCATTCCCCAGTGTGTGTAAGTTATTCTCTGTAACCAACTTGTTCCCTGTTTGTATTTGCCATATTCTCTCTCTCTCTCTCTGTTATTGTATAAGATTGTGACGCTATTGTATATTTATGTGTAGTTATTCTGCTTAGATATTGATGTTAGACTGTAGTGTATGAACTGTTAACTGTTTTCACCTTTTTACATCAGCTAGACATTGTTAGTAAAGGTGTTGGAACCTCAGCAGGGTGTCTGTGTGTTTCTAGCTAGTACAAAGGGTTTCTGTGTATTTCAAATCACTCAAACAGCTTGCTTATATATCCAGGTTAACCAGTTGTATATCATTACAGTGTTACAATTCTAAGGTTTACAGTGTAAGCATATTCTGTGTTTAAAGTTTATAAAAGTACTGTCTGTGTGTGCGCTCGCAGTGTGTATTCCATACACCCAGCGCAGTGTGTGTACGTTACTTGCATACCACGTGTGAGGCCTTCATACGCAAATAGCGTATGATGTGCGTAGCACGTGCACGAGGTTTAGCGGCCACTACGGCTACACGGTATTAGTATATAGCTAATGTTAAAAAGTAGATATCGGACTCTATCAGTACTGCACAGTAAAATGACAGTGCACTATTTTTTTACAGCAACGCCTGTAGAAGAGGTAGACCTCCAAGGTACAGTACTGTAATTATTAATAACTTTCAGTATTAAGATCCCTCATGGCTGTTTACAGTATCGAGTGGGAATAATCTTCAGACTTCTGCAATGCTTGCTGAATCCAGTACAGTACAGTACTGTATGTTAAAATCTATTGCACTAAAGTACAGTATTTTAATGTATTCGCCATTCACCAGGTCAAAATCCAGTAAATACTGTAAGGTTGTCATTCATGTATAACTAAAGTACCCCCAACATTGCCTAGGATTTTGGCTTCCAAAATACTGTAGCCCTAGTAATGTACAGTACTGTGTATTTTTTCCAGTGGGGAGTGGTAGGGCATTGTGGGGATTTCCTTGTTGCATTTCATATGTACTGTATGTTTATTCATGGCAGGGTTTGGGGAGGAACAGTAAGAGGAGGGTGGGACAAGCTGCCTCAGTAGCCCTCTCCTATCTGTAATTACAGTACAAAGTATTAATGTGCTGTATACTGTGTTATGCTTTACTACCCCAATATTTGAAGCCATGCAATGCTTTTGTACCTACTGTATGCTGGGGTGTAGGGCCAGACATGCTTGGCGTCCTCCCGCATGTCTGTGAAACTGATTGTAGAACTGATCGAAGATGTGCTAAATGTAGCACATCTACAGTACATATACGATCTGATCTGAAATAGGCCATAGGTGTGATATGCACCTTGTGAAAATTAAACTATGTGGGGGTGAATGCTTCTGTTTGATCACTCCTGGGGACAATGTGAATGTTGTGACCAATGTGTTTGATACAGTAACTACTGTACAGGGGCCAATGTGTTTTATTATTTTTCACCATTGACAGGCCTCCAGGAGGGCGAGGGCCAAACATGGTCTCCAGGACCCCCCAGCACTCCTGCTACTACCACCACCCGACCATCCACCCACCCACCCACTTCATGATGCCGGCACATCTGTACCGTCAATAAGTAAGCATTCCTGCACTGTACATTGCTGTACATGTACTGTACACGGAAAAATACTGTAATGTATAGGAAAAGTCTACATTACTGTGTATGGACACCTCTGTCCAGTAAGAACTTTACTGTCCTGAAAGAATCCAGCAGGACCATTGCTAGGTGTGGGTGAGCTGTTGATAAACTTGTGGAGAAAGCCAGAGGAAACAGTAGTCATTTTAGGGGAGACTAACTTAAAAGAGGCAGGTGCGATCAGGTTAGGGTTAGGCTGCAGGGGTGGGGGGGTTTAACATTGACACTAGATGCTACGATAACTGGTGAGGGTTAGTATAACAGTGTAAGGAGAAGACGGAGCTTAGGGATAGGCTGCAGGGAAGAGGGGTTTGGGTTAGTCACCGCCAGGGATGGACAAGTGTAGGCATCGCTGGTGGAGGTTAAGGTTAGTCTATGGCGTGAAGGGTTAGGGCTAAGCTGTGGAGGGGATTTTAGGGTTAGGCTGCAGAAAAGGTGGGTTAGAAGGTAGGGGGTATGGTAAGTACTGTATACTGTACTTACTGTACCTACTGTAACTACTTTCAGGATTGTCATCATTGAGTTGCCTAGTATTGTACAGTACTGTATTCTACTGGACTGTATACTGTATCATGATTTACTACTACCCCAAAATTCCCTCTGAGTGACACTAACAATACTGTAGAAATTTACTGTACATCCCGAAATGACAAAAAATGTTTTGTTTGTTTTTTTGCAGTCCCACCACAGCCAGAATCCGGCAGGTTCATTTCACCACTGTTTCTCAACCTTATCTGTATCTAGATCTTATCTGTATCTTATCTGTATGTGTACAGTACTCAACCTGTATTACTGTTCTAATACAGTACATTGTTTTTTATTTTCACAGAACTCCGAAGACTAATGTCATTGGCAAACACCCTGTTTGACTACATTTATCGCTCTTTGTAAAAAATATTTATTATTACTGTACATTTGTTGTTGTTCATTTAGTGTATTACAGTACATCTTTATCCCAGCCAAAAGTGTTTGTTTATTTTTTGGTTTCACATCACACATGATGAACCCCTTCAACTGTGCCCAGACCAATTCAATAGGATTCCTGTCCAGTGACCTACAGTACACTAATATACAGTATATTAGCATACTGTACAGTACAGTAATTCAATCAATACAAAGTCAACTACAGTATATACTGTTAATACTGTACATGCCGTACTGTATTGTACAATAATTAGTGAATACAGTAGATTAGAATGATGCTCACTCTGGCGGTGTACATTGCCAATGTACTGTATTTGGCGGTGTGTGGTGCCAATTTATTCCTCTCTTTCATGAATTTTGCATTTCTTACACCCAACAAACTGCATTTGGCTCCGTGTACAGTAGTTCAGTGCATGGTGGGAAGAAAATAATAGAAATACAGTATCGTTAGTACAGTAGTAGTATTCGGATGTTCACAACATGTCACAACAATGCTTAACAAAGTGTCTCTCTAAATCTGACGTTTCAGATACAGCCTACAGTACAGTACAGTATACTGTAAATGTCTGAAATTGAGTACTGCCAGGCAGGGGCATTAGTAAAACTTTGATTAGCCCCATAGCAAAACCTTGAAAGCCCATCCTGCTGGTGTCAATATCAAATCCCATGCAGTAGAGAGAGGAACAAGAAAGAGTAGGGGGAGAGAGAGAGGGTTTCATGTTAAAAAAGAGTCAGGAGCGAGAGAGATGGTGTATATGTAGGAGGGGCCGGGTGTGGGCTGGGTATCTATTACACTTACCGAGGGTGGACCTTCTGCTCCCCTTTGGATGCCCCGGGTTCCCCTCGGGGGTGGCTCTGGCTCGCTAGACTGGAATGGCTGGGAGTCCTGGATGGTTCCTGTAAAGGAGAAAACAACCTACATACGCACGGACTGAGAGGAGTGGAGGAGGGACACCCACAGGTGAGCTCAATAATAGGTCATCATTGGCACTTGTGGCCTCAGACTGGATGCCCGTGAGGTGCAGAAGCACCCGGTGCAACCACGGACGGAAATGCCCACGAACAGGGGGAGGGGTGGGGAATGTGATGACAAACTTACGTAACACACACGGCATACAGGTTTGCTCACCTGACTTTATCTTGCCCACTTGCATGACGAGTGATCACACTTCTGGTACCTAGGACAGGAATACGCAAGAGAAAGCGCCGCGGGCGGAGGCACACACAAGCAAGCAGTTCTGTCACTGACTGGAACTTTGCACAGCTAACAGCCTACCTGCGAGGGGAGCCTGACTGGGAAGTAATGCATGGAGGCGGACCTCGACTGGGTACCTGCTGCCTAGCGCCTAAGCGATGCCTGCAGCCTGACCAATCTACAGCCCCCTAACCACTATGAGGTGGAATATCGCAGAACGCTATGCGCACAGGAAATACTGTACAATGCAGAAACATACAGTGACATATGTACAATACTGTACATACAGTCTATAAGAATACAGTGACACACAATACCTACTCTAGGAGAATAGAGTGAAACACAATACCTGCAGCCTATGACAATACAGTGAGACAATACCTACTCTAGGAGAATAGAGTGAAACACAATACCTGCAGCCTATGATAATACAGTAAGACAATACCTACTCTAGGAGAATATAGTGAAACACAATACCTGCAGCCTGTGACAATACAGTGAGACAATACCTACTCTAGGAGAATATAGTGAAACACAATACCTGCAGCCTATGACAATACAGTGAGACAATACCTACTCTAGGAGAATACAGTGACACACAATACCTACTCTAGGAGAATACAGTGAAACACAATACCTGCAGCCTATGACAATACAGTGAGACAATACCTACTCTAGGAGAATATAGTGAAACACAATGCCTGCAGCATATGACAGTGAGACAATACCTACTCTAGGAGAATGCAGTGAAACACAATACCTACACCGAGAGGGAGCCTCACTGAGGGCTTACCTGGACCACCAGACAGCAGGGTCAGAAGTAGTGGCAAATGCAGCAGCCAAACTCTGGACAGCAGGGATCCCAGGGCAAAGTGCCGCAGAAGCCCGAGGAGGAGGAGCAGCAGCAGGATGGTGTCATGGAGAAATATGAGCGAGGGAGAGAGAGAGTAACATGGGGAGAGAGGGAGAGGGAGAGAGATACGGTTTCAGAGAAAATAGAGAGAGAAGGTGGGAGAGAGATACAGTTTCAGGGGAGAGACAATGTCAAGTAGAGAGATACCAAAGACTGTTATACTGTATATGGTAATATCACAGGCTTATGTTCTTCAACTCTGCTCTTCTTCCTTCTTCTCAGACCCTTCTCAGTGTGAGTAACTGTACTGTACGGAGTGCTGAGAGATGGATATTTAAGGTACTGCAGGGAGGAATATACAGTATGTGATGTCGACACTGAAGGGAGGGAGATGTGTTGTGAGGTGGACAGTGAAGGGAACATTGAGTCAAGTGAGAGGTACTGGAGAAACTACATAGCAGTGGCATGACCATTTCATTCAATGACGACAGGCAACACTCTGTCTAGATGGTTTATGTCATTATTACACTGGGCAGGTGTCAGTACTTCTTCCCAAAATTTCTTTATCCCAGCCATAAGTTCTTGTTTATTTCTTGGCTTCAAATCACACCTGATGAACCTCTTCAATTGTGCCCAGACCATTTCTATAGGATTTATGTCCGGTGACCTACAGTATACAATAGTACATAAAAATAAATTATTAGCATACTGCACAGTACAGTAATTCAATCAATACAAAGTCAACTATAATAAATGCATATTGCACAATAATTAGTGGATACTGTTACTGTACATTAGGATAATACTCACTCTGGCGGTGTGCGTTGCCAATTTATTCCTCTCTCTTCCATGAATTTTGCAGAAGCAGAATGTTTAGGGTCGTTATCTTGGAAAACTTTGTGTCTAGATGGATAGTATTGTCTGATAAATGGCATCAAACACTTACAGTATCTACTATGTGTTCTTGGAAGAAGATCTTATCCATAATCCCTACAGAGATAAGAAATGTTTGTCACTAACAAGAACACATTGCAGTATTGTACTGTATACTGTCATTTACAATACAGGAATGAAAAAATATTATTTGTTCTGCATTGTTTAGAACTTACCCAGTGGGGGTAATTCCAAGTTGATCGCAGCAGGATTTTTGATAGCAACTGGGCAAAACCATGTGCACTGCAGGGGAGGCAGATATAACATGTGCAGAAAGAGTTAGATTTGGGTGTGGTGTGTTCAATCTGCAATCTAATTTGCAGTGTAAAAATAAAGCAGCCAGTATTTACCCTGCACAGAAACAATATAACCCACCCAAATCTAACTCTTTCTGCAAATGTTATATCTGCCTCCCCTGCAGTGCACATGGTTTTGCCCAGTTGCTATCAAAATCCTGCTGCGATCAACTTGGAATTACCCCCACTGTACAGTACCTTCAAAAATGCACATAGGTCCAGCACCCATGCGAGATATACCTCCCCATACGTGGACCTTTAATGGAAACTTTGCACATGGTTTCAATGAGTTAAAGTTACGTTTGCAGAAGGACATTCTTGAGAACCTCTCCATAAAAACAGAAGTTTCATCTGTGAAAATTACATCATTACATTTTTCACCACTGTCAATCCACCGTTGAGCTTGTTCAACTCGCTTTTCTTTATTAACATCTCTGATCATGGGATTTATCCGGTGCAAATAAAAATGTTGAAAATGCAGTCACTCAGTGTATTGTTAAAGACTTACAGTATTACTAAATAAATTAGGGTTGGTGTACAGTATTTTACATTACCTTGTCTGACCATAACTCCATCCCATTTCTCTCCGCATCCGTTTGATACTGGAACATGAGATGTCCAGATTATATTCTGAATGAAGAATGCGTTTTATTTGTCCAGCAGTACGCTCATCATCTCCACAAGTTAATTCTTCAACAATCTTTTTGACTCTCCTACAGTAATACACAAAAATGATTGTACAGTATATAGTAATTACAGAATTATAATTATCCCAGTGTCCCCACAGCAAGTGGCACTGGGGAGTGGGAAGAACAGCACTCCAGGTGGTCATTACATGTACTGTAACTTGCACTACAGGAACAGTACATGTAACTGACACTATATGAGGCATTAGGTGTACAGTAACTGGCACTACAGGGGGTCATTACGTGTAACTGGCATTACACAAGGCATTATGTGTAAATGGCACTATAGGAAGCATTACGTGTAACTGGCACCATACTGGTGGCATTACGTGTAACTGGCACTATACTGAGTCATTATGTGTAACTGGCACTACAGTATACTGGGGGCATTACGTGTAACTGGCACTATACTGGGGGCATTACTTGTAAAGAGTATTACTGTGTTCATTATGTGTAAGGCTGCCAATTGTGTGTGTAGGGTGGTGTGATAATGTGGTATACTGTATATATTTATAATGTAATAACATAATACTGTATACTGTATACATGAGTTGTGAGGCCCCGCCCACTTTTCTAGAACAACGTGCGCCTTCGACTCACACATTGGGGAGATTGGATGGCACTTCAAAAGATCTTGCTCAGAGTGCTAGTAGGCCTGGAGTTGTCTGAGTACTTTGGAGTCTGTCCTTTAATCACAGTATATAGTACTGTATACACAATGTCATCAGTAGCAGCCCACCCCCATGTACTCTAATGTACTGTACTGTACTGTATCTGATGTTCCTAAAAAGTGAGCTGAGGTTTACGTTCTTGTGCTGCTGAGGATGTACTGGAGAAGCCAGTTTCTCCCCAGCCATTGACCTCCCCGGACATTACTGATCTACTGTACAATGAATCTGTAAAGTACAGTACTGTATCTACAGTCTTCTACTGTACTTACCATGTGCATTTAGAAGGACTTCTATATCTGCGGCGCATCCTCATAAAAGCATGATTGCGCACAGTCTGTAAATAAACTACAACACCACTTTCTTTAAGCTAAGCCTGGATCTGTCATGTTGTCTTGTTTTCTTTTTTCATCTTTGCAATTATCTGGCTCATAGATTTGCTGATTTTTACTGTCATGTTTCACGTCAGGAACTAGGGAGACAAGATAATGTACAGTAAATACTGACCTGTACTGTAATTTTTGGCACTCCATTATATAATTTTTTTTACAATATACTGTACAGTAGAGTACAGAACTGTGTACAGTATTATGGATGTTAAAACAATTCAATTGTCCCTCGTGATATCTGCGAATCGGTGTTGCAGTTTCATGCACACAGTGCTAAAATGTCTACTTGCGGCACTGCAAATTACTGTACATACTGTACAGTAGATGTGCATCTATAGACATGGCTAGTGTACAAGGAAGGAATACACGGACATACGGTACAGTGCGGGGCTTGGCTACAGTAACAGGAGAGAAGAGAGGCATGTTCGGGGACAAAATGGACATTTTGTCTTCCTACGAACCTGCACATGGCTTGCTCTTAGGACCTGCTAGGGTTAGTAGCGGCTCTTGCCACGGGCAAGCAGGCTTATTACACAGGAGCGCCGCTGCCCTTAGGGTGCCACCGCCATGGCAACAGCAGCTACTCCTGACCCCCTCCCTGGCTGCAACAGGCACCGTGGGCTGTGTGGATGCTGGCTGCAGCCAGCATCGCTGACTAACTGACTACAGAGGGCACTGCTACAGGGGGAACAGCTACTGGGGGCAAATCAACTGCGGGCACAGCTACTGGGGACACAGCTACAAGGAGCACTACTACAGGGGGCACATACTAGGGGCACATCTACAGGGGGCACAACTACTAGGGGCACAACTACAGGGGGCATATACTGAGGACACTGCTACAGGGGGAACAGCTTCAGGGGAAAATCAAATGGGGGCACAAGGGGCACAGCTACAGGGGGCAAATGTACTGGGGGAAAAGCAACAGGGGACACAACTACTGGGGGCAAATCAACAGGGGGCACAACTACTGGGACACAGCAACAGGGGGCGCAACTACTAGGGGAAAAGCAACAGGGGGCACAATTACTGGGGCACAGCTACAGAGGGCAAAGCAACAGGGGGCACTACTACTGTGGGCAAAGCAACAGGCGGCATAGCAACAGGGGGGACAACTACTGGGGCACAGCTACAGGGGGCACGGCAACAGGGAGCAAATCTACTGGGGGAAAAGCAACAGGGGGCACAACTAATGGGGCAAAGCAACAGAGGGCACAAGAACAGGGGCAAATCTACTGGGGGCAAAGCAACAGGGGGCACAGCTACTGGGGGCAAAGCAACAAGGGGCACAGCGAGGAGGCACAGCTACAGGGGGCACAGCTACAGGGGGAAAATCAACTGGGGGGTACAACTACTTGGGGCAAATCTGGGGGCATAACTGTGGCCATGCCCATACCCTATGAAGCCATTCCCCATGTTTTTTGCCTAACTGTTTTGCCTGGGGGGAAGAAGAGGGGGGAGGGGGCCAGTGGAAACTTTCGCACTGGGCGCCACAAGGTGTGGAACCAGCCCTGCACATACAGTATGCTCCCACAGTGCCAGATAAACTTACTGTATGCCCCCACAGTGCCAGATACACATACTGTATGCCCCCACAATGCCAGATACACATACTGTACAGTATGCCTCCAAAGTGCCAGACACACATACTGTACAGTATTCCCCCATGTTTATTTTACTATTAAAGGCAGCATTTTTAGGTATAGTAGATTCACATTTAGTGGTGGCAGCTACTGTATCCCCTACAGTATATTGTACAGAATGCTGTGTTCCTGGACTTCCCTCTTAATGCTAGCCATCACCTTTGGTGAAACACCTTCATATTCAAATAACTACAGTACACTGTAGTTCCCCACAGGTAATTTAATTATTCCAGGAATAAAGCATTTTGTCCCTCCAGTGCAGAGGGTCATGTTGGGAGGTACAGTATGATACAGTGCAGTAGCAACAGGGGGCTTAGGGGTCTATTTACTAAGCCTTGGATGGAGATAAAGTGGTAGGAGATAAAGGGTAACATGTACTAAGCAGCGATAAAAGTGGAGAAGTGAGCCAGTGGAGAAGTTGCCCATGGCAACCAATCAGCATTAACGTAACATTTATAAGTTGCATACTATAAAAGTATACAGAGCAGCTGATTGGTTGCCATAGGCACCTTCTCCACTGGCTTTCTTCTCCACTTTTATCACTGCTTAGTAGATGTTCCCCAAAGTACCAGCCAATCAGATCCTACAGTAACTGCCATGTAACTGGACGGAGCATTAGTGTATACTGTAAATGCAGAAATCAGTGGCATACTGCATAATGTACAAATGACCTGTACTTACTGTGCTTACTATACCAGCGAGATGATCCTTCAGTAGAAAAAGTTTGTGGTAGAAAAAGTAGAATACAGCAACAACTTGACTTTGAAGTCAGCAGAAGCGGCAGAATGTATCTCAAGGGCTTGTATGGGTGATACGGCCGAAGAGACGAATCCAGTAGCAAGTCTACACTGTAAGATGCAGAATCACAGAATGGATAGCTTCTTGTATCTACAAAGTGGCTTTATACAGTATGAGGTGTCTATAAAGTGTGTGGCCACTCTGTCTGCGGTGCCACCAAGTCTGTAATACCAATTATCAAAAAGGAAGACTCATTTGTGTGAGCTCTTAGCGGCTGACACCTTAGACAATGCTGATAATTGCCATTGTGTGCATTGCCGGTGGGTCTGCCCTGCTATTGGTCGAACACAATGCAAATGCACCTGTATCAGAATTTGGAAAATAATGTCATCCTTTGTCCTACAGTATTTGATAGCAAGTTAACATGGAGTGTTTATGCTAATGCTACCCGGCTATTTGTACAGAACATAACGACAATATCTATAGTAGCGTGATTGGGCGGCAGTGTGCCTGTAGACCATCTAGTAGTCATACTGTGCATTCATGAGATACTGTAGGTACCCAGTTGCACTTTGCATTCAATATTTCTGCCCATTTGAAACAACAGAGATACAAAGGTAGTTCGAAATAGGATTGCTGCTTATGCTAATGTTATCCATTATTTTGTACACAACGTAACGACTAGATGAATAGCGTGAACAGGGCAGCAGCGTGGCCTTGTATTTAGTAGAAGCGGACTTTTTTTATATAATGAGAAGTAGAAACTTAAAACACTAAATAACTTTATTGTATTAAAAAAGAATAAAAAAATAAAATAAAATAATAAACGGATGCCGAACTCTGTATCGAACCCGGGTCTTCAAGCATTGCAGGCGGCCGCTGTTCTAGTTAGGCCACAGCCAACCATGGTAGAGGTGGGCCCTCTGGGTTTATATGTCATGTGTTGTATCTTGGTGCTTTAAAAAAAAAAAGGTAGCTGCTTACGCTAATGTGATCCTGCAATTTGTACACACTGTAACAACAATATCTATAGCTAGCGTGATCGGGCGGCAGTGTGCCTGGAGAACATCTGGTAGTCATACTGTGCATTCATGAGATACTGTAGGTACCCAGTTGCACTTTGCATTCAATATTTCTGCCCATTTGAAACAACAGAGACACAAAGCTAGTCCGAAATAGGATTGCTGCTTATGCTAATGTTAGCCATCATTTTGTACACAACGTAACGACTAGATGAATAGCGTGAACAGGGCTGCAGCGTGGCCTTGTATTTAGTAGAAGCGGACTTTTTTATATAACGAGAAGTAGAAACTTAAAACACTAAATAACTTTATTGTATTAAAAAAGAATAAAAAAAATAAAATAAAATAATAAATTGGTGCCTGAACTCTGTATCGAACCCGGGTCTTCAAGCATTGCAGGCGGCCACTGTTCTAGTTAGGCCACAGCAGACCATGGTAGATGTGGGCCCTCCGGGTTTATATGTCATGTGTTGTATCTCGGTGCTTTAAAAAAAAAAAGGTAGCTGCTTACGTCAATGTGATCCTGCAATTTGTACACACTGTAACGACAATATCTATAGCTAGCGTGATCGGGCGGCAGTGTGCCTCTAGACCATCTGGCAGTGACTGAAACACAAAGCTAGTCCGAAATAATTCCCATATAAAGGGAAGTGATTAATGGTTCGTCATTGTCACAATAAATGTCAGCCATTCAGCAGGCGGCGCTATGAAGGGTCCGTTGGTTATTTGAGACATGCTCTGTAGAGTCTAGGAAAAGCGACATCTGGTGGACAGAAAGTAGAATGAACGTTACAATTATAACGTGACGTCACATTTACAACGCAACTTATAACGGGATTTATAGCGCAAGGAGCTGGCGCGAGTTGCATGGCGCCCGCTATGCGGTACGCAGCAACGATATATCAGGACACATCTGTACATGTATATACTTTATCTGCAGGGCAAAAAACTGGTTGACTTTGCATGTATCCCAAAATTATTAGACAGCTTTACTAATAGATTGCAATTCAAATTTCAAATGGACTTACCACACCCAAATCTAAATCTACAGTATTTGCACATTTCACATCTGCCCCACCTTCAGTACAATATGGATTTCCCAGGTGCAGAGTTCCTTTTTATGCGTTTACTTCCAAATAAATCAGGTATTTCATAGGATTTGCCTTGACTGCGGCTTAATGTTATGACCTTACACACTGGCAAGTTGGTGATGAATTTCAGCTGCTGTTGCACCCTTTAGATGCCGAAATCTGATAATGAAAAACACCTCAATGTTCGATCATGTTTCCACCAGCCCCGACATCTTACAACTGAAGTTGGGGCAGAGTGGCTAATTTGAAGTACAGTTTATTGGGTGTGAGGAGAAGCAGTGGTCTACCTTCTCTGGCTTAGTGGTAAACACAATCGTCCCCAGTATCCTCCAAGCCAAACTCCTCACCTTAGGGGTACCAGAATCAACATGCTTTGGATCGTTGACTTCTTGAGCAAGGAAACAGGTGGTAAAAGCTGGATCATTAACGATCAGCACGGGGGCACCTCAAGGATGTATCCTCTTCCCCCATGCTCTTCTCTCTATATACCAGCGACTGCACCTCGGCCGAGCAATCAGTAAAAATTATAAAATTCGAAGACGACACCACCGTCATCGGCTTAATCAAGGATGAAGACGAATCTGTATACAGATGCGAAGTGGAATGGCTAACGCAGTGGTGCAGCAGGAACAACCTTGACCTAAATCCCCTCAAAACAGTTGAGATGGTGGTGGACTTCAGAAGGAAACCCAATGCCATGCAACCACTTGTAATAGCCGACAGCATGGTTTCTTGGATCGACGCCTTCAAATTCAAAAATTTCACGAGACCTCAAATTCAACATCCCGCAGAAGCTGCTACTCATCTTCTACACAGTGATTGTAGAATCAGTCCTATGTTCCTCAATCACAGTCTGGTATGGAGCTGCGAATGAGAGTGACAGACGGAGACTGCAAAGGTTGGTGAGGACAGCTGAAAAGATTGTGAGGCTGACCTCCCTCCCATCCAGGAATTATACCAGTCAAGGGTCAGGAAGTGAGCGGAGAAAATCGTGGCAGATATGTAGCACCCATGTCACAAACTATTTGAGCCGCTTCCATTAGGCAGCCGCTACAGGTCCATTTCCGCGAGGTCGACCAGATTCATTAAAAGCTTCTTCCCACTAGCTGTCCACCAGTTGAACAAAGGGAGTAATTCCAAGTTGATCGCAGCAGGATTTTTGATAGCAATTGTGCAAAACCATGTGCACTGCAGGGAAGGCAGATATAACATCTGCAGAAAGAGTTAGATTTGGGTGGGTTATTTTATTTCTGTGCAGGGTAAATACTGGCTGCTTTATTTTTACACTGCAAATTAGATTGCAGATTGAACACACCACACCCAAATCTAACTCTCTCTGCACATGTTATATCTGCCTCCCCTGCAGTGCACATGGTTTTGCCCAATTGCTATCAAAAATCCTGCTGCGATCAACTTGGAATTGCCCCCAATATATAAAAAGTCTAACGTATAATATGTCTAATATGTCGAGTCTATCATAGAGTTGCAATGTGCAGTATGAACTCATACCTGTAATGTTTGTAATGTATGCTACGTTTTTCCTCCTTCTTATGCTATGTATTCCCCCTTCATGTTGCTGCTTGGCGATGCACTGTACCACAAAAAATTCCTAGTTTACGTAAGTACACGTGGCCAATAAAGCTGATTATGATTCTGAAATTAGAATAAAATAATTACTTATTGAACCACCCTGTTACTACATGATTTGAGCCACATAAATTACTTAATGTATTCATTGTCTTCATGATAGTGTCTCAGGAACATATCTCACCTCTGCTGTCTAATGCACAGCAGAGAATTAGAATACTGTTGGCTTTTGGGGGTGAAATGGGGCATTAATTGTGAAGATACCAGGGATATGTCTGTTTAGAAACAGCTGGCATCTGAATTATTAAGTGACAGGAAGGGCTGTACATTGTATATTATAATTGTTCTGTTTTGTGAAGATTCCCAATATCTTCTTCTTAGACCATACACTACCATATAAAACTAAACATTTGTCTATGATTCAGTATGTTGCTATTTATGCTATGTAATACCATATAATGACATGGGGTGTTCTGAGGCATTATATACTTCTTGTATGAATTATATTATGCTACTATACAATTCTAGTATGAAATATGATGTTGTATAAGAGGAAATGAATGAAAAGTACTGTAAAAAATAAAGTACCATACATGATCACAACAGAAACAAATATTTCCTTATTTTCATCAGTGTGCAGGTTTAACATTGTTGCCCTACAGGGTACTAAAAGCAATAAACTACTTAATGCGCCACAGAAAGTAGCCTGTAGGCAGGACATATTGTTGATGTAGAATACCTTGATTTTATGTACCTTACTGGCTTACTGAAGAATGGGCATACCCATAAGGCAATTTATGAGCCAAACTAGTTGTAAATAAATACTTACACAGTTAAGAGAAAGACATCGAAGCAAAAAACATTTATATGATAGATCCTACTTATTAGAAGCCAGTAATGATTTCATCAATTAGATTTGGTTACACTGAAAAGATTTGTCTGACATGAGAATTGAATTACTTTATTAACATATATCAGGCCAATACAAGGTCACTGTAGAACTTTCCATCAATAGAGATCCACAGATGACGAATTTACTCTATGTGTTTTGCATTCTGAGGAAAAACAGATTTCACTCTTGGCTATGAAAATGGTTCTTCAAAGAAGCAACAGAAAAGATTTGAAAAGCTGCAAGAAGTAATGAAAAGAGCAGATGAAATTCTAAATGTTATTGTTTCAAATGTAAAGTTTTAAATGTCTAGTAATATAGGTCTAAGCAATCATACTTACCAATATGCTACTTTTCTGATTTTTCTTTGCTATCTCGTCATTGTTATTTATTTATTTATTTATTTATGTATTTATTTATTTATTGGAAATTACATTTCAGATAGCTGATTAGAGGTGAGGACAGAGGTCCTGTCTGGTGTTTGAGGGCATTTGATTTACATAGTTGGATACATTGATTCAAAATAGCTTAAGCCAGCACAAATCGTAGACAAGTATGTTAAGCATAATAAAAACAGATTGCTGTTCATGAACCTCTATTTCTTTACATATAAGTGCAATGTTCAATGATACAATTTGATGATATTTATTTGGGACAAATGGGGTGATAAAGCATGAATTGCACAATGTGTAGTTTTTATTATTTGTACTTAGGGTCTTATTCAGGTTTGCTAGCAAACCAATAAAGTTAGCGATTGGTCAAAACCATGTAGCACTGCAAGTAGGGCAGATGTAACATGTGCAGAGAGATTACATTTTGGTGAGGTGGGTTCAAACACAAATCTAAATTGCAGTGTAGAAATTAAGCAGCCAGTGTTTACCATGCACAGAAACAATATAACCCACCCATAACTAACTCTCTCTGCACATGTTATATCTGCCCCACCTGCAGTGCAACATGATGTTGCCCAATTGCTAACTTTTTTGGTTTGCTAACAAACTTTAATAACCCCCTAGTCACAACCTTGCTACCATGAAAATACAATGGATGGGAAAGGGTTACTATTCAACGATCCAGCATGTCGAGCCCACTATAAAGGTCACCATATTGTATCATTGATCAAAAAGAACAGATTCCATGTTTGCTTTAAAACCCAGAAGTTAAATAATTCACTTTTGTACAAAAGTATAAGTACAAAACCATGTGGTGAATTAATGATTGGCAGGTCTGGTACAGCGCAGTGCAAAAGTCAAGTCTAATATTTCTTGATCAGCTACATTATGTGTTTGCAAGATACTTGTAAGCAAACATATACTTCTAACTTTACATTTACTCTCTGCAGACAGCCTAATAATATCCCTTTCACACCGCCTGCACCCGGGAGCCTGACACGGGAGCTCCCAGGGTGCGACCTGCCTCAGGCGCCCCTCCGCCACCGTGTGCAACCCGGCATATTGCCGGGTTAGTCATATCAGCGGTGACATGGGGGTAGGGGTGGTGCTTGGAGATCACACGGTCTCCAAGCACCGCCTGTCCACATACAGTTAACGGTAAATGGGTCGCATTGATTCAGCTCCCGTTCACTCCACACAGCAAACCTTTCAGAATGCACATGAACACGGGTTATGCGCGTTCAAGTGCCAATAACCAGTGTTCATAGCTGGCAGTCTGAAAGGGGTATAACTCTCCCCACTCCCTCCTTTAGGATTTATCCCAGACTTCTTCCAGCCTCTTCAATGCCCTCCTTTACTCAATCAGACTTTGACCTTGCTTCCCAGCCTTCCAGAGTGCACTCACAGCTCATCCCTTCAATCAAGCTACAGTACCTGCTTCTTACTTGAGTCTACCCACATTCCCCATAGAATGTAAACTCTCATAAGCAGTGCCTTCTCTCCTTTTGTTTCTGCCATTTGATTCTGTTCTTGTAAAATTTTTATTATTTAGTAATTTTAATCAATTAATAAAAAAATTACAAAATCGCATTTGAAATTGACAATTTTATATTACTTTTTACAATATTTTGTAAAAAAAAATGCCTAAGGGGTTAAATACTCCAAGGCAAAACTGTAGTTATTTTCCCTGCTACGAGCATTCATGGCGTGCATCCATTTTCAGGGCTTATATTTATGCAAAAGCTTTCCATGACTGTAGGTGATGAATTATGGTTCCACACAGAAATATATGTTTGCAATAATATCAATGTGCTGCCTAGTATCACTTTAAGAGCTGCTTGCTAAAGTCTCGTTTATGCTTTTACTCCTTCAATGCTAAGGATAAGTGGGACCAATCCTCAGTATGTACTTCAAAACAGGTAAATATCATCCTCATCTCTGCAGGAGTTGAAATGGGACAAAAGGTCACCTAAATGAATTCCCTAAATGAATTCCTTGCCTGAGAGAGTAGTAATGGTGGACTTGGTCATTACTTTTAAGAATGGGCTAGATAAATTCCTAATGGACATGGATATACAGGGTTATGGTGGGTAAATCACGCACTATAGTTAAAAAAAGAGGAATAAACATAACGCCCAACATTCACAATAGATAAAACTAGTCCTAAAAATAATATAGTGTAGGCGACCACAAAAAGGTTGAACTTGATGGACAAATTGTCTTTTTTCAACCTCAGAAACTATGTTACTATGATCTCCCATTGCTACAGTAATTACAGATGTTAGATGCAGATGTACTCAGAGCCATGATATGATCAAGTCCTGCCCCATTCAAACAAATAAACACAGCAAATTGAAAAGTAACAGCAAATGCTAGCAGGGGGCACCTGAGGGTAACAAGTACACTGCAGAAATCAGGGATGGAAGAGTCTCTTCTTTCAAATAGTGCATCCCCATAATAGTTACTGTCTGGTGACCACCTGCTATAAAGCCTGTACTACAGAATGCATCAAGAAGTCCACAGATTAGTGTGGTTCAACAGTAAAGGACAGATCTCCACCATCCTGGAAGTGGATGTGGTAAATTGTCTACAGCAGGCATGTCAAACTCGTGGCCCTCCAGCTGTTGTGAAACTACAAGTCCCAGCATGCTTTGCCAGCATACCTTCCACTGATCACGGATAAAGCATGCTGGGACTTGTAGTTTCACTACAACTGGATGACCATGAGTTTGACATGCCTGGTCTGCAGTACTATTCAAATTGGTATACCTTGCTGAGCTACCAAATGATTCCAAAACATTTTATGAATTTCATTCAAACTAGTAAAAATGTAGACTTCATTATGAAAAGCTGTGTTCAGAACCTTTTTTGCTGTTCTGAAAAGGTAGATAAATGCTGACGCATACACCACAAGGTATATTTTGGTGTTGATTCTTTTCACCGTGAAAATTTACTTTTTGCGGGTAGTAGTGCTCCCGCGTCTATGCATATGCAAATTAGCTAAAACAGGATTCCTGCTAAAATTGATGCCGTATAGTACCGGAGCCAAAGGAGAAAAAGAAAGACTATGTGTCTTTTCTGGGGCACACTTTTGATGAGAATGAAATAATGAGTTCTATTTAAAATATAACTTTTATTGTCAACCTTCATAAAATATTGACTATAGGGCAAAAGGAAGGGGGGGAAAAAACAAGGAAAGGTACTAATAGTCACAATTTATTAAATTGATATGCTATGATCAAAAATGAATAGATAAATGTTATCTGAATAGATCGCTGATATAATAAAGATAACAATTTGGCTTAATGCTTCTGTGAGCGAAAATATGGGTGTCTCCCAAAAATTGTTGTTCTAAAATTCTTATGTGTTGGTGTAAAATTTTCTTCCTGGAATTGTAACAATTTGTCTTGTAGTGAAAATATCACCGGAAGAAAAAAATCATCAAAACAAATAAACAAACAATTAATTGAACCTGGCTCAACTCTATGATCTAAGTGTAAAGGGGATTTGTGAACAGAAAGGGAAGAAGAAGGAGAAAAATGATTCTAAGTCCTGTGTCCTGGGTTTGGATAAAAATACCTGCAGTACCCGGTATTCCCTGGTGGTCTCCCAACCAGGTACTGACCTGGCCCACAGTGCTTGGCTTCCAAGATCAGACGAGGTTGGACATACTCAGTATGGTCTGACCGCAGGTAGATATATCCCACACCAAATAACACCAGGAACTCTGTATCCTAGAGTGATAGAGACTCTCCAGTCCTTGCCAATCCAATTTACAGCAGGGCCACACCATCATTGCCTCAGTACCTCCATTAATCTAGGAGACCCCATCTGATATTTTTGATATATATTTTTTGACATCTAAAACCTATGACTGCCTTGGTGCTTATAGGACTTTCAGCCTTCAGTACAAGGGATCGAAGACTCACCTTTGAAAAGAGGTGGCACCTAAAACAGTTCGTTCCTGAAGCTGAGAACCGGCAGACCTCACGCTATTCTTCAAGTGTGGGAGAATATCAGAGAACTTTTCACACCCCTTGTTTCCAGATTCGGGAGTGTTCCTAACATCATTACGGGACCATGGGCCTCCACAAGAAAACTCTGGGAAATTCTCTCAGAATCTAGGATACAGAGTTCCTGGTGTCATTTGGTGTGGGATATATCTACCTGCGGTCAGACCATACTGAGTATGCCCAACCTCGTCTGATCTTGGAAGCCAAGCACTGTGGGCCAGGTCAGTACCTGGTTGGGAGACCACCAGGGAATACCGGGTACTGCAGGTATTTTTATCCAAACCCAGGACACAGGACTTAGAATCATTTTTCTCCTTCTTCTTCCCTTTCTGTTCACAAATCCCCTTTACACTTAGATCATAGAGTTGAGCCAGGTTCAATTAATTGTTTGTTTATTTGTTTTGATGATTTTTTTCTTCCGGTGATATTTTCACTACAAGACAAATTGTTACAATTCCAGGAAGAAAATTTTACACCAACACATAAGAATTTTAGAACAACAATTTTTTGGAGACACCCATATTTTCGCTCACAGAAGCATTAAGCCAAATTGTTATCTTTATTATATCAGCGATCTATTCAGATAACATTTATCTATTCATTTTTGATCATAGCATATGAATTTAATAAATTGTGACTATTAGTACCTTTCCTTGTTTTCCCCCCCCCTTCCTTTTGCCCTATAGTCAATATTTTATGAAGGTTGACAATAAAAGTTATATTTTAAATAGAACTCATTATTTCATTCTCATCAAAAGTGTGCCCCAGAAAAGACACATAGTCTTTCTTTTTCTCCTTTGGCTCCGGTACTATACGGGAGCCATTCCCCCCATTTCCCCAAGTTTATCACCTGCTCAGAGTTGGTAAATTGAAATTAGCTGTAAAATTACCGCAAACATTTTTTATTGCGGACAATTGAATAGGCATTTGGCTAATTTACCACAGTTCACGGTATTATCTTTTTTACTGTAAAAATGCATTTTCGCTGGTAATTGAATTCCCCCTAAGGAAGAATAAGGAAGATAATTGAGGAAAAAACACAAATTAATTTCTGTACAGTAGATACTGCATACAAAAATTACTGATATTGATACTGGAATGTGACCAACCCAAAAATTACCAAAAAAGGCTAAGCACCATGGTGAGAAAATCTCATTAACCACTGTAATTGAGGTGCGTGAACTTTTTTTTTTTTTATAATGGATCAAGTGTTTGTTAAATTGCATCCAAAGTTCAAAAGGCTCACTGAAAATTCTACCTAAAATGTATTAAAATTAAAATATTCTCTAATTTAGGCATTGCAGGGGTACAGTACAGTATGTCAACGTACAGTATATGCTCTATTGAATTGATGAGGTAAGTAACATCTCAAGCTCCCCACACCTCCTCTTTTCCTACCTCACCTCATAACTGCTGTTTTATTGTTTTATTTAGTTTTCTTTCTGCTAGGCATAGCAGGTGATCTGGGATAATGGACTGTATATAAATTCATTATACAGTATCTCTGATATGTTTTTTTCCCCATTGTAACACTATTAATTACATCATCTCAAAGTTTAAATTCACCAGGCTCTGCAGATTGATGCAGATCATTTTTCATCTTTGCTTTTAGAATTGTTCATACAAACATATCCAGTCTTATGTACAGACATTTCCAAAGTGCTTAATGATCATTACAAACACTTCCCTGATGTTTAATGAAACAGGACCTGCTAGAGAAATAATTGTTGATCTTTCAAAATATGGTTTTATTTTTACTGAGTACTCTGTAATGTGCTGTTGCCTCCCTCAAGGTCAGAAAACTCATCTACTACTGAAATAGTCTTTACCTTTGTGGGTATTGTGATGATAGGACTGACTATACTGTAGCTTATTCTATCCACCGCATATCTCAAAACTAGAAAGAAAAAGATTAACAAAAAGATGTTCAGGCACTAATCAAATGTACCTTGAAAGGTTAGTAGAAAAAGATAATATACTGAAAACTGATGAAAAATGCATGAAATGATCTGACAGCTTTTCAGTATTTCATAATATACTCTTTATTATGTATGAGTTACAATATGACCTCTGCAATTAAACTATTAGAATTCACAACACTTTTCTGTGATAGTTGTACATAATATACAACTGCCAGCTTGTCTCAGCCTCTTGTTTATATGCAATAAAATCAACATTTGTTCAGCAAAATATTCAATCACTTGAAAGTAATCTGCATTGTAGAATAGGCATATTGAAAATATTCACAAGACAGATTGCTGTAGACTCGTGGAATAATTATGGTTAGATGACTTTGAAACCACCTAAAAGATGGGCCTCTTCGTTGTCTGTTTATCACTTGCAGAAAGTATGAGACTTTTCATATTTGTATCCCATCTTATTTTAAAGCATGAAAATAAGCATTTATTCCCTTTTTATTCTCAAAGCTACAGACTGTATATATGTTTCTATTATTTATTACTAGCAGTTGTCACCTGGAAGTTCCCATTTTCCTACTACATATGCGGTTAAAAAAATAATAATGATTCCACATTTGCCCCAGATGATAGGGGCACAATGTAGGTTTGTGAGTCCTATTGTGAATTATCTTAGTCACAGTAGGACTGGTACAATTTGTTTATTGTTTCTGTATGTTAAATAATTGGACAGAGAGAGTACTGTTCTATTTTCTGTTATACCTAACCAGCTGTGTAATACCAACCAATAAGAAATGATGACAGGTAATGTGGTGTGGATATAGGCCAAAGGTATTTTGATAAAGAGTTAATCATCTGGTTCTTTTTCTTCTGATGACATCTCCGTATCCTGACCACTCTCCGGGAGATGAGCAAGGGTTGCCACAATACAAACAGAGTAAGTAGTCACTTTTAACACAGTTTTATTTTCCTTATTGAATATTAATTTTTCCTTACTGACCCCTGAAATAACTTATTTCAAAGGGACACGTCACTAAAGCTGAAAGGGTTAGATGATTTTAACAAAAATATGTTCAACTCCACGTGAAACAAGCATAATATGATACCATACAATGCTTTTCAACAGTACAGAGTTATACTAATATTACTACACATTGCTACTGTATATATAGGTTATTTTCCCTTATCCTAAATAATTGCCTAAACTGTTATTTATCTTTCCTTAACCCTAACCTTAATTTAGGATTTTTATTCCAACCCTTACCAATCAATTAAAATTACTATTAAGCTACACTACGCAGACAAAAGTGATTGAACACCCCCGTGCAAACAAAAAGGTGTGCTCCTACAACAGACGTGTTCGTGAAGGTATAAAATGGGTAGAGTGGCACTTGTTTGATCATTGCTAATGAAATGGCTTGCAAGAAGGAGTTAACCAAGTTTGAACAGAGGGTCATCGTAGGTTGCTTGATCCGAGGTATGAGTGTGAGAAGCACTGTGGATGTTAGGAAGGTACCTAAATCTACGGTGTCTTTTGTCATTAATGCATGGAAGAGGAAAGCGATCATTGCAGGAATGCACCTTGCCCTTGAAGGCCCCTAAAAAAATGCAATCCAGGAACCGGAGAATGGTTACAAAGAAGCTACGAAAGAACAGCGTTGTCACATGCATATCATTGCACATGAGTTCCAAATGGCCAATAATGTGTTGGTTTCAACAAGAACACTTTGTAGTGAGGTCCATGCACTTGGATATTATGGGTGAGCAGCTGCTCATAAACCTCTAATCAAAAAGAAGAATGCAGCCCAGTGCTTATAATGACATAAAGAGTGCAAAAGCTGTATAGTGCAATAATAGTGGTGAATGTTATGGAGTGACAAAGGACAATTTACACTTTTCAGATCATATGGACATGTGTGAGTTTGGCCATTGCCAGGAGAATGTCTGATGCCAGAGTGTATAGTACCTACTGTAAAGCATGGGGGTAGTGGCACTGTGCTGTGGGAATGTTTCAACTGGTTTGGCATGAGTTCACTGGTTTTAATGCATGGTCACATTAACTCTGAGATGTATAGAGATAGTCTTAATAACTCCATGCTGCATACATTGTGGCAGTTCTTCAGAAACGACTAATATTTTTATCAGGACGACAATGTCACCTGTCATATTTCCAGGGCAACGCTGGACTTATATACATAAAATTCAGTATCCTGAATAGACTGGCCTGCTCAGAGTTCAGATTTTAACCCTACTGAGAACTTCTGGGATGAACTGGAGCGATGGGTGTATTCTTGGCTGACTCAACATTCTTCAGTGTCGCAGTTGGTCACTGTACTTAAGACAGAATGGCAAAACATACCACCTGCTGTTGTCCAGGTACTTGTGGACAGTTTGCCAAGAACGGTGTCTGTAGTAATCTCTGCATGTGCTGGACCTACAAAGTACTGATGTCAATAAAATATTGTTGATCTATTTGCTGTTATTGTCCAATCACTTTTGTCCACATAGGGCCTTATTCAGGTTTGTTATCAAAGCAAAAAAGTTAGCAACTGGGCAAATTCATGCTGCACTGCAACTGGGACAGATGTGACATGTGGAGAGAGAATTAGATTTGGGTGTGGTGTGTTCAAACTGAAATCTAAACTACAGTGTAAAAATAAAGCAGCCAGTATTTACCCTGCACAGAAACAATATAACCCACCCAAATCTAACTCTCTCTGCAAATGTTACATCTGTCCCACCTTCACTACAACATGGTTTTGCCTATTAGTGTGCTTTTTTGCTTTCCTAACACACCTGAATAACCCCCATAGTGTACATATCCTTATCAATTATATTACTGCTTATCAACTATAACTTATCACTAAATAACTATAATTTATTGCAATCTTAAATATACAGTATAATCTGAATTAATACAAGAGTTAGGTGGTGTGCTTTAGTTTTTCAATATCTTTTAGACCCAGGTCTGTATTAAAGTCTCTGTGTGAGCTCCACCTCAGCACTATGTTGTCTTGTCAGTAGGTGATACAGATGTGTCCTCATATTTATTGATTTATTTTTTAAATACGTTTTATTGATTTTGTAATGATAAGAACAAAAACAAGAACAGCAAAAAGAATGCGGATCAATACATGAGATACACAGAGATGGAATTCCAACAAGACATAGCAAAATCAAAGCCCATATCGATCCTATCAATCAGTTATCAAAAACAGCAATACAGTTAAATAAAAACGAAAAGAGAATTAGGGTGAAGCAAAGATGAGAAAAGGGAAGAAAAGGAAGCAAGAGTGAGGGAAAATGGGGGGGAGGGGGGGGAAGTGTCAGCCAGACAAGATTGTTCGTGATATAAAGTTCAGACATATATAGTCATTGAATTAGATGGTCGTCAATGGTGGTTCTGCATTAAAGTGTGATGCCAGGGCGTCCAAGTGCGAATAAAGATATTCGGCATATCATGAACGGCAGCGGTAACGCGTTCTAATTTATACGTGGACCATATAGCACTAACAGTACCCAAGAGAGTGGGAGGAGTAACGGACTTCCAGTTTGCTGCAATTTGGCATTTAGCTGTGTTTAAAATGTGTTTAATTAGTTTTAGTTGTTGGCTCGAGGTGTCAGGAATAGGACGCGAAAGTAGAGAATAGAAGGGCGAATTAGGGACAACTACATTGTTGACATCCAAAATTAGTTTATGAATCTGATGCCAGTAGTGGTGGATGAGTGTACAGGACCACCAAACATGCAGCATGGTTCCCCGTTGCCCACAAAGTCTCCAGCACCTATCAGAGCAAGAAGGGTAGATAGTTTGTAGTCGAGAAGGTACTAAATATCATCGGTAATACATTTTATAAGAGTTTTCCTTGATACGAACGGACAAGTAACTTTTAGCAATTTCCTGTCTAATGTCAGCCCATTCCTCGATGGTTAAAGTTTCCTCTACATCTCGTTCCCAAGCTAATTCGTGAGCCTCTTTTGCAGGGGCATTGTGCGAAAGTAAGATTTGGTAAATAGCAGATAACAATCCCTTTGTGGAGTGGGAATTTTACAGTGACGAATTTGCAAAAATTGATAAAAAACCGAATGGGGAAGTGAAAAGCGTGATTGTAAGTCCGCAAATGAAGGAAAAGAATGGAGAGGAGCTACATCTATTAAGAAAAGGACGTTGTGTGAGGTCCAATATTTAAATGCAAGGTGGTCAGTGCCTGAAGGAAACTCTACATTGTTCCATAAGGGGGTCAGTGAAGGATTATAAGAGCGAAGCTGATAGAAGCGAGTACAGTGATCCCAGATTGATAACGAAAAACGCATCACTGGTAATAAGAGAGACGAAGTCGGGCGGGAACAAGATGTGCACCATAACAGAGTGGAAGGTGAATAAATTTTTAATGCGTGTGCTTCTAAAAGCGTCCATAGTCTCTGTTCGGAAGGTGAGTGCCAGACAGTGGTGCAAGTAGAAAAAATGTGTCACGGGTACTGTGTGCGCGCGCCGAAGGCGCGTGCGCAAAAAAATGGGTGTGGCCAAATGCCACATGGGGCGTGGCCAATGAAAATGGGGGCGTGATACACATATGGGGGAGGGGCAGATACACGTATGACCCCAATAGTGTCAGATACACGTTGCCCCACAGTGCTAGATATACATTGCCCCACAGTGCCAGATACATATAACCCCACAGTGCCAAATACACATTGCCCCACAGTGCCAGATACACAAATGTCCCCAGAGTGCCAGATACACAAATGTCCCCAGAGTGTCAGATACACATTGCCTCACAGTGCCAGATACACATTGCCCCACAGTGCCAGATGCACATTGCCCCACAGTGCCAGATACACAAATGTCCCCAGAGTGCCAGATACACATTGCCCCACAGTGCCAGATGCACATTGCCCCACAGTGCCAGATACACAAATGTCCCCAGAGTGCCAGATACACATTGCCCCACAGTGCCAGATACACATTGCCCCACAGTGCCAGATACAGAAATGCCCCCAGAGTGCCATACATTGCCTCACAGTGTCAGATACACATTGCCCCACAGTGCTAGATACACAAATGCCCCCACTGTGTCAGATATACATTGCCCCCCCGTGCCAGATACAGAAATGCCCCTACAGTACCAGATATGCCCCCAGTGCCAGATATCCTCCAGTGCAAGGTATACATGCCCCCCCCAGTGCCAGATATCCCCCAGTGCCAGGTATAACATGCCCCCCCAGTGCCAGATATCCCCCAGTGCCAGGTATATATGCCCCCCTGTGCTAGATATGCCCCCAGTGCCAGATATCCCCCAGTGCCAGGTATACATGCCCCCCCAGTGCCAGATATCCCCCAGTGCCAGGTATACATGCCCCCCCAGTGCCAGATATCCCCCAGTGCCAGGTATAACATGCCCCCCCAGTGCCAGATATCCCCCAGTGCCAGGTATAACATGCCCCCAAAGTGCCAGATATCCCCCAGTGCCAGGTATACATGCCCCCCTGTGCCAGATATCCCCCAGTGCCAGGTATATATGCCCCCCTGTGCCAGATATGCCCCCAGTGCCAGATATCCCCCAGTGCCAGGTATATATGCCCCCCTGTGCCAGATATGCCCCCAGTGCCAGATATACCCCAGTGCCAGGTATACATGCCCCCCCAGTGCCAGATATCCCCCAGTGCCAGGTATAACATGCCCCCCCAGTGCCAGTTATCCCCCAGTGCCAGGTATATATGCCCCCCTGTGCCAGATATGCCCCCAGTGCCAGGTATACATGCCCCCCCAGTGCCAGGTATAACATGCCCCCCTCCCCTACTCACCGCTGCCGCTGCCGTCGCTGTCCTCCTGTCTGTCATGTGAGGGAAGGAGAGTGCAGCCTGCGCCTCTCGTTCCCCTCAGTCTCCGGCGGGTGTCTCAGTTTAATTCAGCGCCGATCCGTGAGCCAATCAGAGCTCGCGGGTGCGGCGCTGAAGTACTCTCCTGCCCTCACATCAGCGGCGGTGCGGCGTGTGCGGCGGTGCGGCGTGGGGGAGGGAGGGAAGGAAGAGGAGCGGCGGCCCGTCGGTGTGGGTACGGCGTACCCACGGCTAAATTCTTACGGGTACGCCGTACCCACCCGTACCCGCCCACTTGCACCACTGGTGCCAGAGGACACAGGAGGCCAAGTGTGTAGCACGGTAATACTTAATCAGATCTGGCATGCCTAGGCCCCTCTATGTGCGATGTTGTTGGAGCAGTCGTATTTTAACTCTAGGCTTCTTCCCAGCCCAAACAAAACTAGATATGTCTCGTTGAAGATTTTTCAATATTTTAGTCGGTATGTGAATTGGGAGGGTCTGCCAAAGATACAGCAAACGCGGCAATATGTTCATTTTGACAGCAGCCATGCGCCTGAACCAAGAAAAATAGAGTTTATTCCAACCGACTAGGTCAGTGTGTATAGATGAAAAAAATCGTGGGAAATTGGTTGTGTACAGTGTCGAGTAAGATTTAGTGAGGTAGATGCCTAGATAGTTAAGCATAGTGTGTTGCCATTTAAACGGATAAGAAGATTGTAGGAGGTGCATATCTTGGGGAGATACATGTATATCTAAAATCTCAGTTTTGTCAGTATTGAGATTGTAATTAGACAGGTGACTATAAGTAAGTGTTGCAGGGATATGCTCGGGTCGGTTAAAGTTAAGATAACATCATCAGCGTATAGCGCTATCTTGTATACGTGGTTTCCTACTTCAATGCCTGAGATGTTAGAGTTCAGTCTGATTTTGGCAGCCAAGGGCTCCATCACCAAAGCAAATAATAGCGGAGAGAGCGGGCAGCCTTGGCGGGTGCCATTTCTGATAGGAAGAGATGGTGAGGAAAGACCATTAACGAGAACCGAGGCAGAAGGATTATAATAAAGCGAGGTAATTGCATTATAAAAAGCACCATGTAGACCTATATTCTTCAGGGTTTGTTGGATAAAGGGCCATGCTACGCTATCAAAGGCTTTCTCTGCGTCTAGAGCCACCACCAGGGATGGGAGGGATTCCCGTTGGGAGAGGTGAATAAGATTAATGAGTCGGCGAATATTATCCACAGCTTGTCGGTTAGGGACAAAACCAACCTGGTCCGGATGTATCAAAGCCGGCAGAAATGGGGCCAATCTATTCCATAGAATTTTGGCGAATAACTTGAGGTCTGTATTTAAAAGTGAGATGGGCCTATAATTCTTCATGTCTAGCGGATGACGATCAGGCTTGGGGATGACGATGATATTGGCCCTGGTGGTGGCTGCATCCAGTAAGCCCTGTTTCAACAAAGAATTAAATAATGAATGAAGCATAGGAAGAAGATACTGAATTTTTTTATAATAAATAGCAGTATAGGCATCAGGGCCTGGGGCGGACGATCGGCGTAGCTGATTGATCGTGGCGAGAATTTCCTCATAGGAAATAGGAGCATTAAGCATCTCTAGGTCTGATGCAGTGAGTTTTGGTAAGCGACAAGAGGATAAGTAATGTTGGATGGAGGTGATATGAAGCGGGTCGGTAGAGGCAGGTGAAGATAGATTGTAGAGGGACTCATAATAGTCATGAAATTGTGAGGCCATAACCTTAGGGTCACAAGTTATGGAGCCATCAGAGCATTTCAGGGCAAGTATACGATTCTGTGTACGTTTTGCCTGAAGACGACGAGCCAGCAAAGTGTCCGCTCTATCTGATTTTTCATAAAATTTCTGACGGATCCATAGGAGTGAGTTGATTGTTTTTTTGGTGAGGATTTGCGACAGTTGACCTTTAAGTGAGAGAATCTTAGAGTACAGCCGTTTTTTCGGGAAGCGTTGGTGGAGAAGGATTAAAGAAGTTAATTCTGTTTCCAATTCAAGGATACGTCTAGCCTCAATCTTCCTATGAGTCGAGGCAAGATTAATGAGAAGGCCACGTAATGTGGCTTTATGAACTTCCCATAACACTGCCGGGGAAATATCAGGAGAAATATTGTCAGTGAGGTAAGTGCGAATCATACCGTTAATTTCATCTATATTTGTTATGCACACCAGTGCCAGCAGGAATGTACTGGTGTCTGAACGGTGAGGGATGCAAAACAAATGAACTCACAGACAGACTGGGGAATATGACATTACATACACAGAAGGTGATAGGGTAACAAACTAAACACAAAGTGAACAGAGAAGCCCAAAGGCTAAGAAACTGGGTGTCTCCCTAGTATTAGGAACGCTCAGATGGAAAGAAGTGAGATGTAGTGATTTAATACGTAGAGAACCCGAAATGCTGTTGCTAAGGGCAACAGCAAAACCCTAAAGGGTTACCAACGGGTGTGGCAGTAAACTCCTTGGTCAGAGATGGAATAATAGACACAAGGAGAGTCTCCACAATCCTAGTCCTCACTTGCAGTGCACTGGTTCAGCTTACTGCCACTAAACTGACACCTGAACACCTTGCACAGTGAGAAAGGATTTTGGCAGGCAAGTCTGAGAATACAGCCGCAAACTTGCTAGGTTCACAGAGTAGCAAAAGAACCCCAGCAGGTTAAACGACTGACTCCAGTCTTACTGCTAGGTCTGGATTGGCAGAGTGTAATACCAAATCCCAAGGCCTATTTGCAGTAAGCAACAAACAAATACAAAGTTTACACAGTACTAGCTAGCTTTCAGGAACTGACTAACCAACAAAGATTCAGCAGCATCTGCCTAACCTGAGAAGAGGGTTTATATAGCAGGTGCTGTCCATGCTCCACTCAGACCTCACAGACTGTGAGCACAAAAACCAGCACCGGATCCCCTGCCGTGCACAGAGCCTGTAACCACTGCACAGCAAAAGACCCGAACCGGAGTATCAGCTACGCTCAGGTTACTCCGCTAGCACTTGTCTCCTGGTTGCCATGACGACGTGGCAGCACAGAGCAGGAGACCCTAACAGTACCCCCCTCTGACGAGGGGTCAAAGAACCCCTACCACCGGGTTTATCGGGGAACTGCGAGAAGAAAAAGCGTAACAGTCGGGGGGCATGAAGATCACAACTGCGCACCCACGACCGCTCCTCCGGGCCATACCCCTTCCAGTGCACCAAAAATGACAGCCGACCCCGAACCATCTTGGAGTCAAGAATCCTTTCAACAACAAACTCCCTCTGGCCATGTATCAGAAGAGGGTAAGGTCTTCCACTGGAAGAAGGATTACTAATCGCCCATTTTAAAAGGGAACAATGAAATGTTTTATTGATACCCAAAGAACGGGGTAGATCTAACTGAAATGCCACCGGATTGATAACCCTAGTGATCTTATAAGGACCGATGAACTGGGGGCCTAACTTATGAGATGGCTGTCTCAACTTCAAATTCTTGGTAGACAACCAGATGAAGTTTCCTAATTTGAAGCTGCAGGGTCTTTTCCGCTTATCAAAAACCCTTTTGGTCACTAATGACACAGACACAAGGGCTTTCTTCACTTTCCTCCAAATACCTCTAAGGACCGAAACCACAGAGGAACCACCGGGCGTGGAGTCCAGGGGGTCAAAAGAATTGGCCTTAGGATGATGCCCATACACACAAAGGAAGGGAGAGATCCCTGTAGCAGAGTGAGCCGCGTTGTTATAGGCAAACTCCGCCATGGACAGATGAGCAACCCAGTCAGTCTGACACTTGGAGACATAACACCTGAGGAACTGCTCCAAGGACTGGTTCACCCTTTCAGTCTGCCCATTAGACTGCGGATGGTAGCCTGACGACAAGCTGACAGAAATCTGGAGATCGGAACAAAATGCCCTCCAGAATTTGGCCACAAACTGGGATCCGCAGTCAGAGACCACATCAAGTGGCAACCCGTGGAGGCGCACAACATGCAGCATAAATAATTCAGACAGGCGTCTGGCCGATGGCAGCCGAACCAATGGAACGAAGTGCGCCATCTTCGAAAACCTGTCAACGACAACCCAGATGGCTGTCATCCCCGAGGATTTGGGCAAGTCCACCACAAAATCCATTGAAATGTGGGTCCATGGCTTAGATGGAATAGAAAGTGGATGTAATGGGCCAACAGGAACCCCTCTAGGAGTATTATTTCGGGCACAGATGTCACATGCCCGAACCCACTGATCCACATCCCTAGCCACCGAGGGCCACCACACCGCCCTAGATAGCAACTCCCGAGTTCTGGCAATACCCGGGTGACCTGCCGACTTCTTGGCATGGAATTCCAGGAACACTCGCTGTCTTAACCTAGGAGGTACAAACAAAAGACCTACCAGAAGGTCTGGAGGAGCCTGCTCCTGTTCTCTAAGGACTAATGACAAGAGGTCCTGGGTAATGCCCACTTTAATACATGATGGGGACACAATGGGCAATGGCTCCTCGGTGGTCTCCTGGATTGGAGCAAAACTCCGCGAGAGCGCATCAGCCTTGATGTTTTTTGACCCAGGTCGATATGTTATCAAAAAATTAAAGTGAGCAAAAAACAAAGCCCATCGTGCCTGCCTGGCATTGAGGCGCTTTGCTGACTCTAAATATGCCAAATTCTTATGGTCGGTGAGAATTGAGACCACAAAACTTACCCCCCTCAAGCCAGTGTCTCCACTCCTCGAGTGCATCCTTAATAGCCAACAATTCCCGGTTACCCACGTCATAATTCATCTCGGCAGGCGAAAATTTACGGGAAAAGTAAGCACAGGGATTAAGGCGATTATCAGACACCCCCATCTGAGAGAGCACTGCCCCAATACCCATCTCAGAGGCATCCACCTCCACCACAAAAGGATGCTCTGGATCTGGGTGTCGCAGCACCTTGGCCGAGACAAATGCCCTTTTGAGACGGGCAAAAGCCGCTTTGGCCTCACAAGACCAGTGAGCAACATCCGCCCCTTTCTTAGTGAGTGCCACCAAGGGCGCCACTATAGACGAAAATCCAGCGATAAATCATCTATAAAAATTCGCAAAGCCCAGAAAACGCTGAAGCGCCTTCAAACTAGTGGGCTGCACCCAATCCAGGACTGCCTGTACCTTGGAACCCTCCATTTGGAAACCTTCTGGGGAGATAATATATCCTAGAAATGCGATTTGCTGAACTTCAAATTCGCACTTCTCCAGCTTGGACGAAGCCGGTGGTCTCTGAGTTTTTGGAGGACTAAGCGTACATGCTTCCGATGTTCCTCCAGGGAATGGGAGAAGATTAGGATGTCATCTAAGTATACAACTAAGAATCTATCCAAATATTCCCTGAGCACATCGTTCATGAAGTCCTGGAAGACTGCCGGGGCATTACAGAGCCCAAAAGGCATCACCAAATATTCATAATGGCCTGAGTGGGTATTAAAGGCAGTCTTCCATTCATCCCCCTCTCTTATTCGGATTAGATTGTATGCACCGCGTAGGTCAATCTTAGAAAAAATGGTGGCAGTACGAAGCTGGTCAAACAAGACCGAAATGAGAGGCAGTGGGTATGAGTTTTTAATCGTGATACGGTTCAATTCCCTGAAGTCGATGCAGGGTCGCAACGAACCATCCTTTTTACCCACGAAGAAGAACCCCGACCCAACTGGAGACTGTGAAGGTCTGATAAATCCCTTAGCCAAGTTCTCCTGAATGTACTCTGCCATAGCCTGAGTATCAGGACATGACAGGGAGTACAACCTGCTCTTGGGAAGCTTAGCATTCGGCAACAAATCAATGGCACAGTCATAGGGGCGATGGGGAGGTAGTACCTCTGCAACTCTTTTGGAGAACACGTCCGCAAAATCTGCATAACATCCTGGCAATCCTGGCAAACTTAGCTGTGAAAGCCTGACTGGAAGGCTCAAGCAACTCCTGAAACAATCAGTACCCCAACTAAGAATCTCCCCAGAGACCCAGTCAAATTGAGGATTGTGGGCCCTTAACCAGGGTAACCCCAACACCAATGGGGCAAAAGTACAGACAGTCACATAAAAGGACAATTTTTCAGAGTGTGTGGCTCCAATAAACAAAGAAATCTGGCTAGTGCAAGAGGTAATTTTACCCTGGGATAATGGTTCCCCGTTTAACCCACAAATCTCAATTTCCGATGCCAAGGGTACTAAGGGAACAGAGTGTTTCAGGGCGAATTGGCGGTCCATAAAAACCCCGTCGGCCCCACTGTCCACAAAGGCCTCAGTCTTGATAGTTTGACCGAGGATCTTCAAGGTCACCGGAATGATAAAAGTCTTCTTGGGAAATTCTGACTTCTGGCCTGACAGGATATTTCCCATCACCCTCAGGCCCTTAAGTTTTCCGGCTTTTCTGGGCATGATACTACCACATGACCTTTATTCCCACAGTACAAACATAACCCCTGCTGTCTCCTCCGCGTCTTCTCACGCGAGGAGAGGCGGGTAGCCCCAATCTGCATAGGCTCCTCGGAAAATTCCTCAGAGTCTGAGGTTCCCTTGGGAAAGAAGGAAACCTCGGTCTCCCTTTCAAGCCTGCGCTCTCTCAGCCGTCTATCCACCCGAATGGATAACTGCATGAGCTGATCCAAGCTATCAGGCAAGGGATATTGTACCAGTTGGTCTTTTAACTGGTTAGAAAGACCTCTTCAGTACTGGTGTCTCAGGGCTGGGTCATTCCACTGGGTATCATGGGCCAACCTCCGAAACTCCGTACAATAAACCTCAACTGGCCTTCGCCCTTGCTTAAGGATCGAAATCTGAGCCTCGGCTGAGGCCGTCTTGTCAGGGTCATCATACAACATGCCCAGTGCCGTAAAAAAAGCATCAACACTTTTAAGCGACGGACAGTCAGGCTGCAACCCATATGCCCAGACCTGTGGGTCTCCTTGTAGCAAGGAAATCACTATGCCCACCCGCTGAATCTCCGACCCAGAAGACTGAGGCCTAAGCTGGAAATATAGCTTGCAGCTCTCCTTGAAACAAAAGCACTGCGAGCGATCTCCAGAAAAACGATTCGGGAGATTTACTTTCGGCTCCTTAACCCCTGAAGGTACTGCTGCTGTGGGAGCTCCGCCAGCGGCCTGTGAGGTGTGCATTTTAATGGACAAATCATTAAATTGTCGAGTCAGGACCTGCACCTGATCGACCACCTGTTGCAAAGTATTTTGAGGGGTATGCTCCATATTCCCACAAAATTTCAACAGGAGTATTTGGCTGCTGAATATGTTATGCACACCAGTGCCAGCAGGAATGTACTGGTGTCTGAACGGTGAGGGATGCAAAACAAATGAACTCACAGACAGACTGGGGAATATGATATTACATACACAGAAGGTGATAGGGTAACAAAATAAACACAAAGTGAACAGAGAAGCCCAAAGGCTAAGAAACTGGGTGTCTCCCTAGTATTAGGAACGCTCAGATGGAAAGAAGTGAGATGTAGTGATTTAATACGTAGAGAACCCGAAATGCTGTTGCTAAGGGCAACAGCAAAACCCTAAAGGGTTACCAACGGGTGTGGCAGAAAACTCCTTGGTCAGAGATGGAATAATAGACACAAGGAGAGTCTCCACAATCCTAGTCCTCACTTGCAGTGCACTGGTTCAGCTTACTGCCACTAAACTGACACCTGAACACCTTGCACAGTGAGAAAGGATTTTGGCAGGCAAGTCTGAGAATACAGCCGCAAACTTGCTAGGTTCACAGAGTAGCAAAAGAACCCCAGCAGGTTAAACGACTGACTCCAGTCTTACTGCTAGGTCTGGATTGGCAGAGTGTAATACCAAATCCCAAGGCCTATTTGCAGTAAGCAACAAACAAATACAAAGTTTACACAGTACTAGCTAGCTTTCAGGAACTGACTAACCAACAAAGATTCAGCAGCATCTGCCTAACCTGAGAAGAGGGTTTATATAGCAGGTGCTGTCCACGCCCCACTCAGACCTCACAGACTGTGAGCACAAAAAACAGCACCGGATCCCCTGCCGTGCACAGAGCCTGTAACCACTGCACAGCAAAAGACCCGAACCGGAGTATCAGCTACGCTCAGGTTACTCCGCTAGCACTTGTCTCCCGGTTGCCATGACGACGTGGCAGCACAGAGCAGGAGACCCTAACAATATTGGAGGGCTTAAGGAGGAGAGACTCATTTAACCGCCATGCACATGGGGTCGTGGGCTTATGAGGGATAGCAATATCCAGTATAATCGCATAGTGGTCCAACCAAGTGGTAGGAATTATTAGTGCTCCTAAGAGGGATTGGGTGGAGTCGCGGTCTACAAAGATATAGTCAATGCGAGTGTAAAGATTGTGTTGAGGTGAATAGTGCGTGTAACCTCTAGCGGATTGATATAGGGTTCTCCAACCATCATACAGGTTATGAGAGGAAATACATGTCTGTAAGAGTCTAGACAGCTTCGTGTGAGCGGATGTCCCCATGCTAGAGGGTCAAGGGTAATGTTACAATCGCCAGCAACTATGATTTTAGAATTCGAGAATTTAGAGAGCTGGTCAGAGAATATTCCAAAGAAGGATCCCTGCTGCATGTTTGGGGCATACATGGACGCCAAGGTGATAGGGATTTGATTGAGGGTACCTGAGAGAATCACAAATCTACCATTATCATCAAGGATAGAGTCTTGAATAACTATGGGGAGATCACAGTGGATCACAATAGCAGTGCCTCTACGTTTGGCTGACATAGTAGAATAAAAGGTGTGAGGATATTTTTTACAATTTAAAGAAGGATGGGGAACTTTAAAGTGAGTTTCTTGCAGAAAGATTATATCCGGCTTGTGCCGAGCAAAAAATAAAACACCAAGGACCTTTTAGTTGGGGAATTAAGACCATTGACATTAATGGACAAGAGTTTCAAAGTCATGGTGGGATAACAGTCATCAGAATACACTGCAGTGAACAACCATTGACGTGGCCAAACAAGGAAGATAGGAAAAATCAGAAAGAAACAGAGCAGAATAAGTGTGAGAAAGAACTCAAAGGATAGACCCATTCCTAAAAGAGAAAGGGGTAGTGCCAGTAAGGCAGTCCCTTCGTTGTGGGGGATAGCGACAATTAAAGAAAGCAGTAAGTAAGAACCAGAACATGGAAAACATGAACGAAGACATCCTGCGGTCAAGCGCAAGGGTGGAGATAGAGCAGATCAAAACATGAGAAAAGAGAATTGAAATCGTAACATGACTAGACAAGTATGCAATATAACATCTACGGTGACAGCAACTATACTATAAAAATAAGAACAAACCGGCATATAGGAAAACATGTAGTTGACGACTGATTAACGTTACAGCAAGAAACGGAATAATAGTAACTGCGATATCATGCTCACAGCCTAAGGCGGTCCCACCATACTAAGTATAATATTAGCCAGACCAATTTAAGGCCCGATAATCATTGTCCGGATGGGACCAAGAGTGGCTGATGCACATAAGTCCCAGAAATTGAACAGTCACTAGGGCAACTAGATCAGTACGTTCAGAGTAATGGAAATTTTTTTTACAAAAATCATACAGTAACAAAACAGAGCATAGTTAAGTGTCTCAGGTCATAAAAAAGCCATGTCATTTAATAGACTAATCAGGAGTAGGCGCCATAGGTCTCATTGGAGATGTGGAGGTGAGTTGATTCCTAAGCTCGTCAAAGATGCCAAGAGTCTTGATAAGGTCGTAGTCTTAACTGAGTGATGGGATCCATCTTTGGTAACTTGAAGCTGAAATGGAAACCCCCATTTATACTTGACAGAATGAGTGCGGAGGACTCTGGTAACAGCAGCAAGGCCCCGACGCTTTCTGAGAGTAGGGGCGCTAAGTCTTGGTAGATTTGAAGTTGGGTGCCTGAATAATCGACGGATTGGTGTTCTCGTGCCGCAGACATGAGTTTTTCCTTTGTTTTGTAATAGTGGAACCGCAGGATGACATCACGAGGTGGTTGAGTTGGGGGAGGCCGAGGACGTAGCGCACGATGCGCCCTTTCTAAAAGGAGTAGGTCTTTTGAAGTACCGGGGATCAAATCTAGGAATAGGCCCTCTAGAAAACCTGGGAGGGTCTCCATGGTAACACTCTCCGGAATGTTGCCGATCCTGATATAATTTCTGTGGTTCCGATTGTCCAAGTCCTCCAACTGGTCTCCATGGAGATCGACATCCGCACGGAGGTCCGTTAGCTCCTGCTCAATCACGGCTTGGTATTGGCAAACCTCATCCATTTTGCGTTCCAAGGAATCAGTACGTGTGCCCAAGTCGGCAAGTTCATTTCTAAATTCTGTGAGTGCCGATCTCATTTCAGTCTGAATAGTTTTAGTGACAATAGAGATGATGTCTTGGGTGGTGAGGTGAGCTTTCGGCGACGGAGCGTCCTCCGTATCAGACATGCGATCGGTAGTTGAAGAATTACGAGAAGTAGAACCAGCTTTCTCCCATGCTCGAAGAATGCTGGGCTTATTAACAGCATTGGACTTGCGATTCTTTTGCGACATAGTAGAACAGGAAAGGCAAAGTGACAGGTACCAAGAATATCAGCACCACTTAGGAGATCAAAAACGAATGTGGTAAATAACCCCTAGAGAGACCTCGGCCAGGATGATAGCTGACCCTCTAACGATGGTTGACCGCAGGATGATCTAGCCTAGCCTAGGACAGACATCAGAAATGCCATGGAGCTCCTCTCAGAGAGTGGGCATCCATGAATCAGAGAACACGGTGGAGTGGAATGTGTTGGCGAGCCGTCCCGGGGCAGGGTAGTCTGCGATAATGAAGTGGCCTCAGAAATCTGCTGGCCGAAGGAACCACATAAACATAGGCATGGACCAGCCAGTGACCTGTAGTTGGAGACCCCGAGCAACAATAACCAGTGGCCCTCCTGGGTGTTTGCTTCACAAAGCTCTCCAGAGAGAAAGGAGGAATTGGTATTGATATTTAGCCCCAAGAGTACTGGGGTTGTCACCCCAATGTGCAGCCTGCGAAGTGAGTAGCCGCGCGGGAGCGGTAACGCCTTGGTGAGTAGGTGTGAAGATGTGAAGATGCCCTCCGGGTGCCTATGTCGCCAAGTTAGAAGCTTGTGAAAATGGGGAGGGGTGCAGGGGTGTACACCTGTATCCAGGGAGGGGGACCACAAGGGGAATACTGCCCATATGTGGGGGGCTCAGTGTTGTATCCACTGTAAGCACGGGTGTCTCAGGAGCAGTGGAGCAGGCTCCTTAATGTGTGTGAGGGAGAGTCCAGCAGAAGGGTAATGAGCCGCAGAGGGGAGCGATGATGCAGCTCAACTCCATCCAGCTCCAGCACAGGCAGCCAGGCTGAGCACCGCACCTCTGATGATCTCTTGGCGGGCGGCGCGCCAGCCGGAGCCTGCAGTCACAGTGGGGAGAGCGATCGGCGGCTGCAGGGAACAGCGTACAGACACCCAGCCCCCGACACCTAGCTTCCCAGTGCCCGGGGGCGCCCGCCGCTCGGAGCACGGCGCAAAACAGTGGCCCCTCACCCGCCAGTCACGGGTATGTAAGCCTCCAGACGCCGGATCCCAGGCTTCGTGTAATCCCCGGCGGTAGACAGCAGGATGCAAGGAGACAGGGAAACACTCCAAGGGGTAGAGGCTTGTGTTAGGGGGCCGTCACAGGTGTCGCGGTCCGTCCATCTCGACTCCGGAAGTCCGGCTCGGTTCAAGCCCGAACTTTAGTCCCTGGCTCCAGACTGAGTAGAGGGCCGCAACCTGCAGGAGTGCAGTGAGTCACTCCCCGATTCCACGGCTCTCCCACAGTGAGTTTTACGTGGGTTAGGGTGAACAGGGACAAATATGCAGCAGAAAGGGAGGGTGATAGAGACTATATGGGGTTATAAGGAGCTGAAAACTCAGGAGCTCCAGAGCTACACGTCTGTCCTCAGCAGCATCCAGACCACGCCCCCCTCATATTTCTTTGCTCAGTGTGTACCATGTGTCTCGGTAGCACCAAGCGTCTTTATTTAATTATTTTCTGTCTTAGACACACCATAATGTAATAGGACACACAAGCAACTACTGCTGATTAAAATGATATGTGGCATGCCTATATTCTGTGTGTGACTGCGACTGTATTTGCATATAAAATGCTATGTTACAGTGTTTTCATGGTAAACACTGTAACGTGGCAAATCGAATGTAGATAGAGCCACTTTAACACACAGAATATAGGCATGCCACATATCATTTTAATCAGCAGAAGCTGCTTTTGCATCCTATTTCATTACTGTGCATCTAAGAAAAACACAAGAAAGACGCTAGGCACTACCGCTTCCTGCCGCGGCATGGCACAAATTCAAGGGCTTTTTAGCGTGACTGCAGCAAGGATGTAAGAGGACACATCTGTATGTTCCTTTAGCTTTTGGTCAGGTTTTTTTTTTTTGCTAAAGTGGTATAACAACTTTATTGGGAAGTCCATTGATTTTCTCCAGACTTCTCCTTCATCACCTTCCTCACATGAATGTATCTACTTTCTCTTGTATAGTCTGGTCCTGCTGAGCTGGGGAAGTTATACTGTATGTTAATTTAGAGAACTGGATAGATTAGTTCACAGTTGCTCTCATAAATGAAACCTGTGAAAGTTAATGTCTCCACTAATGCTTATATATATGTTATATTGTGCAAACGTCTCTATCCTGTGCTGCTACACAGCCAGCAGCTAACCAGTGTGCATGATACATTAGTTCACCAAGATGGCTGCCTCACCTTTTGCAAGCTCCTGATCATCTCCATAAAACAGCTGAAATTCACCACAACTGACCTATGAATCATCATAAATATCCAAGGACTTACCTTTAACTTGTTCTACTCTACGCGGACATCTCATCAAAACCAACGGATTGCATTCCTGCACTGAGATACACACTAGAATGAAACCTCTGCAACTCTCCACTGAGAAGTCCTTCAGTTTGGCAGCTACTGTACTTTGCATTGGACATCCCAGACAAGGTACTGTGGACTACAACCTATATTTGGCTCCATCCAGCCCCTCACTTAGACATCATTCACCTCTGTTCTCTGAGCAAAAAATAACTGACTTTCTGCATTAATCAACTAATATACAGCATATTCAGGCTCTGAATCACTGAAGGGTCATTGCTCACTTCAATTTGCAAGAGCCATTCCACAGGACACATGCTATCACTACCCCCACAAGGAATCTACTTCAAAGGCCTCTCACACTGAGATCTTTCACACCCACACAACAGGAATTGGATTCTAACACCTCTCCACAAGGCTGCTTTTGACTAAATCAGCAACAGAAAAAGCAGTTATTTTATTTACAGTATCACTTGTTTCAAATATACCCATTGTATTAAGGAGCAGAAATAGGTTACAGCAACCACGATTATAGCGATTACAATATAAGATTGCGCCGCAGTTCGCTGCCTCGGAGCTACGCAGCTCAGCCACAATACCTGTTTCCCCTTGTTTTCCCCTGCCCTTGTCTACCCCACTAGTGACCAAATACAGCAGGGAAGCCCTCCTAAGTTGGAGCGCTCCCGAGGTGCTTACCACATGTTCAGGCCCGTCGGTGGGCGGATCAGCGTCCCTTGCAGCACTCGCTGCCCTTGCTGCCCTGTGTGGCAAGGATGCAGACGTTGTGGACACCAAAGTGGATGGCCGAGTGGCCGCGCCCCCCCTCAGCCCGGTTGGTGACTGGCGGGTGGATCGCCGGCCCCGGAAAGAGAATGACGGAGGCCCTCGTGTCGACCCTAGTAGAAGGACCTAGGCTCAGAGGAGAGGCTGTCGCGCAGGCGCCCTAGTGAGGTGGCGGCGGCGAGGGCACCGGTCTGCACTTCCCGATATCCTACTTTCGAATGTGCGCTCACTTGCAAACAAGTTCGACGAATTGTCCCTCCTTCTGGGCACCGCAGGGTCAGGCATTACAGGGTCATCCATCCTCTTCTTTACGGAGACGTGGCTGGACGACCATATTGCGGACAACCCGATGTCTCTGCCGGGCTTCAGTCTCTTCAGTGCCGAATGCTCCAAGGTTCTCTCAGGAAAAACGAAGGGTGGTGGCATCTGCTTCTACATCAACAACGGATGGTGCACCAATGTCAAGATCATAGGCAAATCATGTAGCCCTCACCTGGAGAAGCTGAGTATCAACTGCAACCCCTTCTATTCCCCCCGGGAATTTACCTCAATTGTCCTTGTGGGAGTGTACACCCTTGCCAGAGCGAACGAAGCCCTGCACCACCTGGCTGTATGCATATCCGACATAGAACAAAAACACCCAGACTCTCTGCTTATAGTACTGGGCGACTTCAACAGAACTAACCTGAGCAAGGAGCTACCTAAGTACAAACAGCAAGTCACGTTTCCCACTAGAGAAGGGCGCACCCTTGATCACTGCTAAACTACCCTCAAGTCTGCCTTCCGGTCTATTCCGTGTGCTGCACATGGCCTATCTGACCACTGCCTCATCCACCTACTCCCTACTTATGCACAGAAGCTGAGAGCGGTTAAGCCTGTCATCAAGACTGTTAAGAAATGGACCAATGAGGCAAAGATGACTGCATGGAATCCCCCTTCGAAGTCTTCGAAGCCTCGGCAACCGACCTGAATGACCTGACAGACACTGACACATCCTACATCAGCTACTGTGAAAACATGTGTATACCTACCAAGACTTACCGCATTTACAACAACAACAAGCCCTGGTTCAATGCCCAGCTCAGGCAACTTCGTCGAGCCAAAGAGGAGGCCTATAGCAGCGGTGACAGAGCACTATACAACCATACTAGGAACTCTCTGACTAAAGGAATCAGGCTAGCAAAAAAGCGGTTCTCGGACAAGCTGACAAACTATCTCTCCACCAATGACCCCGTATCTGTATGGAAAGGAGTGCAATCCATAACCAACTATAGGAAAACATCAAAGTCCACCACCATACACCAAGACCTAGCAGACGAACTGAACCACTTTTATTGCAGGTTCGCAAAAGAAGTCCCCTGCAACCCAAACAATCACCTCTACGATGCCCCAAACACCGACGGCCAACCCCATTCACTGCAAGTCGCCCAAGAAGAGGTGGAGGCATTGTTCAAAAGGGCCAAACCCAGGAAAGCTCAGGGTCCTGACGGAGTGTCACCATCTGCCCTAAGAGCATGTGCGGGTCAGCTCGCGCCCATATTCACAAAGATCTTCAACAAATCGCTGGAGCTACAGAAAGTCCCTTCCTACCTTAAAAGGTTTACTATCGTCCCGGTCCCCAAGAAACCCTCTGTCACGAACCTGAACGACTACAGGCCGATAGCACTGATGTCTGTGGTCATGAAAACGTTCGAGCGTCTGGTTTTGAATCACCTGAAAACTGTGACTGGCCCCCAACTGGACCACCTGCAGTTCGCCTATTGATCGAATTGGTGTGTTGAGGATGCAGTCAACCTGGGCCTGCACTACATTCTACAGCACCTAGACATTCCCGGTACCTACGCGAGGGTCCTGTTTGTCGATTTCAGCTCGGCCTTCAATACAATCGTCCCCAGCATCCGTCACCCCAAATTACTTCACCTAGGGGTCCCAGAAGCTACCTGTTCCTGGATAGTAGACTTCCTGACAGATAGGACACAGGTGGTGAAAGTGGGGGAATTCACCTCTCAAGCGCGGTCCATTAGCACAGGGGCCCCTCAAGGCTGTGTCCTCTCACCCCTGCTCTTTTCCCTGTACACAAATGAGGCGCAATCAGTAAAGATCATCAAATTCGCCGATGACACCACCATCATCGGCCTCATCAAGGACGGGGACGAATCGGCCTATAGACGGGAAGTAGACTGGCTGGCCAGTAGTTCATCCACAACAACCTTGAGCTCAACCCCCTCAAAACTGTCGAGATGATAGTGGACTTCAGGAAGAAGTCATCTAATGCACATCCGCTAACGATTGCTGACAGTGTGGTATCACTAGTGGACTCCTTCAAGTTTCTAGGGACCACAATCTCCTGGGACCTTAAATGGGGGTCCATCGCTGATGCCACTTTTGGGAAAGCACAGCAGAGGTTGTTCTTCCTCAGGCAACTAAGGAAGTTCAACATCCCACAGAAGCTTCTGCTCCTCTTCTACTCCGCAATTGTGGAGTCGGTACTGTGCTCCTCGATACTCGTATGGTACAGCTCCGCCAGCACGAGGGACAGATGCAGGCTCCAAAGGTGGTCAGAACCGCAGAGTAGATCATCGGGGCCGACCTTCCCTCAGTCCAGGACCTGTACCTGTCCAGAGCTAAAAAGCGGGCAATGAAGATAGTAAAAGACCAGCTACACCCTGGCCACAGCATGTTTAACTTTCTTCCCTCAGGCAGGCATTACAGGGCTGTCCCCGCCAGGTCCACCAGAAGCCTCAAAAGTTTCTTTCCCCAAGCAGTCCGCCTGCTGAACTCCTGAACATTGACTGACTAGACGTACATGTAACCAACTTGTGTCCCTACGGTATACCTATCTGTGTGACTTTACTTGCCCCCTCCCCCACCTGCTTATCTGTTACCTACTTGGCTGTTGTGTAGCAAACCAAATACAAACTCATAGTATACGCAAGTATACCTGGCCAAAAAAGCTGATTCTGATGAGCTATAATTTTATTATAGTAGTATTGCTTGAAAGAAAATTTGAGCTTTGGTACCTTGGACAGCTCATGGGAGCTCTCAATTTGGTAGCTCTCAATTCATACAGTAGCTCTCACTTTGGCTATATATCTGTATGTGCCTTTATCACGATGCCTTACAATAGACAATTACATGGCCCAGAGAGGGCACAGTTATCATCAGTGTTGGACTGGCCCACAGGCCAACTCTGGTGGGCCCCATCCTCTTCCTCTAGTGATCAGGTTCCAGCTGTGCACTTGAATTATACATTGTACATATGTTATCTTATGCTGCACAAGACAATGGTGCATTCTCTGCAATGCATTCATGTTATTAATCTGGTACATTATTGTACATGCACAAACAGTATTTACAATATATTCTGAATATTTATCAAGGGGCCCAGACCATGCACTCTCTAATGGGTAGGCAAACCTCTATGACAACTGCCCACACCCCTAAGTAAAAGCCCCTGTCACTGCATTCCCTGCTGCGTCCTTTATACCCCAGTCCGACCCTGGTTATCATGCAGCATAGGAATCGCTGGAATCAGAGAAGCCAAGTAGCCTCGTATCTTACCATGTATTTGCAAATGCATGTTACAAATATCTATGAATTTCTATTTCCATATTGTTTTTCAAGTATTGTTGCAATTACTATTTAGAGTGCTGGGGAACCTGGGGGGATAACCCTATTTCTGTTTTCTGCTATTAATTTAATGTCAGGGCTGGCTGGGTGAAAATAGGCCTATTTATTAAATGTGAATGCTATTAAATTAAGAGAGAGGCCCAGAGTGTTTATTTATTTTGAGACTTTTCATATTTTATGTTACTATTGTCAAAGTCAGAAAAAATATCTCTATGCACAGTACCATATTTGCACCTCACACAGGTCCGTGCTGCGCATGCGTACGCTCTCCCGTACGTGCGCATACTCACAGTCGCGGGCACCCGCAGGCGCACGGTATGCGTATTTACGGTAGAGTTTATGTGATCGTAGCGTGCGACTCAATCGTTACATATTTTCACTATATAATGTATTTTGTAGATCATGGTCCCTTTGATAGATTCTGAAAGTTTGGTTAATATAGAATGTTCGTGAACAGAGAGATCCCTCTTTGTTTGATACGAAGGGTCAGACAGGAGTAATACAGTGGTGTTTAGTACCCATCGGAAGAGTATTTAATTAGCAATATTCCGGTGTTGGTTTGAAGCGGATTAATCGCTCGTGCGAATAGTTATGGACATAAGAAGTTTATGAACATTTACTGTATTTGCACTTACTTATCCATGCGGCGGGAAACCCAGTTTCCCTCCCACCTGAGCTGTTGGAAATAGTCACGGCCCACCTGTATGAATCAACCTATGACCTTTTGTTATAATGCGAGGAGGAATTCCTGTGTCCAATGAACAATGAGATTGTAGGGACCATTGAATTGCATTGTGTGTGGGGCATAAATAGACAGGCCGATCACATCCAGCTCTCACTCTTCAACGGTTATCATTGCTGAAAATCGGGAGCTGGATGTCCAGAGGCGCATGCGATCGTTTCCTTTGTGCGTAAGTTTTTCTCCGCAACTATATTGATCTTCTTGTTATTGTGGGCCAATTTCTCTCTCTCTCTTCTCCTCTTTCTCTCTTATTTTCCCTTAAATAGTAATTGTATTGTATTTCCTGTGTAGTTATCTGGTTAGGTAGTCTATGTTATATTGTAGTGTATGATTTGTATTTGTATTAATTCTTTTGCAAGTATATCATTCATAATATATATATATTAGGCGTTGGACCCTAAGCTCAGGTATCTGTGTATTTCTTATAGTGTTAAGTATTCTCAGAGCGTCGGTGACGCTAGAACAGCTTTAAAGGTAATAAGGTTATACTGTGTTGCATTTACACTTTATCATTACACTAAGGTTTTACTGCACAATACACTGTTTATGGTTTAGATACAAAGGTTTAACATTGTGAGCGTCAGCGCCGCTGGTGATCTCCTCGTGGTCCCGAGCATCCGCTACGCTATAGCGAATCATTAAGTTAGTCAGCAGCCAATAGCGTGCCTGCCTGTGATCTCTTGGCCGTGAGCGAACGTGACGCTTGAGCGTCTCGACTACGGCTAAGCGATTGTTACGCAACGTGCGTACCCTTACGGTACTTCATACGTAGATAGCGTACAGTGTTCTTAGACCTCATAAAGGGTATTATATAAGATAAATATTCAGCTTTATCAATTGCGGGCTCGTCCTGTCCTTCACATATCTGCACTAGGTAATTTCAGCAGACATTATCCAGCAGCAAAGGGCGGGAGATCATATTCCTCGTAGTGCTGTTTGGATAAGCGTCTGCTTCTCTTAGTAAAGGGTGCTGAAGGAATCCGGGAACCGGAGGTAAGAACAACACGCTAGTCTCTTTTAAAACTGTTTATTTTTCTGTCTTGCATACACACGCACGCATATCTGCATTTCTTTTCATTCGTGTATTTTCATATATCACTCTCCTGTTTGCTATTGTATAATTGATAAACGTGCTAAGAGAGATTTGCCGCTATTTCATAGTTTAAGAGTAAAAAGGTAATATAGTTAAAGTATAGACAAACACAGCTGTGCCTGAGAGACAAGGCGAAGTCAGTGTGGTGCGCGGTAGATGATAAAGGATCATCTACATTGATAAACGTATAAATTGTGTTACGGTGGATCTTTGCTTTGCGTACACGTGTCTCTAACAAAGGACTGAGACTTGCGTACGCAACCCAAGGGCCGACGCACGCAGCGTATATTACGCAACGGAGCGTACGGGTACGCCCACGTAACTCAAATCACAAGTGTTAATTTTTTTTTTCAACGCGATAAATAGCGCAACGCGGTAAATAACGCAAGGCGATAAATAGCGCAAATCTATTTTAACATTCGAAATTTAAATTAACAGATCCTTCTCCTAATTTGTAACACATCTGGTCTAAAGAGAAATTTCTGCGCAGAAATAGAAATAGAAACAAAAGTGTATATGTGGTGAGTGAGTGTTTGTTTTTACAATTTTTGAGGTTGAACCACAAGAAAAGTCGAGTTCTCGTGAGGTACATACGTGTAAGTGACGTACATGGTGGCTAGGGAGGCATCCCTGGTTAAAACATACAATTTGAGCATTAGAGTGTAGCAGACCAGGAGGTCATACTGTAACAGACCAGGAGGTCATAGCAGACCAAAAGGTTCAGGTACAGCAGACAAGGAAGTCCGCTATACAGTCCACAGGCACAACACCTAAAAGGGTTGGTGCAACACCCATATAGGCCATACAAGCTCTGGCTGAAGGAATTCGCAGCCGTAATTTTCGATTCCGTTGGTCGCTCAGTACATAAGATTAGTTGCTTATGTGCTGAACGATTGTACCGCACGTAATTGTGTGCATTAGTAAACCTGACCGGTACTATTTGTGTACGAAGGTCATAAACGCTATTTGTACATTCTAACGTGATTTGTGTAATTTTTTTTATTTTAAGGGAAGTTCGCTGGTCACTCAGGAACTATCCAACAACCGATACTTGCTGGGGAACGCGCCCCAGTAAATAAAGGTTCACAGGGGCCCTAGGTTGGGTACAACAGCTCTGGATACAGTGATTGTGTTACTGGCCAACGTGGGCGAGAAGTGAGTGGAGTACTCGGTAAACTTCACCGTCAGCCTATTTTGAACATTTTGGTTTGCGTAAGGGTTGGCTGAATAAAGCAACACCTTCGAACTATGGGGGCCACTTGTTCAGGTAGGGGGCGATCAACCTCGGTTCGGGTTGATTTAGTAAACCGACCAGTCGGGTCGGCAAGATACGTAATGTGTGAGAAATACGGAAGTCACACAGAAGCTTTATGTGATGAATGGGAGAGAATGACGGTACATGACGGGGAGAAATTCCCAAGAATAGGTAGCTTTAGCCCAGAAGTGTTACTAAATCTAAGGAGAAGGATAGGTCTTATTGAACCAGCAAAGAGACGGATCAAACATTATGATTGTTTAAAGTTATGGCAACAGGAAAGTGAAATGCAAAAAGAGCTAACTGACATACCTGACTCTCATCTTGGGAGGAGAGATGTGGCAATGGAGAGGATTATGGTTGCGGAGAAAGGCACAATGTTGAACAATAAAAACGCACTTAGCAACTGTAGTATAGATGATAAGAATAAGTGTAATAAACATAACAATGATAATTGTAATGCTGTTAAATGTACAACTATTAACCCGTGCAAGTTGCTCCCCATGTCAAACTTCCCTCAGGAATACGAGCAAGAAAGTGAACTCAACACGATGTCGGCACCACTTCCAGCAGCCATCACACAAGACATCCAGGTGGACGCGACCAAATCGGTAAAGGCAATAATCAAACCCCCTAATGGAGGGTCAGGTGAGGTCGTGTCCACAGGTACGTACAATGTTTTATATCACGCACAAACAAATGTACCCCATATTGTAAGACCAAAACAAGGTGATGTAATTGAGTTTAGTCCTGTCAGGGTGATCACAGTCCCCAATGGGAAGACTGACGATCAGGGAACCATTCCCGTCCAGGACAGTGCAATACGCTGTCCCTGGTCCCGGACCGAATTGAGATCAATTATGTCCGAATTTCCCGATCCACGGAAAAATCTAGTCGCATGTCAAAGGTTCATTAAAGAACTAGGAAACTCAACAGAACCCACCAACAAAGATTGGCGGACAGTGCTGAGGGCATGTTTGCCCTCCGGTGTTGACTCTGCGACATTTATTACTGATTGTCAATTAGACACAGAAGTACCTCAAACGGAGGAACACAATCAGGAATGTATTAAGCAGATAAACCAACAGTTGGAAGTATATTTCCCTGCCGTTGTCAAGTGGAATGAAATCTTCTCCATAAGACAAAACGAAAGGGAAAGTATCTCCAGTTATTTCAATCGAGCACTGCAAGTAATGGCTAGGAACACTGGGATCACAGACATCAAAACATGCGCACAGCATAGAGAAATAGCGGTTAAGGTATTAATGAATGGTTTAAAGGAGGTATTGAGTACAAGGGTACAGACCACCAACCCAAACTGGAGAAATATCTCGGTGGCCGCATTAAAAGAGGCCGCTATTGATATTGATCAAAATATCACCAGATACAGAGAGTCACAAAGTGATAAATTAATGGCCGCAAGTATACAGGCCCTAACCACAAGACCACTCCAGCATAAGCCCCAAACCCCTGCGAGAAATTTAAATGTGGAAGTCTGTTACAATTGTCATAAAAAAGGACACTTTGCGAGAGATTGTAGATCAAGAGGAATACAAAAGTCATATCAATCCCCTAGACAACAACATAACCATGATATCCAAGGAAGCAGGGAAGCACAGGGAAAGCGGTTGATGGTGATGAGCATCCGAGCGTTTGAGGAGGCATCAAATCAACCAAAACCTCAGGTCACTGACACTTGGAAGAAGCCCCGGGTTTGTTATCTTTGTAAAAGAGAAGGGCATTATGCCAGCAACTGTAATAGCACACATAAAGTCAGACCCCCTAGACATGAAAATGAGCATAAATATGACACACCAAATTACAATCAGGGATCACATAGGAAGAATTTTGAGCCACACCCATGATATGTAGTCAAGAAAGGTGATCATACGACTGATGGTAAGCCTGAGGTAACGGTTAATAAATTGGGAGGTCATTCCCTGAAGACACAGGAATGACCAGGTGAAACGTTGTAAATGTATTTGTGAAAAATGTTTTTTTTTTCTCTTTCTCTCTCTCTATCCCCATCTCTGACGATTATTGGTAAGAACTCAAACATTGCATATCCGCTTGGTCTTTGCAGAAGTCTACCAAACCCCAGCATGACCTATCCACATCAATGTATCCTGGCCAGATACAGAAAGTGGAGTATGGTGCTGGAGGGAGGGACGGCGCAAAGAAACCATTAGACATGTAGATATGACAGCCTGATGATCTGACAATGTTTTAAAATGTTTTAAAATGTTTGAAAACTGTTTGTTTGAAAAATGTTTTTTTTCCTGTTGTTGTTTATTGATGTGTTATGTTATATATATACATATATGAATTGTTCTCTCTCTCTCTTTTGTTTTTTTTGCTGTTGTTGTTTTCTCTCTCTCTTCTCACTCATGCTTTCATGTTTTAAAGATGGTATGTCACACCTCAGTTAGGCAAATGGTAATGCAAGATTTTTTGCTCCTTACAGAAAGATTGCTGGTTTGGAAGAGATATTGCATCACCGGAATGTTCGTTTGGAAGACTGAGAGACAGCACCTTTGAGAAGACAGCAGAACAAGAAGAACAACAAGACGAGAGAACTAATTATCGTAACAAGTTTCTCTCCCCCACAAACTGATTTTCTGTACCCCGTTACAAATTTCTTCTTTTCTCCTCCTGTAAGATGGACTTGCCCCAAGAGACTGTGATATGGATTTTTCCTGTTGACCATGATGTTGACCCGAGCAGTCTGTTTCGGTGAGAGTACCAGTGAGATCGAGAAAGGACCCAGAAAGGTTCCAATGACTAAGACGGAGGTGTAAATTTCCAATAACAACCCAATCACCAAGCAAAGGCGAGTACCGGAAACGATCCAGCAGTCATGTTATTTGTAAACATTGTGAAGGATTGTTAGCTGAAAAGAGAACTGTATCTGTAGGCTCTGTAACAATGTCATTGAGGATGGGTGCATAAAGAAATGCCAATCCAGTTTTAATATCCATATGGACCGGCATCCATTGAGTGACTATCACTCCTTAGTGGGTAGTGTGTTAAATAAAACAGATTGTTGGGTATGCTCTCAAGTACCTCAAGGTCATAGCAAATCAGGGCTAGTACCATTTCCTTTAACGTTAGGGGAGGTACTTGAGTTAAGTGGTGGGAGATCGGTGGACAGGAGGTTTAATATCTCCAGCCCTCCTAGTTTGAAGCTCCACCAATACCATGTGGATAGGTCCCTATTATGTTTTAACATCTCCAATCCCCGAAAGCCGGGAAATTGGGAAGTGTCATGGAGTAATCAAACCATGACCTTTTCGCATAGAGCAGATAGAATGCCTACAGATACAGAGCTTATACGCCACATAGCCAGTAGAGGAAAATCTTTCCGGTATAGGTATACCTTAGGAAATAGGATTACGAGAGTTGGAGAGGTATCACCAGGATACTGTGCACATATCGTACAACCTGATACGTGTACTAAGCAGATGGAAGAATTAGGGTTAGGAGATTTCACATGGAAGGTGTGTAATATGGTTATGTCCTACTCCGTCCCATATGTTCTCCCCGATGATGCATATTTCACATGCGGGAGAAAGGCGTATGAGTGGCTTGCCCCAAACTCAGAAGGATTGTGTTATATTGGAAAAGTACTGCCTGAAGTAATAACTGTATCACATGACAAAATGAAAGATATACACCGTGGTGCCCAAGCTCCTTATACTCACACCCATTACGAGCACGTAGTTAAACGGCACCTGATAGAAAGAACAGAGCATCCGGCCTCTGACATGATCCATGAATCCACTGGGATTCAGTTTCTAATCGCGTTAGATATCACTCGCACCGCTAGAGGAGTGTTGAATTATAAATACATATCTGCGCTCGCCAATTTGTTAGATAATATCACTGAAATGTATGATGACACGTTTAGGTATACTGGAAGGGAACTTCAAGCTTACAAAACAGAACTGGTACAGCATAGAATGGTTCTTAATTACCTCACAGCAGTGACAGGCGGATATTGTGTCACACTGGCAACACAATACGGAGTGAAATGTTGCACATATATTACGAATAGCACCGAGGATCCGGTCGAGGTCATAGACCAAAAGATGGACGATATTCTCCAACTGAAGTGGGAATTTCGCAGGAGACACAATCTCACTCTTGCTGCTGTAGGTAATGAGCTGACTGGTTGGGTGTCATGGTTGAACCCGCGAAATTGGTTCTCTGGTTTAGGAGACTGGGCTCAAGGAGTCATAATGGATGTTGGGAAGTTTCTCCTATGTATCTTAGGTGTTATCATAACGATTGGTTTGATATTTAGATGCGGTCAGGCTTTAATGAGGTGCAATCGTCGTACTAGGGTAATGAGTTTAAGGAGTGAGGAAACTGTAATTCCAATGGACTTGATTTATGACCCAAATGTAGAAACAATGATGTGATGAAAATGCGATTTTGTACGGTCCGTTTCTTTCACCTGTTTTTCCGTTTCCTCCAAGGTAAAAAGACCCACTTGGACGAGGAATTTGATGAGCCGATATACAGACAACAGAGGGATTAAAGAAGAAGTTTTGACAACCTGATACACAGATTTTTGATGAACTATGCCATGGATCCTTAGTTTCCCTAGAAATTTTAAAATTACGCTAGCCCAACACTTTTGTAAATCTATGGACATTGACAGCTTTTGCTCGCACCTTATGGGCAAAAGCACAAAGAAGACTGCATTCAACAGACACCAAACAAGACCTCAATCGACGAATGTACATTTACCTGACATAGAATACCACCGCATTTACCGTAATTATGTCTTTTCTTCATTTCTACAACCCTCAGGTAATGACACACATAGTCGATAGGGAATACAGGCACAGATATCAGCAATCACATATCTCCCCCATTCATGTATCATCAACTAAAATGTGCTCCCCCATTTTGTTACAACCAAAGCCGAAAAGAGCTCGGTAAAGTTTGACAGCCCATCCACAGACCCGTACCACGGGATAAGAAGGAACTCAAATGTATACTTCGCAATACCTCGAAGCTTGATTTAAAACACGTACGGCACGATGATACATGACCCCCAAGCACGGATTCATACACACATGCTTCTGCTATCTCACTAGGTCATACCCTTTTTCCTACCATCTCCTCTCCTCCCCTACCCAACCATGTAAATGTATTAACCCCTGACATATATTTTTCTCTTTTTGAAATGTTTTAGAAGGTGGCAGTTATTGTTGACTGCCAAAGGGTGGACTGTCAAAGTCAGAAAAATATCTCTATGCACAGTACCATATTTGCACCTCACACAGGTCCGTGCTGCGCATGCGTACGCTCTCCCGTACGTGCGCATACTCACAGTCGCGGGCACCCGCAGGCGCACGGTATGCGTATTTACGGTAGAGTTTATGTGATCGTAGCGTGCGACTCAATCGTTACATATTTTCCCTATATAATGTATTTTGTAGATCATGGTCCCTTTGATAGATTCTGAAAGTTTGGTTAATATAGAATGTTCGTGAACAGAGAGATCCCTCTTTGTTTGATACGAAGGGTCAGACAGGAGTAATACAGTGGTGTTTAGTACCCATCGGAAGAGTATTTAATTAGCAATATTCCGGTGTTGGTTTGAAGCGGATTAATCGCTCGTGCGAATAGTTATGGACATAAGAAGTTTATGAACATTTACTGTATTTGCACTTACTTATCCATGCGGCGGGAAACCCAGTTTCCCTCCCACCTGAGCTGTTGGAAATAGTCACGGCCCACCTGTATGAATCAACCTATGACCTTTTGTTATAATGCGAGGAGGAATTCCTGTGTCCAATGAACAATGAGATTGTAGGGACCATTGAATTGCATTGTGTGTGGGGCATAAATAGACAGGCCGATCACATCCAGCTCTCACTCTTCAACGGTTATCATTGCTGAAAATCGGGAGCTGGATGTCCAGAGGCGCATGCGATCGTTTCCTTTGTGCGTAAGTTTTTCTCCGCAACTATATTGATCTTCTTGTTATTGTGGGCCAATCTCTCTCTCTCTCTTCTCCTCTTTCTCTCTTATTTTCCCTTAAATAGTAATTGTATTGTATTTCCTGTGTAGTTATCTGGTTAGGTAGTCTATGTTATATTGTAGTGTATGATTTGTATTTGTATTAATTCTTTTGCAAGTATATCATTCATAATATATATATATTAGGCGTTGGACCCTAAGCCCAGGTATCTGTGTATTTCTTATAGTGTTAAGTATTCTCAGAGCGTCGGTGACGCTAGAACAGCTTTAAAGGTAATAAGGTTATACTGTGTTGCATTTACACTCTATCATTACACTAAGGTTTTACTGCACAATACACTGTTTATGGTTTAGATACAAAGGTTTAACATTGTGAGCGTCAGCGCCGCTGGTGATCTCCTCGTGGTCCCGAGCGTCCGCTACGCTATAGCGAATCATTAAGTTAGTCAGCAGCCAATAGCGTGCCTGCCTGTGATCTCTTGGCCGTGAGCGAACGTGACGCTTGAGCGTCTCGACTACGGCTAAGCGATTGTTACGCAACGTGCGTACCCTTACGGTACTTCATACGTAGATAGCGTACAGTGTTCTTAGACCTCATAAAGGGTATTATATAAGATAAATATTCAGCTTTATCACTATGTAAACAGGACAGGGGCTAACAGTGTTGGAGAGATCAAGTATGTGCCGTAAAGTAAAATATGGACATTTTGCATTTTGTCATAAAACACATCCCATACTGACGCCCGCCAGACCCCCCCCCCCACCCCCCTTCTCAGCCCCTTCCTCTCCAAAATGCATATGTTCCTGTTTGCAGGTGGATAACTTGTTGGTGGTAAATGCCTGATGCATTGTGCAAACAAGTGATAATGGTTGTAAAGTCCATTTCTGCTTTACTGAATCCCTCCCACTTACATATGTTAATAACTACAGTAATGTAATCTGTTTGATTCTTCTAATTACAGTATCACACTTATAATTCAACTGGTCCTCAGCAAAAAATGTAAATTTCCATTTGATCTTCTACTGTATAGCGGAAGATGTTGGATGTGTGTATTGATTTGAAATTAATTTTGTCTTCGCATTTTTGTCTCATTATAAATGAGAATTTATTAACACATACAGTATGCTACCATTAACTAAGCCCATATGCTACCCTTTCCGTGTGGAGGCATCATGCATATACGGCCAGCTCTTAAGCAGATTGCATTTTATTCTAATTTTGTATTTTCTGGTTACAATCCATCTAACTCTTAATACATTTCTTTGTGGTGCATTTAAAGCAATAATTAAAAGTTAAATTTTAATCTTAATACAATTTTCACAAATCTTACAAGATGATTGTATGTGAAATATTAAAATGATATATGACAGTTGTGCAAAAGTATGACATCACTGTGAATTACAAAAACAGCCTTGACAAAGCTAATGCGAAACGTACGTAGGATCTGAGAGTCCTACGTTTCTGTCACTCCTGTCTAATTTAATGTATAATATTTTTTCTATGCTCACTATCTAAACAAATTTCTAGGCAGTACTTTGTTTGCAGTTTGACTACAGAGCAACATAACGAGATTCTGAATAGGGGATAACCAGAACTATTATTATAGCAGCCGTAGACATACTATATATATTTGTGATAAGAAATTTAATCGATGCACAAAACCGGCTGTCCATTTAAGCAAAATCATAGGCAGTATTTTTATTCCTTATTGTCCGGCTGCAGAGTGGTATGATGAAACCCTGAGCAGGGGATAACCAGTGCCATAACAGCCGGAGATACATTATAGATATTTGTGATCTAATATCTCACTAGTATACAAGACCAGGGGATGTATTTACTAAGGTTTGTATTTGTAGTGATTTGGTGGGAGATTAAACTCGAATTACATCATTCTTGTCTTTTTGCAACTTTTTTAATAAAGTGCATGTAATTTACTAAGCTGCCGAATTGTCTTCTTTTGTAATTTACGATGTCGATGTGATTTGTATTGTCGGGCAGTGTTTTACGGGAGTGATTAGTAAAACACTGCCGGACTTAACACAATGAATCCCGGCCGGATCAGTGAGATGCGTTCAGGGCTTCATTGTATACATTATATGAAGTCTGTAAAGTGTTAAAAATCGAAAAAAAAATAGTGTGGGGTCCCCCCTCCTATGTGTAACTAGCCTGGGGCTCTTTGAGCCAGTCCTGGTTGAAAAAATACAGGGGAAAAAATTACTGGGGTCCCCCCATATTTAAACAACCAGCACCGGGCTCTGCGTCCATTCCTGGTTCAAAAATATGGGGGACAAAAGACATAGGGGTCCCCCATATTTTTTAAACCAGCACCAGGCTCCACTAGCTAGAGAGATAATGCCACAGCCAGGGGACACTTTTATACTGGTCCCTGCGGCCGTGGCATTACCCTCCCAACTAGTCACCCCTGGCCGGGGTACCCTGGAGGAGTGGGGACCCCTTAAATAAAGGGGCCCCCCACTCCAGCCACCCAAGGGCCAGGGGTGAAGCTTGAGGCTGTCCTTCCATCCATGGGCAGTGGATGGGAGGCTGATAGCCATTGTGTAAAGGTAAAGAATATTGTTTTTTGTAGAAGAACTACAAGTCCCAGCAAGCCTCCCCCGCAAGCTGGTACTTGGAGAACCACAAGTACCAGCATGCGGGAAAATAACGGGCACGCTGGTACCTGTAGTTCTACTACAAAAAACCCAATCAAAATACACAACACACACACTGTGACAGTACAACTTTAATTGTCATACATGCACACTTACACACACACATACCTATGTTGACATGGAGCAACTCGGTCCCCTTGTCCAGTAGAATCCACGGGGTACCTGTAAAAATAAAATACTTACAAACAATCCGGTGTAGATCTGTCCTCTTCTTTAGCTTTGTAATCCACGTACTTGTTGAAAATAAAAAAAGAATAACACGGTTCACGCACTGAAATGGGTTCCATGTTTACACATGGAACCCCTTTCCCCCGACTGGTGGGACCCCCCGTGACTTCTGTCAGTGAAGGTCCCTCCAGCCAATCAGGGAGCGCCATGTCATGGCACTCTCCTGATTGACAGTGCAGGAGCGCACAGTCAATCAGGAGGAGCGCACGGGTTACAATGTAGCGTAGTGGCGCACCATTATAACCAATGATGGGAACTTTGCGGTCTGCGGTTTACCGCAAAGTTAATTGGGGTCACTCTTGTGGTAGACCCCTACAGTTTTTGTCCCCCGTATTTTTGAACCAGGACCGGACGCAGAGCAGCACCGGTTGTTTAAATATGGGGGGACCCCAGTAATTTTTTCCCCTGTATTTTTTCAACCAGGACCGGCTCAAAGAGCCCGAGTCTGGTTATGCTTAGTAGGGGGGACCCCACGCAATTTTTTTTGGGATTTTTAACCCATTCACACCCCTTCCCACTGATAAGCATGCACTGATCTCACTGATCCGTGCATGCCTATCAGAATACGGATAAAAAAAGAAGGTCTATTTGAAAACTGCTTTTTTGTACGATTTGTAACATTTACTGGCAGTGTTTGGCTATTGCCGGCAGTGATTGTGAATACGAATTTTAGTAAATTACCGAGTTGTATACCTAAACAGGCGTGTTTAACCGATGGTGTATTCATTCGTATTTTTTTTCTCTGCCCTCAAAACAAATACAAATGCCCTCATCACTGCCGAGATTTCTGTTTAGTAAATTCCCGAGATGACACTTTGAAAAAAAAAAAAAAAATTGGTCAAAATCGGGAGCTTAGTAAATATACCCCTGGCTGTCCATTTATTTTACACAGTGGGGCTGCTGTTGGATGTGTTTGTGTCTGACATGCGGCAAATTATGATCAATAAAATATAACATTAAACCACACAATTAGTGTTTTTACTACAATCTGGCTATAGAATGATACAGCAATACCCCTAATAGAGGATAACGAGTGCTATTATTACAATAGCTGGAGATATATATACATGTTTATGATTTAAAATTTCATCAGTGTATCAGGTCGGCTATCTATTCATCTTACATAGCAGGGCTGCTGTGGGACACGTTGTGCCTAATATGTGGTAAATTATGATTAAAAAAAGTGTAACATTAAACTGAATTATTAGACCTTAAATAGGAGAAAACAATGACCACTACTACAGCAGTTGAAGACACGTTTTATATATGCCTCCGCTATAGAATACTATCATATCAGCTTATGAATTTGAGCCTGACGATGTAATTATCGCATACTGCATGCAGTGTGTGAGATATGGATAGTATAACAACAAATTAGTTAAAATAATCTGACCTTGAATAGGGGATCACAATAAAACCACATTTGAATAATTTTACATCTGAGTCTGACACTAACAGGTGAAAGCCCCCCTGGCGCCAATTTGGGAGAAAAGAGAATACTGTATTCTGCATGATTACACCTGGGTCTGACACTACTAAGTGAGAGACCGATAGGTGACAGTGACATCAATGAACGCAAAAAATTGTTAATAGGATCCTAATTATATAAGAGCCTTTTGAAATAGCATATTCAACATGTGCCAGACACCTAACACTATTAGTGAGAGGTGAATTATCAACATGTGCCAGACAACTGACACTATAAGTGAGAGGTATACTGGAGCCATATCTTACACCATATGAGAGTGGCGCCACACCTATATATTTGATACTATATGTGATAAATATACCAGTACAACACCCGACATCTTATGTGGGCAGATACCTATGAATATACCTGACACTAGATGTGAGAGGGAATTTGAAAAATATTGTAAAGTCATCTTGTAAGATTTGAGAAAATTTTATTAAAGCAATAATTAAAAGTAAAATTTTAATCTTAAGTGCACCATAAAACAAATCTTTCTTCTTTCTTCCTTTGCTTGCGCACAACAATACAATCTGTGGTAGCACTTCCTGCATCTGAATAATTAATTGATGTCTTATTGATTTTAGGGGAATTTCTAAATAAGTCTATACGTGATAAACACGATTCACATTTTTCCTGTGCAACTAACATCCCCTTCTTCCCTTTTTTCCCTTATTACGATTAGAGATGAGCGGGTTCGGTTCCCTGAGAACTAACCCCCACCCCCACCCCCGAACTTCACTACCCGAGCCCGGATCCGAGTCAGGCTCGGGATTTCCCGCCTGACTCGGAAACCAGAATGAGGCAAAATGGCATCATCCCGCTGTTGGATTCTCGTGGGGTTTGGATTCCAAATAAGGAGCCACGCATCGCCGCCATTTTCAATCTGGCATTGGAGAATGTAGCGAGAGGATGTGTCTCCATCCTCATTGTCCTGCATCAGTACAGTGGTAGTGTTTTGTGCTGCATCGGTCCAGTCACAGTGGTGGTGTCCTCTGCTGCCATATGTACTGTGCTGCTGTATAAGTCCAGTCCAGTGGTGCTGTGTTGTGCTGCATCAGTTCACTGGTGGTGTATTGTGCTGCATCAGTCCAGTCAAAGTGGTGGTGTCCTCTGCTGCCATATGTCCAGTGCTGCTGTATAAGTCCAGTCCAGTGGTGCTGTGTTGTGCTGCATCAGTTCAGTGGTGGTGTATTGCGCTGCATCACTCCAGTCACAGTGGTGGTGTCCTCTGCTGCCATGTGTCCAGTGCTGCTGTATAAGTCCAGTCCATTGCAGTGGTGCTGTGTTGTCCTGCATCAGTCCAGTGGTGGTGTCCCTGTACTGCTGTATATGTCCAGTGGTACTGCATTATATGTCCAGTGATACTGCCGTATATGTCCAGCGGTACTGCAGAATAAATCCAGTGATACTGCCGTATATGTCCAGTGGTACTGCCATATAATTCCAGTGATACTGGCGTATATGTCCAGTGGTACTTCCGTATAAATACAGTTGTACTGGCGTATAAATCCAGTGATACTGCCATATAATTCCAGTGGTACTGGTGTAGAAATCCAGTGATACTGCCATCTAAATCCAGTACAGTGGTACTACCGTATAAGTCCAGTGGTACTGCCGTATAATTCCAGTGATACTGTCATATAATTACAGTGGTACTGCCGTATAATTCCAGTGGTACTGCCATATAAGTCCAGTGATACTGCCATATAAATCCAGTCCAGTGGTACTGCCGTGTAAGTCCAGTGGTACTGTTGTATTATTCCAGTGATACTGCCGTATAATTCCAGTGATACTGCCATATAATTCCAGTGGTACTGGCGTATAAATCCAGTGATACTGCAGTATAAATCCAGTCCAGTGGTACTGCTGTATAAATCCAGTGATACTGTCATATAATTCCAGTGGTACTGCAGTATAAGTCCTGTCCAGTGGTGCTACCGTATAAGTTCAGTGGTGCTGTCCTGTATATTATTTACTCCAAATAAAGGGGTTATTCATATTTAATCCAAACAATTTTCACAGGGTTTGCCCTGTGTGGTGTAGAGGTACGCTCTCCTGTGCTGCATATTGTTATATAACTCCAGAAATATAATGGGGAACAAAAATTTGGAGGATAAAATACGGAAAGATCATTAACCACTTCCTCCTAGTGCTGAAGCTGCTGCCACTAGTCATGACATAGATGATGAAATGCCATCAACATTGTCTGCCAAGGCCGATGCCCAATGTGATAGCAGAGGGCATGTAAAATCCAAAAAGACAAAGGGGTAAATTTACTAAGATGGAAGTTCTATTTAAGATAGGATGTTGCCCATAGCAACCAATCAGATTTCAAGTATTATCTTCTAGATGGTGCTAGATAAATGAGAAGTAGAAGCTGATTGGTTGCTATGGGCAACATCTCATCTGAAATAGAACTCCCATCTTAGTAAATTTACCCCAAAGTTTAGTAAAAAGACCAAAAAAAGAAATTAAAATGGTCTGAGGAGAAACATAAACTTGCCAATATGCCATTTACGAAACGGAGTGGCAAGGAATGGCTAAGGCTCTGGCCTATGTTCATGACTAGTGGTTCAGCTTCACATGACGATGGAAGCCCTCATCCTCTCACTACAAAAAATTAAAAGAGTTAAGCTGGCAAAAGCACAGCAAAGAACTGTGAGTTTTAGATGGCATCACAAATCCCCAATGAGAGTCCAAGTGTGTCGGCGGTTGCGATGCCTGACTTTCCCAACACTGGATGGGAAGAGGTGACTCCTTCCACCATTTGCACACCCTATGCAAGTGCTGGAAGGAGCACCCACAGTCCAGTTTCTGATATTCAAATTGAAGATGTCACTGTTGAAGTATACCAGGATGAGGATATGGGTGTTGCTGATGCTGAGGAGGAAGTTGATGATGAGGATTCTGATGGTGATGTAATTGGTTTAAATCAGGCACCAGGGGAGACATCTGTTGTCCGTGGGATGAATAAGCCCATTGTGATGCCTGGGCAAAATACCAAAAAAGCCTCCTCTTCGGTGTGGAATTATTTCTCCACAAATCCGGACAACAGGTGTCAAGCCATGCATTGCCTCTGTCAATCTGTAATAAGTAGGGGTAAGGATGTTAACCACCTAGGAACATCCTCCCTTATACGTCACCTGCTGCACATTCATCAGAAGTCAGTGTCAAGTTGTGAAACTTTGGGTAAGAGCGTAAGCAGTCCACTGACACCTAAATCCCTTCTTCCTCTTGTACCCAAGATCCTGCAAGCCACACCACCAACTCCCTCAATGTCAACTTCCTCCTCAGTCAAGAACGTCAATAGTCCTGCAGGCCATGGCACTGGCAAGACTGAGGAGTCCTCTCCTAACCATGATTCCTCCGGAGGATCCTTGAGTGGTAAGCCTTCTGCTGCTGTTGCTGCCGCTGCTGTTGTTGCTGCTGGGAGTCGATCATCATCCCAGAGGAGAAGTCGGAAGACCACTTGTACTACATCAACTAAGCAATTGACTGTCCAACAGTACTTTGTGAGGAAGATGAAATATGATAGCAGTCATCATGTTGCAAAGCGGATAACTGAGGACTTGACAGCTATGTTGGTGTTAGACATGCGTCCAGTATCCACCATTAGTTCAGTGGGACTAAGAGAATTGATGGAGGTAGTGTGTTCCCAGTACCAAATCCCATCTAGGTTCCACTTCACTAGGCAGGCGATACCAAGAATGTCCAAAGATGTCAGAAAAAGTGTCATCAGTGTCCTAAAAAACGATGTTGTACCCATTGTCCACTTAACCACGGACATGTGGACAAGTGCAACAGGGCAGACTAAGGACTATATGACTGTGACAGCCCACTGGGTAGATGTTTTGCCTCCCACAGCAACAACAGCAGCGGCACCAGTAGCAGCAGCTCGCAAACGCCAAATCATTCCTAGGCAGGCTACGCTACGTATCACCACTTTCCGTAAGAGACACAATGCTGACAACCTCTTACGGAAACTGAGGGACATCATCGTACAATGGCTTACCCCAATTAGAATCTCCTGGGGATTTGTGATATCGGACAATGCCACCAATATTGTGCATTCATTACATCTGGGAAAATTCCAGCACAGCCCATGTTTTGCACATACAATTAATTTGGTGGTGCAGAATTTTTTTAAAAATGACGGGCGTGCAGGAGATGCTATTGGGCCACTTTTAACATTCAGCCACTGCGTGCTGAAAACTGGAGTGCCAGCAAACACTCCTGAACCTGCCCTACCATCACCTGAAGCAAGATGTGGTAGCGAGGTGGAATTCAACACTCTATATGCTTCAGAGGATGGAGGAGCAGCAAAAGGCCATTCAAGCCTATACATCCACGCTATAACAAAGGAGGGGGAATGCACCTGACTTAAGCGCAGTGGAGAATGATTTCCGTCTTTTGCAAGGTTCTCCAACCTTTTGAACTTGCCACAATTGAAGTCAGTTCAGACACTGCCAGCTTGAGTCAGGTCACATTCCCCTCATCAGGCTTTTGCAGAAACAGCTGGAGAATTTGAAAGAGGAGCTAAAACGGAGTGATTCCGCAAAGTATGTGGGACTTGTGGATGGAGCCCTTCATTCACTTTGCCAGGATTCACTGGTAGTCAATCTGTTGAAATCAGAGCACTACATTTTGGCCACAGTGATCAATCCTATGTTTAAAATCTACGTTGTATCTCTCTTTCCGGCAGACACAAGTCTGCAGAGGTTCAAAGACCTGCCGGTGAGAAAATTGTCAACTCAAGTGGAGCGTGATCCGTCAACAGCTCCTCCTTCATTTTCTCCTGCAACTGGGGCTGCGAGGAAAAGGATAAGATTTCTAGCCCATCCGCTGGCGTTGATGCAGGGCAGTCAGGAGCGAGTGCTGACATCTAGTCCAGACTGAAGGACCTGCCAATGATTACTGACATGTCTACTGTCACTGCATATGATTCTGTCACCATTGAAAGAATTGTGGAGGATTATATGAGTGACAGCATCCAAGGAGGCATGTCAGACAGTCCGTACGTATACTGGCAGGAAAAAGAGGCAATTTGCATGCCCTTGCACAAACTGGCTTTATTTTATCTAAGTTGCCCCCCTCCGGTGTGTACTCTGAAAGAGAGTTTAGTGCAGCCGGTAACCTTGTCAGCGATCGGCGTAGGAGGTTACTTCCACAAAATGTGGAGAAGATGATGTTCATCAAAATGAATGATAAATTCTTTTGGAAAAGACCTTTACCAGCAATTGCCTCCAGATAGTAAACAGGGACCTGTGATGGTGAATTCCAGTGGGGACGAATTAATACTCTGTGAGGAGGAGGAGAATGTACACACTGAAAGGGGCAAGGAATTGGAGGATGAGGTCGACATCTTGCCTCTGTAGAACCAGTTTGTGCAAGGAGAGTTTGATTGCTTCTTTTTTGGTGGGGGACCAAATAAACCAGTCATTTTAGCCACGGTCATGTGGCAGACCCTGTTGCTGAAATGATTGGTTTGTTAATGTGTGCATGCCCTGTTTATACAACATAAGGGTGGGTGAGAAGGCCCAAGGACAATTCCATCTTGCACCTCTTTTTCTTCTTTGCATCATGTGCTGTTTGAGGCCTAGTTTTCTATAGTGACATCCTGTCTGACACTGCCGTACAAGTCCAGGAGTACTGCCGTATATGTCCAGGGGTACTGCCGTATAAGTCCAGTCCAGTGGTGCTGTTTTGTGCTGCATCAGTCCAGTGGTGGTGTCTTGTGCTGCCATAAGTCCAGTGCTTTGGTGTACTGGTGTCCTGTGCTGTATATTATTTACTGCATAAAAAAGGGTTATATAAATTACTTATATTATTATCCAAATAATTTTTACAGGGTTTGTCCTGTGTGGTGCATGAGTACGCTCGCCTGTGCTGCATATAATTATAATAGCTCCAAATAAAAGGGTTATTATTATCCAAATTAATTTTACATGCTTTGCCGTGTGTGTGTGTGTGTCTGTGTGGTTTAGGGGTACGCTCTCATGTGCCACCAATATTGTGCATGTATTACATCTGAGCAAATTCCAGCACGTCCCATGTTGTTTGTGCCTCAAACTTTTGTCGTTAAGCTTAGTCATACATCTATCTCATTGCACCTCTTTTTCTTCTTTGCATGATGTGCTGTTTGGGGCCTAGTTCTTTTAACTGCCATCCTGTCTGCCATTGCAGTGCCACTCCTAGATGGGACAGGTGTTTGTGCCGCACACTTGTGTCGCTTAGCTTAGCCATCCAGCTACCTCATTGCACCTCTTTTTCTTCTTTGCATCATGTACTGTTTGGGGCCTATTTTTTAAATAGTGCCATCTTGTCTGCAACTGCAGTGCCACTCCTAGATGGGCCAGGTGTTTGTGCCGCACACTTGTGTCACTTAGCTTAGTCATCCAGCCACCTCGGTGCAACCTTTTGGCCTAAAATCAATATTGGGAGGTGTGAGGTTTTCAGAATAGACTGGAAATGAGTAGAAATGAATGTTATTGAAGTTAATAATACCGTAGAATCAAAATTACCCCAAAATTATGTGATTTTAGCTGTTTTTATGTTTTTTTTTTAAATCATCCTGATCCAAAACCAAAACTAAAACCAAAACACGAAATGGTGGTTTTGGCAAAACCAGTCCTCTTAGTGCTCTGTACATCTGGATTGTCATTTATGAGCACATTTGGGGGGGGGGGGTAATTCAGATCTGATCACAGCAGCAAATTTGATAGCAGTTGGATAAACCAAGTGCACTGCAGGGGTGGCAGATATAACATTTGCAGAGTGAGTTAGATGTGGGTGGGTTATTTTGTTTCTGTGCAGAGTGAATATTGGCTGCTTTATTTTTACACTGCAATTTAGATTTCAGATTGAACACACCCCACCCAAATCTATCTGTCTCTGCACATGTTATATCTACCCCACCTGCAGTGCACATGGTCTTGCCCAACTGCTAACAAACTTGCTTCTGCAATCAGATCTGAATTAGGCCCTTGATCACTAGCACAAGCAGAAACCTTTTAAGGGGTGTTCCCCGTAGGCCCCTAGAATAGAAACATATAGAAACATAGAATTTGACGGCGGATAAGAACCACTTGGCCCATCGAGTCTGCCCCTTTTTTTATCCTTTTAGGTAATCTCAACCCTTTTTGAACCTTAGTTCTTTGTAAGGATTTTCATTTGCCTATCCCAAGCATGTTTAAATTGCTCTACAGTCTTAGCCTCAACCACCTCAGATGGGAGGCTATTCCACTTATCCACTACCCTTTCTGTTAAGTAATTTTTCCTTAAATTTCCCCTGAACCTGTCTACCTCCAGTTTCAGTGTATGTCCTCGAGTTCTAATACTTCTCTTCCTTTGAAGAATGTTTCCCTCCTGAAATTTGTTAAGACCCTTGGTATATTTGAAAGTTTCTTTTATGTCCCCCCATTACTTCCCTCCTCCAAACTATACAGGTTAAGATCTTTTAGCCTTTCTGGGTAAATTTTGTGATGTAGGCCATACACCATTTTAGTTGCCCTTCTTTGTACACTGTCTAATGTATTTATATCCTTCTGGAGATATGGTCTCCAGAACTGGACACAGTATTCCAGATGGGGCCGTACCAATGACCTATAGAGTGGCATTACTTCTTTTTTCCTGCTACTGATTCCTCTCCCTATGCAACCAAGTATCTGACTTGCCTTTCTCATTGCTTTGTTGCATTGCTTTTCTGCCTTTAAGTCACTTGAAATAGTGACTCCTAAATCCCTTTCCTCCTCAGTAGTTTTCATTATAGTACCCTTGATACTATATTTAGCTTTTGGGTTTTTGAGACCCAAGTGCATGATTTTGCATTGTTTAGCATTAAACTGTAGTTGCCACATTCTTGACCATTTATCAAGCCTAGTTAGGTCATCAATCATTTGTTTTACCCCTCCCAGTGTGTCTTCCCTGTTGCATATCTTTGTATAATCTGCAAAAAGGCATACTTTCCCTTCAATACCATTTGCAATGTCACCAACAATGATAACTGGTCCAAGTACAGATCCCTTGGGTACTCCACTAATAACATTTCCCTCCATAAATTGCATTCTATTTACTACAACTTTTTCCTCTGTATTTAGTGACTGGTTAAATGATTCTGTTAAAGGTGTAACCAGCACATCTTTTAGCTCTTTTAGTATGCTTGGGTGTATCCCATCTGGCCCCATTGATTTTTCCACTCTTACAGTAGTTTTGAAAGTCCTGTTAGGACCTTCTCCTCTGTAAATGTACTTTTATCAACCTTATTTTTATGAATGTCCTTGCAACTTAACTGTGGCTTCTTCCCTTCTCCTTCTGTAGTAAATACTGAGCAAAAATAATTATTTAGGTGATCTGCTATTGCCTTGTCTCCCTCCACCAAATGCTCACTCTCTGCCTTAAATCGTATTATTCCTCCATTTTATTTTCTCCTTTCACTTATATACTCAAAAAAAGTTTTGCCCCCTTCATCTACTGACTGGGCCATTTTCTCCTCAGCTTCTGCCTTTGCACATCTGATCAATTTCTTAGCATCCTTCCGTGTGTCAAGATACACCTCTTTGTAGTTATTATTTTGAGTTTGTATGTATTTCCTAAAAGCCATCTTTTTTGCTTTCACACTAGTTGATACTTCTTTTGTGAACAACACTGGCTTCCTTTTCCTGGTGCTTTTCCTAACCCTTTTGATACAAAGGTCTGTTGCCCTTAGTATTGCACTTTTCAGTTTTTCCCACCTCTCCTGCACTCCTTCCAAGTTCCTCCAGTCCGCCAATGAATCACTTAAACATCTCCCCATTTTTGCAAAGTCAGCATTTCTAAAATCCAACACCTTTGTTTTTGTGTGACAGGAGTTGGATCCTGTCTTTATACTTAACCATACTGCTTGATGATCACTGGATGCAAGGTGCTCACCCACATATATGTCTGATATCCTGTCACCATTTGTAAGAATTAAATCTAATATAGTCTTTGTTAGTGGGCTCCCTCACCAATTGCTTGAGAGATGCTCCCTGTAAGGAATGTAGAAATGTGCCACTTGTAGCTGAACTTGCAAAAGACCCTTCCCAATTTACATCAGGTAAATTAAAGTCTCCCATGATTATGAGAATGCAGCAGTTGCATCAGAAAACAATGATATGAGGAATACAAAGTATCAAGGGGTTAAATTATACTTGGGATCAAGAGGTTGTGTAAGGTAAAATTATTCTGTTCTTTTGGACGTTGTAAACAGCATTATGAGCCGGCTCAGCATTTCTCATAAGCTACATGTTTCTCAGCATCTACATCCTGCCCCTTCTGAAAAAAAACATTTTAAACATGTTTATGCTCTATTTTATTGCCATAAACCAACTTTAGTAGTTGATCTGCCATTCTGCATTGAATATTTCATTTGGAAGCTTGCAATATGCTATATTAACACTAAACACATCATGCATCTGAACAAAGTGACCCAGTTTAATATCCGTACATCACAGCTACAACGTCTTTTTTAGAAAGTAATTTAAAATGGACTTGCTCTCTCAGCAGTTCTGTCAGCTAAAGACCTGCAGAGACATGGAACGTTTTTAATGAAGCAAAGCACAGACTTGTGAAAAATGTGCTTTTGGTAAAACACTGCACGTCATTACACATAGGAGCTATTAAGTACTGCAGTTTGTGAAGCATTGGAAACTTCAAATATAAATCTAGAAGTATGACTTGAATCTGTGCTATTTTGTCTTTATGTTTTAGTTACCAGATTATTGTAACAAATGTCACTATGATCTATAACGTCCTTAACCTGAAGGAATAAAAAACAAGTGTATTCTAGAACCTGCATCTTTGTAAATGGCTAATTCATAAAATAATTTCTTAGTAGTTCAACTGACTTGTAACCAAGTATCATAGAACCATAAAGGAAGTCTAACATTTTATTTGATATTATACAATTGGGATAGATATGAATGTTGAACTGAAAGCATGCACTAAGCACTTAGGGGGTCATTCCGAGTTGATCGGTAGCTGCCGTTGTTCATTGCATTGCGATCAGTGAAAAAAAGGCTAATCTGCGCATGCGTATGCACCGCAATGCACACGTGCGTCGTACGGGTATGAAGTCCATTATTGTTTTGCACTGGTTCTAGCGACGATTCCAATTGCACAGCCGAACGCAAGGAGATTGACAGAAAGAGGGCGTTTGTGGGTGGCAACTGACCATTTTCTGGGAGTGTTTGGAAAAACGCAGGCGTGGCCCGGCGTTTGCTGGGTGGGTATCTGACATCATTCCCGTGTCACTCATCGCAGCAATCATCGCACAGGATAAGTAACTGCAGGGCTGGTCTTGTTTTGCACAAAATGTGTTTGCAAGCGCTCGGCTGCACAGGCGTTCGCACTCCTGCAAAGTGCAAATACACTCCTCGTGGGCGGCAACTATGCATTTGCACGGCTGCTAAAAACTGCTAGCGAGCGGTCAACTCGGAATGACCCCCTTAGTTCAGCTGTGGTAGTAATATGATCTAGAATAACAAGCAGAAAATTTAGACTACTGAAATCTTTTGAAGCCATTCAGTCTGAAATCTGCAAAGCAAATGTCGAATAAAAAATAGAGACAGACTCAGTGTTTCTCATAATATTTAATATTAATATCAATTGCATTGAAGATACTATAAAGGTGTTTCTATCTCTAGTATATTTGTTAACATAAACCAGTGCCCAGTTTTTGGTGATTTCATTGTGGAAATGTCTAAACGGTATTTTCTAATCTGTACTTTTTTTTTAGCAAATCTAAAGAGAAGTTTTTTGAACTTTTTTTGTTGCATTACGCAGTAATTAAACTGTTATTCTGGTGTTGGGCCTTCATTTGGGGAGTCTTCATATATCATTATTTGCCTTGACTGGTGAACTGTAAGTTTTTTTGTTTTGTAATAAGTAAAAACTATATGTGTTTAGATAATATTCAGTAGGGGATTTATTCCAGTTTCTTTGGGTCCAGTATGATTGCTGTTGTTTCTGGGACAAGAATAATTGACAATGGGGGTCATTCCGAGTTGTTCGCTCGTTGCCGATTTTCGCTATACTGCGATTAGTCGCTTACTGCGCATGCGCAAGGTTCGCATAACGCATGCGCTTAGTTATTTTACACAAAAGTTAGGTATTTTACTCACGGCATAACGAAGCTTTTTCATCGTTACATAGTAACATAGTATATGAGGTTGAAAAAAGACAATTGTCCATCGAGTTCAACCTATTTGTGGTCTCCTATGCATGATGATTTGACTAAAATTTCTGACTGATGCTGCTGTCAGCCGTTGCATTTTATCCCTATTTATAGTAACTATAATGCATGACTATGCACCATACCAAATGGATATCCTTATCCATTAGGAATTTATCTAACCCATTCTTAAAGGTGTTGACAGATTCCGCCATTACAACTTCCTCGGGCAGGGAATTCCAAACACGTATTGTCCTTACCGTGAAAAAGCCTTTACGCCGTATTGTGCAGAATCTCCTCTCCTCTAACCTGAGCGAGTGTCCACGAGTCCTCTGTGTTGATCTAACCAAAAACAGGTCCCGCGCAAGCTCTGTGTATTGTCCCCTTATATATTTGTAGATGTTGATCATATCCCCTCTTAGTCTCCGCTTTTCCAATGTAAACATGCCTAGTCTTTCAAGCCTTTCCTTGTATTCCATCGTCTCCATGCCCTTAATTAGTTTGGTCGCCCTCCTCTGTACCTTTTCAAGCTCCAGGATATCCTTTTTGTAGTACGGTGCCCAAAAATGTACACAGTATTCAAGGTGTGGCCTCACTAGTGATTTATATAACGGGAGTATAATACTCTCGTCCCTAGCATCAATACCCCGTTTTATGCATGCTAATATCTTATTAGCCTTCTTTGCTGCAGTCCTACTTTGGGTACTACTGCTTAGCTTGCTATCTATGAGGACACCTAAGTCCTTTTCCAGTACAGAATCCCCTAATTTTACCCCATTTAGTAGGTAGGTGTAATTTTTGTTCTTGTTACCACAGTGCATTATCTTACACTTGTCTGTGTTGAAGCGCATTCTCCATTTGGCTGCCCATGCTTCTAATTTAACTAAGTCGTTCTGAAGAGACTCGGCATCCTCCTCTGTATTTATAGCCTTACACAATTTGGTATCATCTGCAAAAATTGACACCATGCTCTCTAGACCTTCTGTTAGGTCGTTAATGAAAATATTGAACAATAGCGGTCCTGATACTGAGCCTTGCGGCACACCACTTAGCACTTCAGTCCAAGTTGAAAAAGATCCATTAACCACAACGCGCTGCTCCCTATTATCTAACCAGTTTTTGACCCAAGTGCATATTGTGCTTCCTAGCCCTGATTCTTGTAGCTTGTAGATAAGTCTCATGTGTGGTACAGTATCGAGCGCTTTGGCAAAGTCTAAAAAGATTACATCCACGTCTTTACCCTGATCTAGGTTTGCGCTTACTGTTTCATAAAAGCCAAGTAAGTTGGTTTGACAGGATCTGTCCTTCATAAACCCATGTTGATTCCTTTTAATGACCTTATTTGTTTCAAGGAACTTCTGAATACTATCTCTTAGAATACCTTCCAATACTTTCCCCACTATAGATGTAAGACTAACTGGTCTATAATTACCTGGTTCAGCTTTACTTCCCTTTTTGAATATAGGCACTACTTCCGCTATACGCCAGTCTTTGGGAACCATACCTGATATAACTGAATCCTTAAAGATCAAAGATAGCGGTTTTGCCAGTTCAGAGTGAAGCTCCATTAGAACCCTTGGATGAATGCCATCGGGCCCTGGTGATTTATTAATCTTTAAATGTTTTAATCGGTCACAGACTACTTCCTCGCTTAAATAAGTACCTATCAGTATCATATTCTCATTATTGAGATTGTGTGTCAGTCCCTGAATTGGGTCCTCTCTAGTGAATACTGTTGAAAAAAACTCATTTAGTGTGTCCGCTATGTCATTATCATTTTTGCTTAAGACTCCCAACTTGTCTTTTAAAGGGCCTATACTCTCCTTCTTTAATCTCTTGCTATTGATGTATTTAAATATTTTTTTGGGATTCGCTTTGCTTTCCTTTGCTACTAGTTTTTCAGTTTCTACTTTAGCCGCTCTTATTTCCTTTTTGCAAATTTTGTTACATTCCTTATAGTGCTGAAATGACTCTGCTTCCCCGTCAGATTTGTATCTTTTAAATGCTCGCCTTTTCTTGCCCATAAGTTCCTTAATCTTTTTGTTAAGCCACATCGGTTTATGATTTTTATTCCTTTTTTTGCTACTCATAGGAATACATTTGAGTGTATTTTTAGCTAGCAGGAATTTTAGTACCTCCCATTTCTCCGTAGTATTTTTTCCTAAAAACAAACCTTCCCATTCAATATCCCTGAAAAATACTCTCATCTTTTCAAAATTTGCTTTGCTAAAGTTTAAAGTCCTAGTTGAGCCAGTATAGGGCTGTTTATAGAAACTGATATTGAATGTGACCATATTGTGGTCGCTGTTTCCTATGGGTTCCCCTACTATAATACCCGATACCAAATCCCCATTGTTTGTTAATACCAGGTCTAAGATTGCATTGTACCTAGTTGGTTCCTCAATTAGTTGGACTAAGTAGTTATCATTAAGTGTGTTTAAAAACATATTGCCCCTAGCAGTATCACATAAGTCGTTTTTCCAGTTTATCTCTGGATAGTTAAAATCTCCCATCACTACTATGTCTCCTACTCCTGCTGCTCTTTCAATTTGCTTTAGTAACAATTCATCATCAGATGCGTTGATACCAGGCGGCCTATAGCATACACCCAATACTAACTTTTTTATTCCTTTTTCCCCCGCATGCAATTTCTACTCATAATTAGAGATGAGCGCCTGAAATTTTTCGGGTTTTGTGTTTTGGTTTTGGGTTCGGTTCCGCGGCCGTGTTTTGGGTTCGAACGCGTTTTGGCAAAACCTCACCGAATTTTTTTTGTCGGATTCGGGTGTGTTTTGGATTCGGGTGTTTTTTTCAAAAAACACTAAAAAACAGCTTAAATCATAGAATTTGGGGGTCATTTTGATCCCAAAGTATTATTAACCTCAAAAACCATAATTTACACTCATTTTCAGTCTATTCTGAATACCTCACACCTCACAATATTATTTTTAGTCCTAAAATTTGCACCGAGGTCGCTGTGTGAGTAAGATAAGCGACCCTAGTGGCCGACACAAACACCGGGCCCATCTAGGAGTGGCACTGCAGTGTCACGCAGGATGTCCCTTCCAAAAAACCCTCCCCAAACAGCACATGACGCAAAGAAAAAAAGAGGCGCAATGAGGTAGCTGTGTGAGTAAGATTAGCGACCCTAGTGGCCGACACAAACACCGGGCCCATCTAGGAGTGGCACTGCAGTGTCACGCAGGATGTCCCTTCCAAAAAACCCTCCCCAAACAGCACATGACGCAAAGAAAAAAAGAGGCGCAATGAGGTAGCTGTGTGAGTAAGATTAGCGACCCTAGTGGCCGACACAAACACCGGGCCCATCTAGGAGTGGCACTGCAGTGTCACGCAGGATGTCCCTTCCAAAAAACCCTCCCCAAACAGCACATGACGCAAAGAAAAAAAGAGGCGCAATGAGGTAGCTGACTGTGTGAGTAAGATTAGCGACCCTAGTGGCCGACACAAACACCGGGCCCATCTAGGAGTGGCACTGCAGTGTCACGCAGGATGTCCCTTCCAAAAAACCCTCCCCAATCAGCACATGATGCAAAGAAAAAGAAAAGAAAAAAGAGGTGCAAGATGGAATTGTCCTTGGGCCCTCCCACCCACCCTTATGTTGTATAAACAAAACAGGACATGCACACTTTAACCAACCCATCATTTCAGTGACAGGGTCTGCCACACGACTGTGACTGATATGACGGGTTGGTTTGGACCCCCCCCAAAAAAGAAGCAATTAATCTCTCCTTGCACAAACTGGCTCTACAGAGGCAAGATGTCCACCTCATCTTCACCCTCCGATATATCACCGTGTACATCCCCCTCCTCACAGATTATCAATTCGTCCCCACTGGAATCCACCATCTCAGCTCCCTGTGTACTTTGTGGAGGCAATTGCTGCTGGTCAATGTCTCCGCGGAGGAATTGATTATAATTCATTTTAATGAACATCATCTTCTCCACATTTTCTGGATGTAACCTCGTACGCCGATTGCTGACAAGGTGAGCGGCGGCACTAAACACTCTTTCGGAGTACACACTTGTGGGAGGGCAACTTAGGTAGAATAAAGCCAGTTTGTGCAAGGGCCTCCAAATTGCCTCTTTTTCCTGCCAGTATAAGTACGGACTGTGTGACGTGCCTACTTGGATGCGGTCACTCATATAATCCTCCACCATTCTATCAATGTTGAGAGAATCATATGCAGTGACAGTAGACGACATGTCCGTAATCGTTGTCAGGTCCTTCAGTCCGGACCAGATGTCAGCATCAGCAGTCGCTCCAGACTGCCCTGCATCACCGCTAGCGGGTGGGCTCGGAATTCTGAGCCTTTTCCTCGCACCCCCAGTTGCGGGAGAATGTGAAGGAGGAGATGTTGACAGGTCGCGTTCCGCTTGACTTGACAATTTTGTCACCAGCAGGTCTTTCAACCCCAGCAGACCTGTGTCTGCCGGAAAGAGAGATCCAAGGTAGGCTTTAAATCTAGGATCGAGCACGGTGGCCAAAATGTAGTGCTCTGATTTCAACAGATTGACCACCCGTGAATCCTTGTTAAGCGAATTAAGGGCTGCATCCACAAGTCCCACATGCCTAGCGGAATCGCTCCCTTTTAGCTCCTTCTTCAATGCCTCCAGCTTCTTCTGCAAAAGCCTGATGAGGGGAATGACCTGACTCAGGCTGGCAGTGTCTGAACTGACTTCACGTGTGGCAAGTTCAAAGGGCATCAGAACCTTGCACAACGTTGAAATCATTCTCCACTGCACTTGAGACAGGTGCATTCCATCTCCTATATCGTGCTCAATTGTATAGGCTTGAATGGCCTTTTGCTGCTCCTCCAACCTCTGAAGCATATAGAGGGTTGAATTCCACCTCGTTACCACTTCTTGCTTCAGATGATGGCAGGGCAGGTTCAGTAGTTTTTGGTGGTGCTCCAGTCTTCTGTACGTGGTGCCTGTACGCCGAAAGTGTCCCGCAATTTTTCTGGCCACCGACAGCATCTCTTGCACGCCCCTGTCGTTTTTTAAAAAATTCTGCACCACCAAATTCAAGGTATGTGCAAAACATGGGACGTGCTGGAATTTGCCCATATTTAATGCACACACAATATTGCTGGCGTTGTCCGATGCCACAAATCCACAGGAGAGTCCAATTGGGGTAAGCCATTCCGCGATGATCTTCCTCAGTTGCCGTAAGAGGTTTTCAGCTGTGTGCGTATTCTGGAAAGCGGTGATACAAAGCGTAGCCTGCCTAGGAAAGAGTTGGCGTTTGCGAGATGCTGCTACTGGTGCCGCCGCTGCTGTTCTTGCGGCGGGAGTCCATACATCTACCCAGTGGGCTGTCACAGTCATATAGTCCTGACCCTGCCCTGCTCCACTTGTCCACATGTCCGTGGTTAAGTGGACATTGGGTACAACTGCATTTTTTAGGAGACTGGTGAGTCTTTTTCTGACGTCCGTGTACATTCTCGGTATCGCCTGCCTAGAGAAGTGGAACCTAGATGGTATTTGGTAACGGGGGCACACTGCCTCAATAAATTGTCTAGTTCCCTGTGAACTAACGGCGGATACCGGACGCACGTCTAACACCAACATAGTTGTCAAGGACTCAGTTATCCGCTTTGCAGTAGGATGACTGCTGTGATATTTCATCTTCCTCGCAAAGGACTGTTGAACAGTCAATTGCTTACTGGAAGTAGTACAAGTGGGCTTACGACTTCCCCTCTGGGATGACCATCGACTCCCAGCGGCAACAACAGCAGCGCCAGCAGCAGTAGGCGTTACACGCAAGGATGCATCGGAGGAATCCCAGGCAGGAGAGGACTCGTCAGACTTGCCAGTGACATGGCCTGCAGGACTATTGGCATTCCTGGGGAAGGAGGAAATTGACACTGAGGGAGTTGGTGGGGTGGTTTGCGTGAGCTTGGTTACAAGAGGAAGGGATTTACTGGTCAGTGGACTGCTTCCGCTGTCACCCAAAGTTTTTGAACTTGTCACTGACTTATTATGAATGCGCTGCAGGTGACGTATAAGGGAGGATGTTCCGAGGTGGTTAACGTCCTTACCCCTACTTATTACAGCTTGACAAAGGGAACACACGGCTTGACACCTGTTGTCCGCATTTCTGGTGAAATACCTCCACACCGAAGAGCTGATTTTTTTGGTATTTTCACCTGGCATGTCAACGGCCATATTCCTCCCACGGACAACAGGTGTCTCCCCGGGTGCCTGACTTAAACAAACCACCTCACCATCAGAATCCTCCTGGTCAATTTCCTCCCCAGCGCCAGCAACACCCATATCCTCCTCATCCTGGTGTACTTCAACACTGACATCTTCAATCTGACTATCAGGAACTGGACTGCAGGTGCTCCTTCCAGCACTTGCAGGGGGCGTGCAAATGGTGGAAGGCGCATGCTCTTCACGTCCAGTGTTGGGAAGGTCAGGCATCGCAACCGACACAATTGGACTCTCCTTGTGGATTTGGGATTTCAAAGAACGCACAGTTCTTTGCGGTGCTTTTGCCAGCTTGAGTCTTTTCAGTTTTCTAGCGAGAGGCTGAGTGCTTCCATCCTCATGTGAAGCTGAACCACTAGCCATGAACATAGGCCAGGGCCTCAGCCGTTCCTTGCCACTCCGTGTGGTAAATGGCATATTGGCAAGTTTACGCTTCTCCTCCGACAATTTTATTTTAGGTTTTGGAGTCCTTTTTTTACTGATATTTGGTGTTTTGGTTTTGACATGCTCTGTACTATGCCATTGGGCATCGGCCTTGGCAGACGACGTTGCTGGCATTTCATCGTCTCGGCCATGACTAGTGGCAGCAGCTTCAGCACGAGGTGGAAGTGGATCTTGATCTTTCCCTAATTTTGGAACCTCAACATTTTTGTTCTCCATATTTTAATAGGCACAACTAAAAGGCACCTCAGGTAAACAATGGAGATGGATGGATTGGATACTAGTATACAATTATGGACGGGCTGCCGAGTGCCGACACAGAGGTAGCCACAGCCGTGAACTACCGCACTGTACTGTGTCTGCTGCTAATATATAGACTGGTTGATAAAGAGATAGTATACTCGTAACTAGTATGTATGTATAAAGAAAGAAAAAAAAACCACGGTTAGGTGGTATATACAATTATGGACGGGCTGCCGAGTGCCGACACAGAGGTAGCCACAGCCGTGAACTACCGCACTGTACTGTGTCTGCTGCTAATATATAGACTGGTTGATAAAGAGATAGTATACTCGTAACTAGTATGTATGTATAAAGAAAGAAAAAAAAACCACGGTTAGGTGGTATATACAATTATGGACGGGCTGCCGAGTGCCGACACAGAGGTAGCCACAGCCGTGAACTACCGCACTGTACTGTGTCTGCTGCTAATATATAGACTGGTTGATAAAGAGATAGTATACTCGTAACTAGTATGTATGTATAAAGAAAGAAAAAAAAACCACGGTTAGGTGGTATATACAATTATGGACGGGCTGCCGAGTGCCGACACAGAGGTAGCCACAGCCGTGAACTACCGCACTGTACTGTGTCTGCTGCTAATATATAGACTGGTTGATAAAGAGATAGTATACTCGTAACTAGTATGTATGTATACAGAAAGAAAAAAAAACCACGGTTAGGTGGTATATACAATTATGGACGGGCTGCCGAGTGCCGACACAGAGGTAGCCACAGCCGTGAACTACCGCACTGTACTGTGTCTGCTGCTAATATATAGACTGGTTGATAAAGAGATAGTATACTCGTAACTAGTATGTATGTATAAAGAAAGAAAAAAAAACCACGGTTAGGTCACTGGTATATACAATTATGGACGGGCTGCCGAGTGCCGACACAGAGGTAGCCACAGCCGTGAACTACCGCACTGTACTGTGTCTGCTGCTAATATATAGACTGGTTGATAAAGAGATAGTATACTCGTAACTAGTATGTATGTATAAAGAAAGAAAAAAAAACCACGGTTAGGTCACTGGTATATACAATTATGGACGGGCTGCCGAGTGCCGACACAGAGGTAGCCACAGCCGTGAACTACCGCACTGTACTGTGTCTGCTGCTAATATATAGACTGGTTGATAAAGAGATAGTATACTCGTAACTAGTATGTATGTATAAAGAAAGAAAAAAAAACCACGGTTAGGTGGTATATACAATTATGGACGGGCTGCCGAGTGCCGACACAGAGGTAGCCACAGCCGTGAACTACCGCACTGTACTGTGTCTGCTGCTAATATATAGACTGGTTGATAAAGAGATAGTATACTCGTAACTAGTATGTATGTATAAAGAAAGAAAAAAAAACCACGGTTAGGTCACTGGTATATACAATTATGGACGGGCTGCCGAGTGCCGACACAGAGGTAGCCACAGCCGTGAACTACCGCACTGTACTGTGTCTGCTGCTAATATATAGACTGGTTGATAAAGAGATAGTATACTCGTAACTAGTATGTATGTATAAAGAAAGAAAAAAAAACCACGGTTAGGTGGTATATACAATTATGGACGGGCTGCCGAGTGCCGACACAGAGGTAGCCACAGCCGTGAACTACCGCACTGTACTGTGTCTGCTGCTAATATATAGACTGGTTGATAAAGAGATAGTATACTCGTAACTAGTATGTATGTATAAAGAAAGAAAAAAAAACCACGGTTAGGTCACTGGTATATACAATTATGGACGGGCTGCCGAGTGCCGACACAGAGGTAGCCACAGCCGTGAACTACCGCACTGTACTGTGTCTGCTGCTAATATATAGACTGGTTGATAAAGAGATAGTATACTCGTAACTAGTATGTATGTATAAAGAAAGAAAAAAAAACCACGGTTAGGTCACTGGTAATATACAATTATGGACGGGCTGCCGAGTGCCGACACAGAGGTAGCCACAGCCGTGAACTACCGCACTGTACTGTGTCTGCTGCTAATATAGACTGGTTGATAAAGAGATAGTATACTACTAATATTATATACTGGTGGTCAGGTCACTGGTCACTAGTCACACTGGCAGTGGCACTCCTGCAGCAAAAGTGTGCACTGTTTAATTTTAATATAATATTATGTACTCCTGGCTCCTGCTATAACCTATAACTGGCACTGCAGTAGTGCTCCCCAGTCTCCCCCACAATTATAAGCTGTGTGAGCTGAGCAGTCAGACAGATATATAATATATATAGATGATGCAGCACACTGGCCTGAGCCTGAGCAGTGCACACAGATATGGTATGTATGTGACTGAGTCACTGTGTGCTGTGTATCGCTTTTTTCAGGCAGAGAACGGATTATAAATAAAAGTGGTGGTCACTGGTCACTATCAGCAAAACTCTGCACTGTACACTACTGAGTACTCCTAATGCTCCCCAAAATTAGTAAATCAAGTGTCTAAACGGAGAGGACGCCAGCCACGTCCTCTCCCTATCAATCTCAATGCACGTGTGAAAATGGCGGCGACGCGCGGCTCCTTATATAGAATCCGAGTCTCGCGATAGAATCCGAGCCTCGCGAGAATCCGACAGCGTCATGATGACGTTCGGGCGCGCTCGGGTTAACCGAGCAAGGCGGGAAGATCCGAGTCGCTCGGACCCGTGAAAAAAAACATGAAGTTCTGGCGGGTTCGGATTCAGAGAAACCGAACCCGCTCATCTCTAGTTTTTACAGATTGTTTACAGATTGCAAGGCTGTGTGAATGTGTGAATGAACATAATAAAGAATTTGTGTGCGTGGGTAGTAGCACAGAATCAGTCTTGCAGGTGGATGGTGGCTATCATAGACCAGGCGAGGCACAGGTCAAGGGTAGCTCTAATAGAACGAAGAGGGATTGCAGTTGTAGTCTAGATTTACAGCGAGAAAGAAGAGAATCAGACACTTTTCTCTTCTTTCTCACTCTACGCCAGAATCGGATACTTTTCTCTTCTTTCTCACTCTACGCCAGAATCAGATACTTTTCTCTTCTTTCTCACTCTATGCCAGAATCATATACTTTTCTCTTCTTTCTCACTCTACGCCAGAATCAGATACTTTTCTCTTCTTTCTCACTCTACGCCAGAATCAGATACTTTTCTCTTCTTTCTCACTCTACGCCAGAATCAGATACTTTTCTCTTTTTTCTCACTCTACGCCAGAATCAGATACTTTTCTTTTCTTTCTCACTCTACGCCAGAATCAGATACTTTTCTCTTCTTTCTCGCTCTATGTATTACCTTAGTCTGAGGCAGCACCCCCAGCAAATTACAGTATTGCCAGATATACAAGAATCTGGGGTCTTAAGACGATAAAACATAAAAAAATCCTGGTGCAATAGAACTCCTGTAGTTTAGATTTATGAATCATGGTATATTTAAGGGTCTTTGTAGTTAAGAATAAGTAATTTCATTGGATCCTGGAGCCAGTGTAGGGATCTGTAGTGTGCTGCAGCTGATGCAGAGGGAAGAATCAAATGTGATCCCAAGGCACCAGATGCTAATGAAATTTCGTTGTCATTGACAGTAAGGGGTGATGCTAGGAGGGGAGAAGATGACAAGGACAATGTTGAGCATTGAACGTTAAGCAGTTAGCTACATATAACTGATACAGAAGGGAGTGGTCATGGGGAGTAAAGTGGCACTGGAACATTTGTGTGCAAATTTTCTCTGTTTAAATTTGTGTCCTTGTGATGCCAAATTTTCATCACTGTAATAGGTCCCTTAGAATCAGCCACACATGACTTTCACCTATATCATCACCTATTTTATTAGCGTGTGATATACTCATCAATACTCCATAACTTTCAGGATTACACATGTGATAGTAGGGTCATATTTTAGAATTGACACAGTGTCAAGAGATGCATTATTCTAGACTAGCATAACTGATATTGATGAACTGTAAATTTCTAAGAATGCTGACAAAGTTATATTTCAGGTGGAAATATACCATATGCCATATAATTTTTAGAGATGTGCAACGGAAATTTTTCGGGTTTTGTGTTTTGGTTTTGGATTCGGTTCCGCGGCCGTGTTTTGGATTCGGACGCGTTTTGGCAAAACCTCCCTTAAATTTTTTTGTTGGATTTGGGTGTTTTTTTTTCAAAAACCCCTCAAAAACAGCTTAATTCATAGAATTTGGGGGTAATTTTGTTCCCATAGTATTATTAACCTCAATAGCCAGAATTTCCACTCATTTCCAGTCTATTCTGAACACCTCACACCTCACAATATTATTTTTAGTCCTAAAATTTGCACCAAGGTCGCTGGATGACTAAGCTAAGTGACCCAAGTGACACCTGGCCCATCTAGGAGTGGCATTGCAGTGTCAGACAGGATGGCACTTAAAAAAATTGGCCCCAAACATCACATAATGCAAAGATAAAAAAGAGGTGCAAGATAGAGTTGTCCTTGGGCCCTCCCACCCACCCTTATGTTGTATAAACAGGACATGCACAATTTAACAAACCCATCATTTCAGCGACAGGGTCTGCCACATGACTGTGGCTGAAATGACTGGTTGGTTTGGGCCCCCACCAAAAAAGAAGCAATCAATCTCTCCTTGCTCAAACTGGCTCTACAGAGGCAAGATGTCAACCTCATCATCATCCTTCAATTCCTCACCCCTTTCACTGTGTACATCCCCCTCCTCACAGAGTATTAATTCGTCCCCATTGGAATCCACCCATCACAGGTCCCTGTGTACTTTCTGGAGGCAATTGCTGGTAAATGTCTCCATGGAGGAATTGATTATAATTAATTTTGATGAACATCATCTTCTCCACATTTTGTGGAAGTAACCTCGTACGCCGATCGCTGACAAGGTGACCGGCTGCATTAAACACTCTTTCAGAGTACACACTGGAGGGGGGCAACTTAGATAAAATAAAGCCAGTTTGTGCAAAGGCCTCCAAATTGCCTCTTTTTCCTGCCAGTATACGTACGGACTGTCTGACATGCCTACTTGGATGCTCTCACTCATATAATCCTCCACCATTCTTTCAATGGTGACAGAAACATATGTAGTGACAGTAGATGACATGTCAGTAATCGCTGGCAGGTCCTTCAGTCCGGACCAGATGTCAGTTTTCGCTCCTGACTGCCCTGCTTCACCGCCAGCGGGTGGTTTTGGAAATCTGATCCTTTTCCTGGCAGCTCCAGTGGCGGTAGAAAATGAAGGAGGAGCTGTTGGTGGGTCACGTTCCACTTGACTTGACAAGTGTCTCACCAGTGGGTCTTTGAACATCTGCAGATTTGTGTCTGCCGGAAAGAGAGATACAGCGTAGGGTTTAAACATAGGATCGAGTATGGTGGCAAAAATATAGTCCTCTGATTTCAACAGATTGACCACCCGTGAATCCTGGTTAAGCGAATTAAGGGCTCCATCCACAAGTCCCACATGCCTAGCGTAATCGCTCCGTTTTAGCTCCTCCTTCAATCTCTCTAGCTTCTTCTGCAAAAGCCTGATGAGGGGAATAACCTGACTCAGGCTGGCAGTGTCTGAACTGACTTCACGTGTGGCAAGTTCAAAGGGTTGCAGAACCTTGCACAACATTGAAATCATTCTCCACTGTGCTTGAGTCTGGTGCATTCCCCCTCCTTTGCCTATATCGTAGGCAGATGTATAGGCTTGAATGGCCTTTTGCTGCTCCTCCATCCTCTGAAGCATATAGAGGGTTGAATTCCACCTCGAGACCACCTCTTGCTTCTGCTGATGGCGGGGCAGGTTCAGGAGTGTTTGCTGGTGCTCCAGTCTTCGGCATGCGGTGGGTGAATGCCAAAAGTGGGCCGCAATTCTTCAGGCCACCAACAGCATCTCTTGCACGCCCCTGTCATTTTTAAAAAAATTCTGCACCACCAAATTCATTGTATGTGCAAAACATGGGACATGCTGGAATTTCCCCACATGTAATGCACGCACAATATTGGTGGCGTTGTCTGATGTCACAAATCCCCAGGAGAGTCCAATTGGGGTAAGCCAATCTGCGATGATGTTCCTCAGTTTCCGTAAGAGGTTGTCAGCTGTGTGCCTCTTATGGAAAGCGGTGATACAAAGCGTAGCCTGCCTAGGAACGAGTTGGCATTTGCGAGATGCTGCTACTAGTGCTGCCGCTGTTGTTGCTGCGGGAGGCAATACATCTACCCAGTGGGCTGTCACAGTCATATAGTCCTTATTCTGCCCTGCTCCCCTTGTCCACATGTCTGTGATTAGGTGGACATTGGGTACAACTGCATTTTTTAGGACACTGGTGACTCTTTTTCTGACGTCTGTGTACATTCTAGGTATCGCCTGCCTAGAGAAGTGGAACCTAGATGGCATTTGGTACCGGGGACACACTAACTCAAGAAATTCTCTAAGTCCCTGTGAACTAATGGCGGATACTGGATGCACGTCTAACACCAACACAGCTGCCAAGGCCTGAGTTATTCTCTTTGCAACAGGATGGCTGCTGTGATATTTCATCTTCCTCGCAAAGGACTGTTGGACAGTCAATTGCTTACTGGAAGTAGTACAAGTGGTCTTTCGACTTCCCCTCTGGGATGATGATCGACTCCCAGCAGCAACAACAGCAGAGCCAGGAGCAGTAGGCATTACACTCAAGGATCCATCGGAGGAATCCCAGTCAGGAGAGGACTCGTCAGACTTGCCAGTGACATGGCCTGCAGGACTATTGGCTTTCCTGTCTAAGGAGGAAATTGACACTGAGGAAGTTGGTGGTGTGGTTTGCAGGAACTTGGGTACAAGAGGAAGAAGGGATTTAGTTGTCAGTGGACTGCTTCTGCTGTCACCCAAAGTTTTTGAACATGTCAATGACTTCTGATGAAAGCGCTCCAGGTGACGTATAAGGGAGGATGTTCCTAGGTGGTTAACGTCCTTACCCCTACCTATTACAGCTTGACAAAGGCAACACACGGCTTGACACCAGTTGTCCGCATTTCTGTAGAAATAATTCCACACCGAAGAGGTGATTTTTGGGGTATTTTGACCAGGAATGTCAATGGCCTTATTCATCCCATGGACAATAGGTGTCTCCCCGGGTGCCTGACATAAACAAACCACCTCTCCATCAGATTCCTCCTTGTCAATTTCCTCCTCAGCGCCAGCAACACCCATATCCTCATCCTGGTGTACTTCAACAGTGACATCTTCAATTTGAATATCAGGAACTGGACTGTGGGTGCTCCTTCCAGCACTTGCAGGGGGCGTGCAAATGGTGGAAGGAGCCAGCTCTTCCCGTCCAGTGTTGGGAAGGTTAGGCATCGCAACCAACACAATTGGACTCTCCTTGGGTATTTGTGATTTAGAATAATGCACAGTTCTTTGCTGTGCTTTTGCTAGCTTAACTCTTCATTTTTCTAGCGGGAGGATGAGTGCTTCCTTCCACATGTGAAGCTAAACCACTAGCCATGAACATAGGCCAGGGCCTCAGCCGTTCCTTGCCATTCCATGTTGCAAATGGCATATCGGAAAGTTTACGATTCTCCTCAGACGCTTTTAATTTAGATTTTTGGGTCATTTTACTGAACTTTTATTTTTTGGATTTTACATGCTCTCTACTATGACATTGGGCATCGGCCTTGGCAGACGACGTTGATGGCATTGAATTGTCTCTGCCATGACTAGTGGCAGCAGCTTCAGCACTAGGTGGAACGTGGATCTTGATCTTTCCCTATTTTACCCTCCACATTTTTGTTCTCATTTTTTTTAAATGTGTGGAATTATATGCCAGTATTATATCAATAGCAATGGTCTATTGTACTGCACTACTATATACTGGTGGTCACCGCAATGCTGTACTGTACTACTATATACTGGTGGTCACCACAATGCTGTACTGTACTACTATATACTGGTCACAACAATGCAGCAGATATTGAGCACTGATCAGGATACTTGAAGTGACACAGAGCAGCAAGAAACAGCAATGGCCTACTGTACTGTACTGTGGTGACCACATATACTGGTGGTCACTACAATGCTGCACTGTACTACTATATACTGGTCACAATAATGCAGCACAGATAGGTATATTAGAAGTGACACAGAGCTGCAAGATACAGCAATGGCCTACTGTACTGTACTACTATATACTGGTGGTCACCACAATGCTGCACTGAACTACTATATACTGATCATAACAATGCAGCACAGATATGGATACTAGAAGTGACACAGAGCTGCAAAAAACAGCAATGGCCTACTGTACTGTACTACTATATACTGGTGGTCACCACAATGCTGCACTGTACTACTATATACTGGTCACAACAATGCAGCACAGATATGGATATTAGAAGTGACACAGAGCTGCAAGATACAGCAATGGCCTACTGTACTGTACTACTATATACTGGTGGTCACCACAATGCTGCACTGTACTACTATATAATGGTCACAAAAATGCTGCAGATATTGAGCACTAATCAAGGTACTAGAAGTGACATAGAGCATCAAGAAACAGCAATGGCCTACTGTACTGTAGTACTATATACTGGTGGTCACCACAATGCTGCACTGTACTACTATATACTGGTCACAACAAAGCAGCACAGATATGGATACTAGAAGTGACACAAAGCTGCAAGATACAGCAATGGCCTACTATACTGTACTACTATATACTGGTGGTCACCACAATGCTGCACTGTACTACGATAAACTGGTCATAACAATGCAGCACAGATATGGATACTAGAAGTGATACAGAGCTGCAAGAAACAGCAATGGCCTACTGTACTGTACTACTATATACTGGTGGTCACCACAATGCTGCACTTTACTACTATATACTGGTTACAACAATGCAGCAGATATTGAGCACTGATCAGGATATTAGAAGTGACACAGAGCTGCAATATACAGCAATAACCTACTGTACTGTAGTACTATATATTGGTGGTCACCACAATGCTGCACAGCACTACTATATACTAGTCACAACAAAGCAGCATAGATATGGATACTTGAAGTGACACAGAGCTGCAAGATACAGCAATGGCCTACTGTACTGTACTACTATATACTGGTGGTCACCACAATGCTGCACTGTACTACTATATACTGGTCACAACAATGCAGCACAGATATGGATACTAGAAGTGACACAGAGCTGCAAGATACAGCAATGGCCTACTGTACTGTACTACTATATGCGGGTGGTCATCACAATGCTGCACTGTACTACTATATACTGGTCACAACAATGCAGCAGATATTGAGCACTGATCAGGATACTAGAAGTGACACAGAGCAGGAAGAAACAGCAATGGCCTACTGTACTGTAGTGCTATATACTGGTGGTCACCACAATGCTGCACTGTACTACTATATACTGGTCACAACAATGCAACACAGATATTGATACTAGAAGTGACACAGAGCTGCAATATACAGCAATGGCCTACTGTTCTGTACTACTATATACTGGTGGTCACCACAATGCTGCACTGAACTACTATATACTGGTCATAACAATGCAGCACAGATATGGATACTAGAAGTGACACAGAGCTGCAAGATACAGCAATGGCCTACTGTACTGTACTACTATATACTGGTGGTCACCACAATGCTGCACTGTACTACTATATACTGGTCACAACAATGCAGCAGATATTGAGCACTGATCAAGGTACTAGAAGTGATACAGAGCATCAAGAAACAGCAATGGCCTACTGTACTGTACTACTCTATACTGGTGGTCACCACAATGCTGCACTGTACTACTATATACTGGTCACAACAAAGCAGCACATATATGGATACTAGAAGTGACACAGAGCTGCAAGATACAGCAATGCTCTACTGTACTGTACTACTATATACTGGTGGTCACCACAATGCTGCACTGTACTACTATAAACTGGTCACAACAATGCAGCACAGATATGGATACTAGAAGTGACACAGAGCTGCAAGATACAGCAATGGCATACTGTACTGTACTACAATATACTGGTTGTCACCACAATGCTGCACTTTACTACTATATACTGGATACAACAATGCAGCAGATATTGAGCACTGATCAGGATACTAGAAGTGACACAGAGCTGCAGTATACAGCAATGGCCTACTGTACTGTAGTACTATATACTGGTGGTCACTACAATGCTGCACTGCACTACTATATACTGGTTACAACAAAGCAGCATAGATATGGATACTAGAAGTGACACAGAGCTGCAAGATACAGCAATGGCCTACTATACTGTACTACTATATACTGGTTGTCACCACAAAGCTGCACTGTACTATTATATACTGGTCACAACAATGCAGCACAGATATGGATACTAGAAGTGACACAGAGCTGCAAGATACAGCAATGGCCTACTGTATTGTACTACTATATACTGGTGGTCACCACAATGCTGCACTTTACTACTATATACTGGTCACAACAATGCAGCAGATATTGAGCACTGATCAGGATACTAGAAGTGACACAGAGCAGCAAGAAACAGCAATGGCCTACTGTACTGTCGTACTACTATATGCGGGTGGTCATCACAATGCTGCAATGTACTACAATATACTGGTCACAACAATGCAGCAGATATTGAGCACTGATCAGTATACTAGAAGTGACACAGAGCAGCAAGAAACAGCAATGGCCTACTGTACTGTAGTACTATATACTGGTGGTCACCACAATGCTGCACTGTACTACTATATACTGGTCACAACAATGCAACACAGATATTGATACTAGAAGTGACACAGAGCTGCAATATACAGCAATGGCCTACTGTACTGTACTACTATAAACTGGTGGTCACCACAATGCTGCACTGAACTACTGTATACTGGTCATAACAATGCAGCACAGATATGGATACTAGAAGTGACACAGAGCTGCAAGATACAGCATTGGCCTACTGTACTGTACTACTATATACTGGTGGTCACCACAATGCTGCACTGTACTACTAAATACTGGTCACAATAATGCAGCACAGATATGGATACTAGAAGTGACACAGAGCTGCAAGATACAGCAATGGCCTACTGTACTGTACTACTGTATACTGCTGGTCACCACAATGCTGCACTTTACTACTATATACTGGTTACAACAATGCAGCAGATATTGAGCACTGATCAGGATACTAGAAGTGACACAGAGCAGCAAGAAACAGCAATGGCCTACTGTACTGTACTACTATATACTGGTGGTCACCACAATGCTGCACTATACTACTATATACTGGTCACAACAATGCAACACAGATATTGATACTATATGTGACACAGCGCTGCAATATACAGCAATGGCCTACTGTACTGTACTACTATATACTGGTGGTCACCACAATGCTGCACTGAACTACTATATACTGGTCATAACAATGCAGCACAGATATGGATACTAGAAGTGACACAGAGCTGCAAGATACAGCAATGGACTACTGTACTGTACTACTATATACTGGTGGTCACCACAATGCTACACTATACTACTATATACTGGTCACAACAATGCAGCACAGATATTAATACTAGAAGTGACACAGAGCTGCAAGATATAGCAATGGCCTACTGTACTATACTACTATATACTGGTGGTCACCACAATGCTGCACTTTACTACTATATACTGGTCACAACAATGCAGCAGGTATTGAGCACTGATCAAGATACTAGAAGTGACACAGAGCAGCAAGAAACAGCAATGGCCTACTGTACTGTACTACTATATACTGTTGGTCACCACAATGCTGCACTGTACTACTATATACTGGTCACAACAATGCAGCAGATATTGAGCACTGATCAAGGTACTAGAAGTGATACAGAGCATCAAGAAACAGCAATGGCCTACTGAACTGTACTACTATATACTGGTGGTCACCACAATGCTGCACTGTACTACTATATACTGGTCACAACAAAGCAGCACAGATATGGATACTAAAAGTGACACAGAGCTGCTAGATACAGCAATGGTCTACTGTACTGTACTACTATATACTGGTGGTCACCACAATGCTGCACTGTACTACTATAAACTGGTTACAACAATGCAGCACAGATATCGACACTAGAAGTGACACAGAGCTGCAAGAAACAGCAATGGCCTACTGTGCTGTACTACTATATACTGGTGGTCACCACAATGCTGCACTTTACTACTATATACTGGTTACAACAATGCAGCAGATATTGAGCACTGATCAGGATACTAGAAGTGACACAGAGCTGCAATATACAGCAATGGCCTACTGTACTACTATATACTGGTGGTCACCACAATGCTGCACTGCACTACAAAATACTGGTCACAATAATTCAGCATAGATATGGATACTAGAAGTGACACAGAGCTGCAAGATACAGCAATGGCCTGCTGTACTGTACTACTATATACTGGTGGTCACCACAATGCTGCACTGTACTACTATATACTGGTCACAACAATGCAGCACAGATATGGATACTAGAAGTGACACAGAGCTGCAAGATACAGCAATGGCCTACTGTACTGTACTACTATATACTGGTGGTCACCACAATGCTGCACTTTACTACTATATTCTGGTTACAACAATGCAGCAGATATTGAGCACTGATCAGGATACTAGAAGTGACACAGAGCAGCAAGAAACAGCAATGGCCTACTGTACTATACTACTATATTCTGGTGGTCATCACAATGCTGCACTGTACTACTATATACTGGTCACAACAATGCAGCAGATATTGAGCACTGATCAGGATACTAGAAGTGACACAGAGTAGCAAGAAACAGCAATGTCCTACTGTACTGTAGTACTATATACTGGTGGTCACCACAATGCTGCACTGAACTACTATATACTGGTCATAACAAAGCAGCACAGATTTGGATACTAGAAGTGACACAGAGCTACAAGATACAGCAATGGCCTACTGTACTGTACTACTATATACTGGTGGTCACCGCAATGCTGCACTGTACTGCTATAAACTGGTTACAACAATGCAGCAGATATTGAGCACTGATCAGGATACTAGAAGTGACACAGAGCAGCAAGAAACAGCAATGGCCTACTGTACTATACTACTGTATACTGGTGGCCATCACAATGCTGCACTGTACTACTATATACTGGTCACAACATTGCAGCAGATTTTGAGTACTGATCAGGATACTAGAAGTGACACAGAGCAGCAAGAAACAGCAATGGCCTACTGTACTGCAGTACTATATACTGGTGGTAACCACAATGCTGCACTGTACTACTATATACTGGTCACAACAATGCAACACAGATATTGATACTAGAAGTGACACAGAGCTGCAATATACAGCAATGGTCTACTGTACTGAACTACAATATACTGGTGGTCCTCACAATGCTGCACTGAACTACTATATACTGGTCACAACAATACATCACATATATGAATACTAGAAGTGACACAGAGCTGCAAGATACAGCAATGGCCTACTGTACTGTACTACTATATACTGGTGGTCACCACAATGCTGCACTGTACTACTATAAACTGGTCACAACAATGCAGCACAGATATGGATACTAGAAGTGACACAGAGCTGCAAGATACAGCAATGGCCTACTGTACTGTACTACTATATATTGGTGGTCACCACAATGCTGCACTGTACTATTATAAACTGGTCACAACAATGCAGCACAGATATGGATACTAGAAGTGACACAGAGCTGCAAGATAAAGCAATGGCCTACTGTACTGTACTACTATATACTGGTGGTCACCACAATGCTGCACTTTACTACTATAAACTGGTTACAACAATGCAGCAGATATTGAGCACTGATCAGGATACTAGAAGTGACACAGAGCAGCAAGAAACAGCAATGGCCTACTGTTCTATACTACTATATACTGGTGGTCATCACAATGCTGCACTGTACTACTATATACTGGTCACAACAATGCAGCAGATATTGAGCACTGATCAGGATACTAGAAGTGACACAGAGCAGCAAGAAACAGCAATGGCCTACTGTACTGTATTACTATATACTGGTCACAAAAATGCAACACAGATATTGATACTAGAATTGACACAGAGCTGCAATAAACAGCAATGGCCTACTGTACTGTACTACTATATACTGGTGGTCACCACAATGCTGCATTGAACTACTATATACTGGTCATAACAATGCAGCACAGATATGGATACTAGAAGTGACACAGAGCTGCAAGATACAGCAATGGCCTACTGTACTGTACTACTATATACTGGTGGTCACCACAGTGCTGCACTGTACTACTATATACTGGTCACAACAATGCAGCACAGATATGGATACTAGAAGTGACACAGAGCTGCAAGATACAGCAATGGCCTACTGTTCTATACTACTATATACTGGTGGTTACCGCAATGCTGCACTGTACTGCTATATACTTTTTACAACAATGAAGCAGATATTGAGCACTGATCAGGATACTAGAAGTGACACAGAGTAGCAAGAAACAGCAATGGCCTACTGTACTGTAGTACTATATACTGGTGGTCACCAGCATGCTGCACTGTACTACTATATACTGGTCACAACAATGCAGCAGATGTTGAGCACTGATCAGGATACTAGAAGTGACACAGAGCAGCAAGAAACAGCAATGGCCTACTGTACTGTAGTACTATATACTGGTGGTCACCACAATGCTGCACTGTACTACTATATACTAGTCACAACAATGCAACACAGATATTGATACTAGAAGTGACACAGAGCTGCAATATACAGCAATGGTCTACAGTACTGTACTACTATATACTGGTGGTCACCACAATTCTGCACTGAACTACTATATACTGGTCATAACAATGCAGCACTGATCAGGATACTAGAAGTGACACAGAGCAGCAAGAAACAGCAATGGCCTACTGTACTGTAGTACTATATACTGGTGGTCACCACAATGCTGCACTGAACTACTATATACTTGTCATAACAAAGCAGCACAGATATGGATACTAGAAGTGACACAAAGCTGCAAGATACAGCAATGGCCTACTGTACTGTACTACTTTATACTGGTGGTCACCACAATGCTGCACTGTACTACTATATACTGGTCACAACAATGCAGCACAGATATGGATACTAGAAGTGACACAGAGCTACAATATACAGCAATGGCCTTCTGTACTGTACTACTATATACTGGTGGTCACCACAATGCTGCACTGTACTACTATATACTGGTCACAATAATGCAGCACAGATATGGATACTAGAAGTGACACAGAGCTGCAAGATACAGCAATTGCCTACTGTACTATACCACTAAATACTGGTGGTCATCACAATGCTGCACTGTACTACTATATACTGGTCACAACAATGCAGCAGATATTGAGCACTGATCAGGATACTAGTAGTGACACAGAGCAGCAAGAAACAGTAATGGCCTACTGTACTGCAGTACTATATACTGTTGGTACCACAATGCTGCACTGTACTACTATATACTGGTCACAACAATGCAACACAGATATTGATACTAGAAGTGACACAGAGCTGCAATATACAGCAATGGTCTACTGTACTGTACTACTATATACTGGTGGTCCCCACAATGCTGCACTGAACTACTATATACTGGTCACAACAATACATCACAGATATGAATACTAGAAGTGACACAGAGCTGCAAGATACTGCAATGGCCTACTGTACTGTACTACTATATACTGGTGGTCACCACAATTCTGCACTGAACTACTACAGATGTAGCCACCTTTATCTTGACTGTTTCTCCGCCGAGACGGGCGTTTAGTCACGCTAAGGCGATAGCTGAGTTAAATCACAGGTAGGCGCGTTGAGGCGATCTAGATACTCATCATGCATTACACATCTCCACCACTGTGTGGCTAATGCTACACTAATCCAGTACTTTCGATCGTACAGTATAGCGGCGGATTGATCTACAGCTCTGGCAATACTGCAGGCGTAACGGGAGGTGGTGGAAAAAGATGGTGACCTACAGTACTGTAGAGTACTGTACTGTATGTATATGGAGTACTGTATGTGTATGGAGACGCAACTTCAGTAATTGTGTAAAAGGAAGAATGTACAGGACAATGTATAAACACCGTGCTTTTAAAATACATGAGCGTCTGAGTTCGCTAATGCATAATGGGAATGGAGGGCTAGCAGGAGGCGGTGGAAAATACTGTGCTTTACAAATGTGAGCGTCCGAGTCCTCTAAGGCATAAACCAACACCAATGGGGTGGGGGCCGGGCGCTGTTTGCAGTACTTTCACACATGAAATTGGGAGTCTCTCATGAGGCGTCGTGGGCTAGGTGTGAAGGCTCTCACCTCCCACGCTGGGGGTCCAGGGTTCGAGATGTGATGTGCCTTCTTTTTTTTTTTTTTTTTTTTTTATTGTAATAATACACTGTATTATTTTATCTACATTGTAAGACAGTCAATGGAAAGGTGCACACAAGTTACATATAAATCAGAGTACATCTGCAGGAGCGATTCTTTACGCTAAATGCAACTAAACAGCGGGAATGAAATGAGGGTATTCTGACGCTACTAACTGAGCAAAACAGTACTGTAGATCTTCAGCGTTTGTGTATTGCACAGGACCTGAATTCCCTCCCTGTGCAGGCTCCCAGGGGGGAAGGGCGATGGGGGTAGGGGGAGACGATGGAAAATACTGTGCCTTTGAAATGCAATTACTGTACATGAGCGTCCGAGTCCACTACGGCATACTGTAAACCAACACCAATGGGAAGGAAGTGCCAACCTTTTTTTTAATGTGTTCCCGTGACATTCAATTAAAAAAAAATGTTTTTCTCTCTAATACATCCAATGGAAGGATGCACACAGGTTTCACATAAATCAAAGTACATCTGCAGGAGCGATTCTTTACGCTAAATGCAACTGCACAGCGGCAATGAGTAGAAATGAGTGTATTCTGACGCTACTAAGTGAGCAAAAAGGTACTATACAGTAGATATTCGGCGTTTGTGTATTGCACATGACCTGAATTCCCTCCCTGTCTACTGCATGATCTGTGCAGGCTCCCAGGGGGGAAGGGCAATAGGCTAGCAGGAGGCGGTGGAAAATACCGTGCTTTACAAATGCGAGCGTCCGAGTCCTCTAAGGCATAAACCAACACCAATGGGGTTGGGGCCGGGCGCTGTTTGCAGTACTTTCACACATGAAATTGGGAGTCTCTCATGAGGCATCATGGGCTTGGGTTGAAGGCTCCCACCTCCCACGCTGGGGGTCCAGGGTTCGAGACGTGATGTGCCTTTTTTTTATTTTTTTTTATTGTAATAATACACTGTATTATTTTATCTACATTGTAAGACAGTCAATGGAAAGGTGCACACAAGTTACATATAAATCAGAGTACATCTGCAGGAGCGATTCTTTACGCTAAATGCAACTAAACAGCGGGAATGAAATGAGGGTATTCTGACGCTACTAACTGAGCAAAACAGTACTGTAGATCTTCAGCGTTTGTGTATTGCACAGGACCTGAATTCCCTCCCTGTGCAGGCTCCCAGGGGGGAAGGGCGATGGGGGTAGGGGGAGACGATGGAAAATACTGTGCCTTTGAAATGCAATTACTGTACATGAGCGTCCGAGTCCACTACGGCATACTGTAAACCAACACCAATGGGAAGGAAGTGCCAACCTTTTTTTTAATGTGTTCCCGTGACATTCATTTAAAAAAAAAAATTTATCTCTAATACATCCAATGCAACAAATTGTGGAGGAACTAACTCGTGAGGATGATGAGCGTACTGCTTTGCAAATAAAACGAATTCTCCATTCCAAGTATGACCTGGACATATCGGCCACCAGCATCAGAAGGACGCGATGGAAAATGGGATGGACCTTTGGCGCAACAAGGTAAAATACTGAAAGCAGTATAAACCATACAGTAAATGCACTGTTAATAATCCCTTGATATGTGATATAACAATGCCATAAATCATTATACAGAGTGTGTACTTTATACTATATACAGTATGTGTGTGTGTATATACTGTATATATTCTATCCCAAAAGAGATACCTACTGTATAGGCACTCAGAGACAGCAATGAAGCATTGCCGGCTTATTGTGATGATTACATACTGTATACTGTGTGTGTGTGTGTGTGTGTGTGTGTGTGTGTGTGTGTATGTACAGTATGTATATATATATTACTCTGTATATACTGTAATGTATGTACAGTTTAATGTATACAGTAGGTATATAATACAGTATACTGCACATACAGTCTACTGTATATACAGTAATCTGTAAATCTGTAATTTCATAACTGTATCTGATTTCATTATTTTTGGCTCTTCACAGGATATCTCCAATGATAAGAGATGTGAATAAAGAAAAGAGAGTGGAACAGGCACGGCGATGGATTGAGAGTGGTGAAACATTTCATGATGTCATTTTCACAGATGAATCGTCTGTTGCTCTTGAGCGGTTCTCCCGAATGTCATTCCGGAAACGTAACCATATCTCATTAAAACCACGCCCAAAGCATCCATTGAAAGTCCATGTATGGGGAGGCATATCACGATTTAGGAGCTGGTCCCCTATTATTTTTCGAAGGTACAGTACTATACTTTATTCTGTGCCTGTGTTCTGTAAAAATACATGCTGTACTGTAGAGTACATGTAACTGCACAATAAAAGGAGTTGCTTATTAATGAACAACATTTTTTGATTTCTGTAGGGATCACGGATAAGAAATTTTTCCAAGAAACAATAGTAGAGGGATGTATGGTGCCATTTGTGAATAAATATTACCCAACTCACCATAGGATATTCCAAGACAATGATCCTAAACACTCCGCCTCAGCCAAATTTATGGAAGAGAAAGGTATGAATTGGGAACGCACACCACCAGAGTGAGTATTCTTTCAACAGTGTACAAGTAAAATTTTGGATAGCACTCTAGTACTGTAAATTTATTATTTTGTTTAATAAACAGTACAATATTGTATGTTTAATTTTCTCTATTTACTGTAATGTCATTAATTTTTTCTATACGCTTTTTTTTTTATATAGATCACCAGACATGAACCCAATCGAATTAGTGTGGGCTCAATTGAAGAGGTACATTAGGAGTGTTGCGAAGCCAACAACAAAACAGCAGCTGTTGGATGGGATAAATAAATTTTGGCTAGAAGTACTCACACCTGAACATTGTAATAATTATATAAATCACCTGTATAAAGTATTACCTGTTGTAGTCGAAAGAAATGGTCAAGCCACAAATATGTAGTTCTGTACTGTATTTTCTGTTTAAAATTTTAAATTGGTGCATTATTACATTTTTTTATAAAATTGCCTTTGTCTGATTATTGCATAAACTAATGTAGAATATTATACAGTAGTAATGTTATTGATGTGTATGAACAGTTATTTTCAGTTTTATAAGTCCTGAATAAGAGTACTGTACATTTTGATCAGTGCAGTACATGGAATCGGATGTTGTAATAAATACTTTTTTTTTACATTAATATTGATGCTTTTCCAATAAATATTCAATTTTACAGTATGGTACGGTACAGTACATGAGGGTACCTGTACAGTATGATACGTCATTATGGGGGATAAATACTGTATCCACTAAATGTACAGTAAAATGTTTTTTTCTTATTACAAACACACAAATGCATCTCAGATGGAAATCTGCTATACACAGCAGAGAGCTTATGATGACAGAACTTCCCTACTGTATCCCCACCCATAGTCATGGTATATTTTAGATTGCCTAATGAGACACTCCTGCAGCATTGCCAATGATTCATGTAAAACCTGTGTGCAAACAGTATCTGTATTGAATGCAAAGTACAGTAAGAGTACAGTATACAGTATTATCAGAGCCATACCAGACCAACATGATGCCCTAGGCTAGATTTTGGCTGATGCCCTCTTGCACTGATGCTACGTAGTTCCGCCTCTAACCCTGCACCCCTTTCCCAGCACCATCACCCATTTTGTCGCTCCTACCCCCTATAATCTAAATAAGAACAATGTGCACATGTATTGCCAGCCCAAAACAGTGTACAGTATGTTCTTGCTGGGAAGGGGCATGGTACCACAATAATACCCCAAGATGAAATGACACAACACAGTACTGCAACTTTATTCACATTATATCATGCAGTAGTGTCTCTTATTCTCATTACATCATATCATAGTACCACATTACTCCTAACAGTATCATTACACCCCACCACATTGATCTTTATTTACATTAGACCACAGGTTCTCAAGCTCAGTCCTCAGGACCCCACACAGTGCATGTTTTGCAGGTCTCACAGAATCACAAGTGAAAAAATTAGCTACACCTACTGTATGGACCTTTTAAAATGTGTCAGTTAGTAATTAATACACCTGTGCACTTGCTGGTTTACCTGCAAAACATGCACTGTGTGGGGTCCTGAGGACCGAGTTTGAGAACCACTGCATTAGACCATGCAGTAGTGCCCTTTCCTTATGTTACACCAGAAAATATTGTAGTACACCTTACACACATACAGTACAGTAATGCCACACATTAGTAATGCATTTCATATTTAAATTTTCTGATTTAATTTCATAGAGCCGCAGTCACTCACAGAATATAGGTATGTACTGTAGCATCTCATTTTATTCAGCAGAAGCTGATTATTCCCGTTTGGCTAGTTTGCCGCCTCTGTACAGTATATTACAATAGAAAAAAGTTATAGTGTCAGTGAAAAAAGCACCTCATGACAGATACTGTACACAAGCTCATGTCTAAATATTGTATACTGTAAGCAGTGACATTAAGGGGTACAGTATATGCAATTGCGGTCGAATTCCGGCAGGAATACGGAAAAAATGGACAAGGGATCCCCCATCTTTTTAGAACCAGCACCGGGCTCTGCGCCTGGTCCTGGTGCAAAAAATAAGGGGGACAAAAAAGCGTAGGGGTTCCCCGTATTTTTTGAACCAGCACTGGGCTCCACTAGCTGGACAGATAATGCACAGCCGGGGGACACTTTTATACCGGTCCCTGCGGCCGTGGCATTAAATACCCAACTAATCACCCCTGGCCGGGGTACCCTGGAGGAGTGGGGACCCCTTAAATCAAGGGGACCCCCCCCCTCCAGCCACTCGATTATCTCTATCGCCCCTGTGTATTTTGGCTAGGGGATTGTGACGCTCCTTCAGCATTGCCCCGTAGCCTGCAAAATCTGTGCTGTTATTTGCTCCATAGCTGAGTGCCTCCTAGGAGCTAGGAGTCACAGGCGGTAGCCATTTCTATTGAGTCTGCCCTGCTATAGAATTGTATGTGTACCGTACGGTGCATAGAACCTTTACAGTAGAAACTCTCCTGCAGCTTGGGGGACAAAAAGCATAGGGGTTCCACCTATTTTTTGAACCAGCACCGGGCTCCACTAGCTGGACAGATAATGCACAGCCGGAAGACACTTTTATACCGGTCCCTGCGGCCGTGGAATTAAATACCCAACTAGTCACACCTGGCCGGGGTACCCTGGAGGAGTGGGGACCCAATAAATCAAGGGGACACCCCCTCCAGCCACTCGATTATCCCTATCGCCCCTGTGTATTGTAGCTAGGGGATTGTGACGCTCCTTCAGCATTGCCCCATAGCCTGCAAAATCTGTGCTGTTACTTGCTCCATAGCTGAGTGCCTCCTAGGAGCTACTGTAGGAGTCACAGGCGGTAGCCATTTCAATTGAGTCTGCCCTGCTATAGAATTGTATGTGTACCGTACGGTGCATAGAACCTTTACAGTAGAAACTCTCCTGCAGCTTTGGCCTGCTTTACAGTATGTAAAACTTGTGTTTTGTCAGTTTGCTATGCGATCGAGCCCGGTGTAACGTAATGTGCATAGACCTCGCTTATCTCTGTGTATTTTGGCTAGGGGATTGTGACGCTCCTTCATCATCGCCCCGTAGCCTGCACAACTTATGCCATTTCTCACTCCATACCCGACTGCTGCCTGCCACGAGGTGGGGGTTCAGGGGTAGTGGTCATTTTGCCAGTGTGCTATGCGATTGAGTCCGGTGTACCGTAATACTGTATGCAAACCTACAGTAGCTTATCCCCATCGCCCCTGTGTATTTTGGCTACGGGATTGTGACGCTCCTTCAGCATTGCCCCATAGCCTGCAAAAGGGTTCAGGGGCGGCGGCCATTTTGCCAGTGTGCTATGCGTTCGAGTCCGGTGTACCATAATGTGCATACTGTACTGTAAATCTCGCTTATTCCTGTTGCCCCTGTGTATTTTAGCTAGGGGATTGTGACGCTCCTACAGCATTGCCCCATAGCCTGTACAATCTGGACTATTACTTGCTCCGTAGCCTAGGGCCTCTGTGGGGCAAGGAGTCATAGGTGGTAGCCATTTCTATTGAGTCTGCCCAGCTACAGAATTGTATGTGTACTGTACGGTGCATAGAACCTTAACAGTAGAACCGCTCATGCAGCTTTGCCCTGGTTTATGTGAATAAAAATAATAATAAAGTGTCTGAAAAAAACTAACATGCATTCGTACTTTAGGAATCGAACCCGGGACTCTGAGTATAGGAAGCGAAACACTTCACCACTTCGCCACAGACAAATGAATACATCCATTGGTTTTGATTATGCTGTAATGGCTACGGGATTAGGACGATAACATACTGTACAAAATTCCTAATCTTGAGAGGCAATAGTGAACTTCTAACACACATCCATTTGCGACAGTGTACACTACTGGTTTTATGTTGTTTTGTCTGCGGGACTTGGACGCTCACATAAAGTATTCATAAAGTACTGTAGTGGATCATATACTGTATGCTGTACTATTTGCGTCTGTGTCGTAAATACAGTACTGTATTAAATAATGCAGCGTAATGAGTATTTACTGTATGCAGCGTAATGAGACGCCTTAGTAAAGTAGTCCTTATTATATATTTCAGTATTGTATTTTACGGGAGACCACACGCATGCTCAGTGGTGATTGTTAAAAGCGACATCTGGTTGCTGATCGCAGGTATTACATGTAAAGGTAACGCCAAACGCTCTGTCTGCCTCCGTGCGATTAGGTACGCCTCTCTGTGACTAGTCGCGCCTCCCTACGCTGCGAATGCTCGATCGGGACAAACGCCTCAGCCACTCAAGATAAAGGTGGCTACATCTGTATATACTGGTCATAACAATGCAGCACAGATATGGAAATTAGAAGTGACACAGAGCTACAAGATACAGCAATGGCCTACTGTACTGTACTACTATATACTGGTGGTCACCAAAATGCTGCACTGTACTGCTATATACTTTTTACAACAATGCAGCAGATATTGAGCACTGATCAGGATACTAGAAGTGACACAGAGCAGCAAGAAATAGCAATGACCTTCTGTACTATACTACTATATACTGGTGGTCATCACAATGCTGCACTGTACTACTATATACTGGTCACAACATTGCAGCAGATATTGAGCACTGATCAGGATACTAGAAGTGACACAGAGCAGCAAGAAACAGCAATGGCCTACTGTACTGGAGTACTATATACTGGTGGTCACCACAATGCTGCACTGTACTACTATATACTGGTCACAACAATGCAACACAGATATTGATACTAGAAGTGACACAGAGCTGCAATATACAGCAATGGCCTACTGTACTGTACTACTATATACTGGTGGTCACCACAATTCTGCACTGAACTACTATATACTGGTCATAACAATGCAGCATAGATATGGAAATTAGAAGTGACACAGAGCTGCAATATACAGCAATGGCCTACTGTACTGTACTACTATATACAGGTGGTCACCACAGTGCTGCACTGTACTACTATATACTGGTCACAACAATGCAGCACAGATATGGATACTAGAAGTGACACAGAGCTGCAAGATACAGCAATGGCCTACTGTACTTTACTACTATATACTGGTGGTCACCGCAAAGCTGCACTGTACTGCTATATACTTTTTACAACAATGCAGCAGATATTGAGCACTGATCAGGATACTCGAAGTGACACAGAGCAGCAAGAAACAGCAATGGCCTTCTGTAAATTACTACTATATACTGGCGGTCATCACAATGCTGCACTGTACTACTATATACTGGTCACAACAATGCAGCAGTTATTGAGCACTGATCAGGATACTAGAAGTGACACAGAGCAGCAAGAAACAGCAATGGCCTACTGTACTGTAGTACTATATACTGGTGGTCACCACAATGCTGCACTGTACTACTATATACTTGTCACAACAATGCAACACAGATATTGATACTAGAAGTGACACAGAGCTGCAATATACAGCAATGGCCTACTGTACTGTACTACTATATACTGGTGGTCACCACAATGCTGCACTGAACTACTATATACTGGTCATAACAATGCAGCACAGATATGGAAATTAGAAGTGACACAGAGCTGCAAGATACAGCAATGGCCTACTGTACTGTACTACTATATACTGGTGGTCACCACAATGCTGCACTGTACTACTATATACTGGTCACAACAATGCAGCACAGATATGGATACTAGAAGTGACACAGAGCTGCAAGATACAGCAATGGCCTACTGTACTGTACTACTATATACTGGTGGTCATCACAATGCTGCACTGTACTACTATATACTGGTCACAACAATGCAGCAGATATTGAGCACTGATCAGGATACTAGAAGTGACACAGAGCAGCAAGAAACAGCAATGGCCTACTGTACTGTAGTACTATATACTGGTGGTCACCACAATGCTGCACTGAACTACTATATACTGGTCACAATAATGCAGCACAGATATTGATACTAGAAGTGACACAGAGCTACTAGATACAACAATGGCCTACTGTACTGTACTACTATATACTGGTGGTCACCACAATGCTGCACTGTACTACTATATACTGGTCACAATAATGCAGCACAGATATGGATACTCGAAGTGACACAGAGCTGCAAGATACAGCAATGGCCTACTGTACTACTTTATACTGGTGGTCACCACAATGCTGCACTGTACTACTATATACTGATAACAACAATGCAGCACAGATATGGATACTAGAAGTGACACAGAGCTACAAGATACAGCAATGGCCTACTGTACTGTACTACTGTATACTGGTGGCCACCGCAATGCTGCACTGTACTGCTATATACTGGTAACAACAATGCAGCAGATATTGAGCACTGATCAGGATACTAGAAGTGACACAGAGCAGCTAGAAACAGCAATGGCCTACTGTACTATACTACTATATACTGGTGGTCATCACAATGCTGCACTGTACTACTATATATTGGTCATAACAATGCAGCAGATATTGAGCACTGATCAGGATACTAGAAGTGACACAGAGCAGCAAGAAACAGCAATGGCCTACTGTACTGCAGTACTATATACTGGTGGTAACCACAATGCTGCACTGTACTACTATATACTGGTCACAACAATGCAACACAGATATTGATACTAGAAGTGACACAGAGCTGCAATATACAGCAATGGTCTACTGTACTGTACTACTATATACTGGTGGTCCCCACAATGCTGCACTGAACTACTATATACTGGTCACAACAATACATCACAGATATGAATACTAGAAGTGACACAGAGCTGCAAGATACAGCAATGGCCTACTGTACTGTACTACTATATATTGGTGGTCACCACAATGCTGCACTGTACTACTATAAACTGGTCACAACAATGCAGCACAGATATGGATACTAGAAGTGACACAGAGCTGCAAGATACAGCAATGGCCTACTGTACTGTACTACTATATATTGGTGGTCACCACAATGCTGCACTGTACTACTATAAACTGGTCATAACAAAGCAGCACAGATATGGATACTAGTAGTGACACAGAGCTGAAAGATACAGCAATGGCCTACTGTACTACTTTATACTGGTGGTCACCACAATGCTGCACTGTACTACTATATACTGATAACAACAATGCAGCACAGATATGGATACTAGAAGTGACACAGAGCTACAAGATACAGCAATGGCCTACTGTACTGTACTACTGTATACTGGTGGCCACCGCAATGCTGCACTGTACTGCTATATACTGGTAACAACAATGCAGCAGATATTGAGCACTGATCAGGATACTAGAAGTGACACAGAGCAGCTAGAAACAGCAATGGCCTACTGTACTATACTACTATATACTGGTGGTCATCACAATGCTGCACTGTACTACTATATATTGGTCATAACAATGCAGCAGATATTGAGCACTGATCAGGATACTAGAAGTGACACAGAGCAGCAAGAAACAGCAATGGCCTACTGTACTGCAGTACTATATACTGGTGGTAACCACAATGCTGCACTGTACTACTATATACTGGTCACAACAATGCAACACAGATATTGATACTAGAAGTGACACAGAGCTGCAATATACAGCAATGGTCTACTGTACTGTACTACTATATACTGGTGGTCCCCACAATGCTGCACTGAACTACTATATACTGGTCACAACAATACATCACAGATATGAATACTAGAAGTGACACAGAGCTGCAAGATACAGCAATGGCCTACTGTACTGTACTACTATATATTGGTGGTCACCACAATGCTGCACTGTACTACTATAAACTGGTCACAACAATGCAGCACAGATATGGATACTAGAAGTGACACAGAGCTGCAAGATACAGCAATGGCCTACTGTACTGTACTACTATATATTGGTGGTCACCACAATGCTGCACTGTACTACTATAAACTGGTCATAACAAAGCAGCACAGATATGGATACTAGTAGTGACACAGAGCTGAAAGATACAGCAATGGCCTACTGTAATTTACTACTATATACTGGTGGTCACCGCAATGCTGCACTGTACTGCTATCTACTTTTTACAACAATGCAGCAGATATTGAGCACTGATCAGGATACTAGAAGTGACACAGAGCAGCAAGAAACAGCAATGGCCTTCTGTACTATACTACTATATACTGGTGGTCATCGCAATGCTGCACTGTACTACTATATACTGGTCACAACAATGCAGCAGATATTGAGCACTGATCAGGATACTAGAAGTGACACAGAGCAGCAAGAAACAGCAATGGCCTACTGTACTGTAGTACTATATACTGGTGGTCACCACAATGCTGCACTGTACTACTATATACTGGTCACAACAATGCAATACAGATATTGATACTAAAAGTGACTCAGTGCTGCAATATACAGCAATGGCCTACTGTACTGTACTACGATATACTGGTGGTCACCACAATTCTGCACTGAACTACTATATACTGGTCATAACAATGCAGCACAGATATGGAAATTAGAAGTGACACAGAGCTGCAAGATACAGCAATGGCCTACTGTACTGTACTACTATATACTGGTGGTCACCACAATGCTGCACTGTACTACTATAAACTGGTCACAACAATGCAGCACAGATATGGATACTAGAAGTGACACAGAGCTGCAAGATACAGCAATGGCCTACTGTACTGTACTACTATATACTGGTGGTCACCACAATGCTGCACTGTACTACTATAAACTGGTCACAACAATGCAGCACATATATGGATATTAGAAGTGACACAGAGCTGCAAGATACAGCAATGGCCTACTGTACTGTATTACTATATACTGTTGGTCACCACAATGCTGCACTTTACTACTATAAACTGGTTACAACAATGCAGCAGATATTGAGCACTGATCAGGATACTAGAAGTGACACAGAGCAGCAAGAAACATCAATGGCCTACTGTACTGTAGTACTATATACTGTTTGTCACCACAATGCTGCACTGTACTGTACTACTATATACTGGTCACAACAATGCAATACAGATATTGATACTAGAAGTGAAACAGAGCGGCAATATACAGCAATGGCCTACTGTACTGTAGTACTATATACTGGTGGTCACCACAATGCTGCACTGTACTACTATAAACTGGTCACAACAATGCAGCACAGATATGGATACTAGAAGTGACACAGAGCTGCAAGATACAGCAATGGCCTACTGTACTGTACTACTATATACTGGTGGTCACCACAATGCTGCACTGTACTACTATAAACTGGTCACAACAATGCAGCACATATATGGATACTAGAAGTGACACAAAGCTGCAAGATACAGCAATGGCCTACTGTACTGTATTACTATATACTGTTGGTCACCACAATGCTGCACTTTACTACTATAAACTGGTTACAACAATGCAGCAGATATTGAGCACTGATCAGGATACTAGAAGTGACACAGAGCAGCAAGAAACATCAATGGCCTACTGTACTGTAGTACTATATACTGGTGGTCACCACAATGCTGCACTGTACTACTATATACTGGTCACAACAATGCAACACAGATATGGATACTAGAAGTGACACAGAGCTGCACTATACAGCAATGGCCTACTGTACTGTAGTACCATATACTGGTGGTCACCACAATGCTGCACTGTACTACTACATACTGGTCACAACAAAGCTGCACGGATATTGATACTAGAAGTGAGACAGAGCTGCAATATACAGCAATGGCCTACTGTACTGTACTACTATATACTGGTGGTCACCACAATGCTGCACTGTACTACTGTATACTGGTCACAACAATGCAGCAGATATTGAGCACTGATCACAATACTAGAAGTGACTCAGTGCTGCAGTATACAGCAATGGCCTACTGTACTGTACTACTATGTACTGGTGGTCACCACAATGCTGCACTGTACTACTATATACTGGTCATAACAATGCATCACAGATATGAATACTAGTAGTGACACAGCTACAAGATACAGCAATGGCCTACTGTACTGTACTACTTTATACTGGTGGTCACCACAATGCTGCACTGTACTACTGTATACTGGTTACAACAATGCTGCACAGATATGGATACTAGAAGTGACACAGAGCTGCAAGATACAGCAATGGCCTACTGTACTGTACTACTATATACTGGTGGTCACAACAATGCTGCACTGTACTACTATATACTGGTCACAACAATGCAGCAGATATTGAGCACTGAGCAGGATACTAGAAGTGACACAGTGCAGCAAGAAACAGCAATGGCCTACTGTACTGTAGTACTATATGCTGGTGGTCACCACAATGCAGCACTGTACTACTTTATACTGGTCACAACAATGCAATACAGATATTGAAACTAGAAGTGACACAGAGCTGCAATATACAGCAATTGCCTACTGTACTGTACTACTATATACTGGTAGTCACCACAATGCTGCACTGCACTAATGTATACTGGTCACAACAATGAGTCAGATATTGAGCACTGATCAGTATATGAGAAGTGACACAGAGCAGTAAGAAGCAGCAATGGCCTACTGTACTATAGTACTATATACTGGTGGTCACCACAATGCTGCACTGTACTACTATATAGTGGTCACAACAATGCAATACAGACATTGATACTAGTAGTGACACAGAGCTGCAATATATAGCAATGGCCTACTGTACTGTACTACTATATACTGGTGGTCACCACAATGCTGCACTGTACTACTGTATACTGATCACAACAATGAAGCAGATATTGAGCACTGATCAGGATACTAGAAGTGACACAGAGCAGCAAGAAACAGCAATGGCCTACTGTACTGTACTGTACTGTACTACTATATACTGGTGGTCACCACAGTGCTGCACTGCGCTACTATATACTGGTCACAACAAAGCAGCACAGATATGGATACTAGAAGTGACACAGAGCTGCAAGATACAGCAATGGCCTACCTTACTGTAATACTATATACTGGTGGTCACCACAATGCTGCACTTTACTACTATAAACTGGTTTCAACAATGCAGCAGATATTGAGCACTGATCAGGATACTAGAAGTGACACAGAGCAGCAAGAAACATCAATGGCCTACTGTACTGTAGTACTATATACTGGTTGTCACCACAATGCTGCACTGTACAGTACTACTATATACTGGTCACATCAATGCAACACAGATATTGATACTAGAAGTGACACAGAGCTGCAATATACAGCAATGGCCTACTGTACTGTAGTACTATATACTGGTGGTCACCACAATGCTGCACTGTACTACTATATACTGGTCACAACAATGCAACACAGATATGGATACTAGAAGTGACATAGAGCTGCACTATACAGCAATGGCCTACTGTACTGTAGTACCATATACTGGTGGTCACCACAATGCTGCACTGTACTACTACATACTGGTCACAACAAAGCTGCACGGATATTAATACTAGAAGTGAGACAGAGCTGCAATATACAGCAATGGCCTACTGTAATGTACTACTATATACTGGTGGTCACCACAATGCTGCACTGTACTACTGTATACTGGTCACAACAATGCAGCAGATATCGAGCACTGATCACAATACTAGAAGTGACTCAGTGCTGCAGTATACAGCATGGGCCTACTGTACTGTACTACTATGTACTGGTGGTCACCACAATGCTGTACTGTACTACTATATACTGGTCATAACAATGCATCACAGATATGAATACTAGTAGTGACACAGCTACAAGATACAGCAATGGCCTACTGTACTTTACTACTATATACTGGTGGTCACCACAATGCTGCACTATACTACTGTATACTGGTCACAACAATGCAGCACAGATATGGATACTAGAAGTGACACAGAGCTGCAAGATACAGCAATGGCCTTCTGTACTGTACTACTATATACTGGTGGTCACCACAATGCTGCACTGTACTACTATATACTGGTCACAACAATGCAGCAGATATTGAGCACTGAGCAGGATACTAGAAGTGACACAGAGCAGCAAGAAACAGCAATGGCCCACTGTACTGTAGTACTATATGCTGATGGTCACCACAATGCTGCACTGTACTACTATATACTGGTCACAACAATGCAATACAGATATTGATACTAGAAGTGACACAGAGCTGCAATATACAGCAATGGCCTACTGTACTGTACTACTATATACTGGTGGTCACCACAATGTTGTACTGCACTAATGTATACTGCTCACAACAATAAGTCAGATATTGATCACTGATCAGTATATTAGAAGTGACAAAGAGCAGCAAGAAACAGCAATGGCCTACTGTACTATATTACTATATACTGGTGGTCACCACAATTCTGCACTGTACTACTATATAGTGGTCACAACAATGCAATACAGACATTGATACTAGAAGTGACACAGAGCTGCAATATATAGCAATGGCCTACTGTACTGTACTGTACTACTATATACTGGTGGTCACAACAATGCTGCACTGTACTACTGTATACTGGTCACAACAATGAAGCAGATATTGAGCACTGATCAGGATACTAGAAGTGACACAGAACAGCAAGAAACAGCAATGGCCTACTGTACTGTACTGTACTACTATATACTGGTGGTCACCACATTACTGCACTGCACTACTATATACTGGTCACATCAATGCAGCACAGATATGGATACTAGAAGTGACACAGAGCTGCAAGATACAGCAATGGCCTACTGTACTGTAATACTATATACTGGTGGTCACCACAATGCTGCACTGTACTACTATAAACTGGTCACAACAATGCAGCACAGATATGGATACTAGAAGTGACACAGCTGCAAGGTACAGCAATGGCCTACTGTACTGTACTACTATATACTGGTGGTCACCACAATGCTGCACTTTACTACTATATACTGGTTACAACAATGCAGCAGATATTGAGCACTGATCAGGATACTAGAAGTGACACAGAGCAGCAAGAATCAGCAATGGCCTACTGTACTATACTACTATATGCTGGTGGTCATCACAATGCTGCTCTGTACTACTATATACTGGTCACAACAATGCAGCAGATATTGAGCAATGATCAGGATACTAGAAGTGACACAGAGCAGCAAGAAACAGCAATGGCCTACTGTACTGTAGTACTATATACTGGTGGTCACCACAATGCTGTACTGAGCTACTATATACTGGTCATAAAAATGCAGCACAGATATGGATACTAGAAGTGACACAGAGCTGCAAGATACAGCAATGGCCTACTGTACTATACTACTATAAACTGGTGGTCATCACAATGCTGCACTGTACTACTATATACTGGTCACAACAATGCAGCAGATATTGAGCACTGATCAGAATACTAGAAGTGACACAGAGCAGCAACAAAGAGCAATGGCCTACTGTACTGTACTAAAATATACTGGTGGTCACCAAAATGCTGCACTGTACTACTATATACTGGTCACAACAATGCAACACAAATATTGATACTAGAAGTGACACAGAGCTGCAATATACAGCAATGGCCTACTGTACTGTACTACTATATACTGGTGGTACCCACAATGCTGCACTGAACTACTATATACTGGTCACAACAATGCAGCACAGATATGGAAATTAGAAGTGACACAGAGCTGCAAGATACAGCAATGGCCTACTGTACTGTACTACTATATACTGGTGGTCACCACAATGCTGCACTGTACTACTATAAACTGGTCACAACAATGCAGCACATATATGGATATTAGAAGTGACACAGAGCTGCAAGATACAGCAATGGCCTACTGTACTGTATTACTATATACTGTTGGTCACCACAATGCTGCACTTTACTACTATAAACTGGTTACAACAATGCAGCAGATATTGAGCACTGATCAGGATACTAGAAGTGACACAGAGCAGCAAGAAACATCAATGGCCTACTGTACTGTAGTACTATATACTGTTTGTCACCACAATGCTGCACTGTACTGTACTACTATATACTGGTCACAACAATGCAATACAGATATTGATACTAGAAGTGAAACAGAGCTGCAATATACAGCAATGGCCTACTGTACTGTAGTACTATATACTGGTGGTCACCACAATGCTGCACTGTACTACTATAAACTGGTCACAACAATGCAGCACAGATATGGATACTAGAAGTGACACAGAGCTGCAATATACAGCAATGGCCTACTGTACTGTACTACTATATACTGGTGGTCACCACAATGCTGCACTGTACTACTATAAACTGGTCACAACAATGCAGCACATATATGGATACTAGAAGTGACACAAAGCTGCAAGATACAGCAATGGCCTACTGTACTGTATTACTATATACTGTTGGTCACCACAATGCTGCACTTTACTACTATAAACTGGTTACAACAATGCAGCAGATATTGAGCACTGATCAGGATACTAGAAGTGACACAGAGCAGCAAGAAACATCAATGGCCTACTGTACTGTAGTACTATATACTGGTGGTCACCACAATGCTGCACTGTACTACTATATACTGGTCACAACAATGCAACACAGATATGGATACTAGAAGTGACACAGAGCTGCACTATACAGCAATGGCCTACTGTACTGTAGTACCATATACTGGTGGTCACCACAATGCTGCACTGTACTACTACATACTGGTCACAACAAAGCTGCACGGATATTGATACTAGAAGTGAGACAGAGCTGCAATATACAGCAATGGCCTACTGTACTGTACTACTATATACTGGTGGTCACCACAATGCTGCACTGTACTACTGTATACTGGTCACAACAATGCAGCAGATATTGAGCACTGATCACAATACTAGAAGTGACTCAGTGCTGCAGTATACAGCAATGGCCTACTGTACTGTACTACTATGTACTGGTGGTCACCACAATGCTGCACTGTACTACTATATACTGGTCATAACAATGCATCACAGATATGAATACTAGTAGTGACACAGCTACAAGATACAGCATTGGCCTACTGTACTGTACTACTTTATACTGGTGGTCACCACAATGCTGCACTGTACTACTGTATACTGGTTACAACAATGCTGCACAGATATGGATACTAGAAGTGACACAGAGCTGCAAGATACAGCAATGGCCTACTGTACTGTACTACTATATACTGGTGGTCACAACAATGCTGCACTGTACTACTATATACTGGTCACAACAATGCAGCAGATATTGAGCACTGAGCAGGATACTAGAAGTGACACAGTGCAGCAAGAAACAGCAATGGCCTACTGTACTGTAGTACTATATGCTGGTGGTCACCACAATGCAGCACTGTACTACTTTATACTGGTCACAACAATGCAATACAGATATTGAAACTAGAAGTGACACAGAGCTGCAATATACAGCAATTGCCTACTGTACTGTACTACTATATACTGGTAGTCACCACAATGCTGCACTGCACTAATGTATACTTGTCACAACAATGAGTCAGATATTGAGCACTGATCAGTATATGAGAAGTGACACAGAGCAGTAAGAAGCAGCAATGGCCTACTGTACTATAGTACTATATACTGGTGGTCACCACAATGCTGCACTGTACTACTATATAGTGGTCACAACAATGCAATACAGACATTGATACTAGTAGTGACACAGAGCTGCAATATATAGCAATGGCCTACTGTACTGTACTACTATATACTGGTGGTCACCACAATGCTGCACTGTACTACTGTATACTGATCACAACAATGAAGCAGATATTGAGCACTGATCAGGATACTAGAAGTGACACAGAGCAGCAAGAAACAGCAATGGCCTACTGTACTGTACTGTACTGTACTACTATATACTGGTGGTCACCACAGTGCTGCACTGCGCTACTATATACTGGTCACAACAAAGCAGCACAGATATGGATACTAGAAGTGACACAGAGCTGCAAGATACAGCAATGGCCTACCTTACTGTAATACTATATACTGGTGGTCACCACAATGCTGCACTTTACTACTATAAACTGGTTTCAACAATGCAGCAGATATTGAGCACTGATCAGGATACTAGAAGTGACACAGAGCAGCAAGAAACATCAATGGCCTACTGTACTGTAGTACTATATACTGGTTGTCACCACAATGCTGCACTGTACAGTACTACTATATACTGGTCACATCAATGCAACACAGATATTGATACTAGAAGTGACACAGAGCTGCAATATACAGCAATGGCCTACTGTACTGTAGTACTATATACTGGTGGTCACCACAATGCTGCACTGTACTACTATATACTGGTCACAACAATGCAACACAGATATGGATACTAGAAGTGACATAGAGCTGCACTATACAGCAATGGCCTACTGTACTGTAGTACCATATACTGGTGGTCACCACAATGCTGCACTGTACTACTACATACTGGTCACAACAAAGCTGCACGGATATTAATACTAGAAGTGAGACAGAGCTGCAATATACAGCAATGGCCTACTGTAATGTACTACTATATACTGGTGGTCACCACAATGCTGCACTGTACTACTGTATACTGGTCACAACAATGCAGCAGATATCGAGCACTGATCACAATACTAGAAGTGACTCAGTGCTGCAGTATACAGCATGGGCCTACTGTACTGTACTACTATGTACTGGTGGTCACCACAATGCTGTACTGTACTACTATATACTGGTCATAACAATGCATCACAGATATGAATACTAGTAGTGACACAGCTACAAGATACAGCAATGGCCTACTGTACTTTACTACTATATACTGGTGGTCACCACAATGCTGCACTATACTACTGTATACTGGTCACAACAATGCAGCACAGATATGGATACTAGAAGTGACACAGAGCTGCAAGATACAGCAATGGCCTTCTGTACTGTACTACTATATACTGGTGGTCACCACAATGCTGCACTGTACTACTATATACTGGTCACAACAATGCAGCAGATATTGAGCACTGAGCAGGATACTAGAAGTGACACAGAGCAGCAAGAAACAGCAATGGCCCACTGTACTGTAGTACTATATGCTGATGGTCACCACAATGCTGCACTGTACTACTATATACTGGTCACAACAATGCAATACAGATATTGATACTAGAAGTGACACAGAGCTGCAATATACAGCAATGGCCTACTGTACTGTACTACTATATACTGGTGGTCACCACAATGTTGTACTGCACTAATGTATACTGCTCACAACAATAAGTCAGATATTGATCACTGATCAGTATATTAGAAGTGACAAAGAGCAGCAAGAAACAGCAATGGCCTACTGTACTATATTACTATATACTGGTGGTCACCACAATTCTGCACTGTACTACTATATAGTGGTCACAACAATGCAATACAGACATTGATACTAGAAGTGACACAGAGCTGCAATATATAGCAATGGCCTACTGTACTGTACTGTACTACTATATACTGGTGGTCACAACAATGCTGCACTGTACTACTGTATACTGGTCACAACAATGAAGCAGATATTGAGCACTGATCAGGATACTAGAAGTGACACAGAACAGCAAGAAACAGCAATGGCCTACTGTACTGTACTGTACTACTATATACTGGTGGTCACCACATTACTACACTGCACTACTATATACTGGTCACATCAATGCAGCACAGATATGGATACTAGAAGTGACACAGAGCTGCAAGATACAGCAATGGCCTACTGTACTGTAATACTATATACTGGTGGTCACCACAATGCTGCACTGTACTACTATAAACTGGTCACAACAATGCAGCACAGATATGGATACTAGAAGTGACACAGCTGCAAGGTACAGCAATGGCCTACTGTACTGTACTACTATATACTGGTGGTCACCACAATGCTGCACTTTACTACTATATACTGGTTACAACAATGCAGCAGATATTGAGCACTGATCAGGATACTAGAAGTGACACAGAGCAGCAAGAATCAGCAATGGCCTACTGTACTATACTACTATATGCTGGTGGTCATCACAATGCTGCTCTGTACTACTATATACTGGTCACAACAATGCAGCAGATATTGAGCAATGATCAGGATACTAGAAGTGACACAGAGCAGCAAGAAACAGCAATGGCCTACTGTACTGTAGTACTATATACTGGTGGTCACCACAATGCTGTACTGAACTACTATATACTGGTCATAAAAATGCAGCACAGATATGGATACTAGAAGTGACACAGAGCTGCAAGATACAGCAATGGCCTACTGTACTATACTACTATAAACTGGTGGTCATCACAATGCTGCACTGTACTACTATATACTGGTCACAACAATGCAGCAGATATTGAGCACTGATCAGAATACTAGAAGTGACACAGAGCAGCAACAAAGAGCAATGGCCTACTGTACTGTACTAAAATATACTGGTGGTCACCAAAATGCTGCACTGTACTACTATATACTGGTCACAACAATGCAACACAAATATTGATACTAGAAGTGACACAGAGCTGCAATATACAGCAATGGCCTACTGTACTGTACTACTATATACTGGTGGTACCCACAATGCTGCACTGAACTACTATATACTGGTCACAACAATGCAGCACAGATATGGATACTAGAAGTGACACAGAGCTGCAAGATACAGCAATGGCCTAATGCACTGTACTACAATGTACTGGTGGTCACCACAATGCTACACTGTACTACTATAAACTGGTCACAACAATGCAGCACAGATATGGATACTAGAAGTGACACAGAGCTGCAAGATACAGCAATGGTCTACTGTACTATACTACTATATACTGGTGGTCATCACAATGCTGCACTGTACTACTATATACTGGTCACAACAATGCAGCAGATATTGAGCACTGATCAGGATACTAGAAGTGACACAGAGCAGCAAGGAACAGCAATGTCCTACTGTACTGTAGTACTACATACTGGTGGTCACCACAATGCTGCACTGAACTACTATATACTGGTCACAACAATGCAGCACAGATATGGATACTAGAAGTGACACAGAGCTGCAAATTACAGCAATGGCCTGCTGTACTGTACTACTATATAATGGTGGTCACCACAATGCTGCACTGAACTACTATATACTGGTCACAACAATGCAGCAGATATTGAGCACTGATCAAGGTACTAGAAGTGACACAGAGCATCAAGAAACAGCAATGGCCTACTGTACTGAAGCACTATATACTTTTGGTCACCACAATGCTGCACTGTACTACTATATACTGGTCACAACAATGCAGCAGATATTGAGCACTGATCAGGATACTAGAAGTTACACAGAGCAGCAAGAAACAGCAATGGCCTACTGTACTGTAGTACTATATACTGGTGGTCACCACAATTCTGCACTGTACTACTATATACTGGTCACAACAATGCAATACATATATTGATACTAGAAGTGACACAGCTGCAATATACAGCAATGGCCTACTGTACTGTACTACTATATACTGGTGGTCACCACAATGCTGCACTGTACTACTGTATACTGGTCACAACAATGAAGCAGATATTGAGCACTGATCAGGATACTAGAAGTGACACAGATCTGCAATATACAGCAATGGCCTACTGTACTGTACTACTATATACTGGTGGTCACCACAATGCTGAATTGCACTACTATATACTGGTCACAACATCGCAGCACAGATATGGATACTTGAAGTGACACAGAGCTGCAAGATACAGCAATGGCCTACTGTACTACTATATACTGGTGGTCAGCACAATGCTGCACTGTACTACTATATACTGGTTTCAAAAATGCAGCAGATATTGAGCACTGATCAGGATATTAGAAGTGACACAAAGGAGAGAGAAACAGCAATGGCCTACTGTACTATACTACTATATACTGGTGGTCATCACAATGCTGCACTGTACTACCATATAATGGTCACAACAATGCAGCAGACATTGAGCACTGATCAGGATACTAGAAGTGACACAGAGCAGCAAGAAACAGCAATGGCCTACTGTACTGTAGTACTATATACTGGTGGTCACCACAATGCTGCACTGAACTGCTAAATACTGGTCACAACAATGCAGCACAGATATGGATACTAGAAGTGACACAGAGCTGCAAGTTATAGCAATGGCCTACTGTACTGTACTACTATATACTGGTGGTCACCACAATGCTGCACTGTACTTCTATAAACTGGTCACAACAATGCAGCAGATATTGAGCACTGATCAAGGTACTAGAAGTGACACAGAGCATCAAGAAACAGCAATGGCCTACTGTACTGTAGCACTATATACTTTTTGTCACCACAATGCTGCACTGTACTACTATATACTGGTCACAACAATGCAGCAGATATTGAGCACTGATCAGGATACTAGAAGTGACAGAGCAGCAAGAAACAGCAATGGCCTACTGTACTGTAGTACTTTATACTGGTGGTCACCACAATGCTGCACTGTACTACCATATACTGGTAACAACAATGCAATACATATAATGATACTAGAAGTGACACAGCTGCAATATACAGCAATGGCCTACTGTACTGTACTACTATATACTGGTGGTCACTACAATGCTGCACTGCACTAATGTATACTGGTCACAACAATGAGTCAGATATTGAGCACTGATCAGTATATTAGAAGTGACACAGAGCAGCAAGAAACAGCAATGGCCTACTGTACTATAGTACTATATACTGGTGGTCACCACAATGCTGCAATGTACTACTATATAGTGGTCACAACAATGCAATACAGACATTGATACTAGAAGTGACACAGAGCTGCAATATATAGCAATGGCCTACTGTACTGTACTACTATATACTGGTGGTCACCACAATGCTGCACTGTACTACTGTATACTGGTCACAACAATGAAGCAGATATTGAGCACTGATCAGGATACTAGAAGTGACACAGAGCAGCAAGAAACAGCAATGGCCTACTGTACTGTACTGTACTGTACTACTATATATTGGTGGTCACCACAATGCTGCACTGCACTACTATATACTGGTCACAACAAAGCAGCACAGATATGGATACTAGAAGTGACACAGAGCTGCAAGATACAGCAATGGCCTACTGTACTGTAATACTATATACTGGTGGTCACCACAATGCTGCACTGTACTACTATAAACTGGTCACAACAATGCAGCACAGATATGGATACTAGAAGTGACACAGAGATGCAAGATACAGCAATGGCCTACTGTACTATACTACTATAAACTGGTGGTCATCACAATGCTGCACTGTACTACTATATACTGGTCACAACAATGCAGCAGATATTGAGCACTGATCAGAATACTAGAAGTGACACAGAGCAGCAAGAAACAGCAATGGCCTACTGTACTGTACTAAAATATACTGGTGGTAACCACAATGCTGCACTGTACTACTATAAACTGGTCACAACAATGCAGCACAGATATGGATACTAGAAGTGACACAGAGCATCAAGAAACAGCAATGGCCTACTGTACTGAAGTACTATATACTTTTGGTCACCACAATGCTGCACTGTACTACAATATACTGGTCACAACAATGCAGCAGATATTGAGCACTGATCAGGATACTAGAAGTTACACAGAGCAGCAAGAAACAGCAATGGCCTACTGTACTGAAGTACTATATACTTTTGGTCACCACAATTCTGCACTGTACTACTATATACTGGTCACAACAATGCAATACATATATTGATACTAGAAGTGACACAGCTGCAATATACAGCAATGGCCTACTGTACTGTACTACTATATACTGGTGATCACCACAATGCTGCACTGTACTACTGTATACTGGTCACAACAATGAAGCAGATATTGAGCACTGATCAGGATACTAGAAGTGACACAGATTTGCAATATACAGCAATGGCCTACTGTACTGTACTACTATATACTGGTGGTCACCACAATGCTGCATTGCACTACTATATACTGGTCACAACATCGCAGCACAGATATGGATACTTGAAGTGACACAGAGCTGCAAGATACAGCAATGGCCTACTGTACTACTATATACTGGTGGTCACCACAATGCTGCACTATACTACTATATACTGGTTTCAACAATGCAGCAGATATTGAGCACTGATCAGGATATTAGAAGTGACACAAAGGAGAGAGAAACAGCAATGGCCTACTGTACTATACTACTATATACTGGTGGTCATCACAATGCTGCACTGTACTACCATATAATGGTCACAACAATGCAGTAGACATTGAGCACTGATCAGGATTCTAGAAGTGACACAGAGCAGCAAGAAACAGCAATGGCCTACTGTACTGTATTACTATATACTGGTGGTCACCACAATGCTGCACTGTACTACCATATAATGGTCACAACAATGCAGTAGACATTGAGCACTGATCAGGATTCTAGAAGTGACACAGAGCAGCAAGAAACAGCAATGGCCTACTGTACTGTATTACTATATACTGGTGGTCACCACAATGCTGCACTGTACTACTATATACTTGTCACAACAATGCAACACAGATAATGATACTAGAAGTGACACAGAGCTGCAAAATATAGCAATGGCCTACTGTACTGAACTACTATATACTGGTGGTCACCACAATGCTGCACTGAACTACTATATACTGGTCACAACAATGCAGCACAGATGTGGATACTAGAAGTGACACAGAGCTGCAAGTTATAGCAATGGCCTACTGTACTGTACTACTATATACTGGTGGTCACCGCAATGCTGCACTATACTTCTATAAACTGGTCACAACAATGCAGCAGATATTGAGCACTGATCAAGGTACTAGAAGTGACACAGAGCATCAAGAAACAGCAATGGCCTACTGTACTGTAGCACTATATACTTTTGGTCACCACAATGCTGCACTGTACTACTATATACTGGTCACAACAATGCAGCAGATATTGAGCACTGATCAGGATACTAGAAGTGACAGAGCAGCAAGAAACAGCAATGGCCTACTGTACTATAGTACTAAATACTGGTGGTCACCACAATGCTGCACTGTACTACTATATACTGGTCACAACAATGCAATACATATAATGATACTAGAAGTGACACAGCTGCAATATACAGCAATGGCCTACTGTACTGTACTATTATATACTGGTGGTCACCACAACGCTGCACTGCACTAATGTATACTGGTCACAACAATGAGTCAGATATTGAGCACTGATCAGTATATTAGAAGTGACACAGAGCAGCAATAAACAGCAATGGCCTACTGTACTACAGTACTATATACTGGTGGTCACCACAATGCTGCACTGTACTACTATATACTGGTCACAACAATGCAATACAGATATTGATACTAGAAGTGACACAGAGCTGCAATATATAGAAATGGCCTACTGTACTGTACTACTATGTACTGGTGGTCACCTCAATGCTGCACTGTACTACTGTATACTGGTCACAACAATGAAGCAGATATTGAGCACTGATCAGGATACTAGAAGTGACACAGAGCAGCAAGAAACAGCAATGGCCTACTGTACTGTACTGTATTACTATATACTGGTGGTCACCACAATGCTGCACTGCACTACTATATATTGGTCACAACAAAGCAGCACAGATATGGATACTAGAAGTGACACAGAGCTGCAAGATACAGCAATGGCCTACTGTACTGTACTACTATATACTGGTGGTCACCACAATGCTGCACTGTACTACTATAAACTGGTCACAACAATGCAGCACAGATATGGATACTAGAAGTGACACAGCTGCAAGGTACAGCAATGGCCTACTGTACTGTACTACTATATACTGGTGGTCACCACAATGCTGCACTTTACTACTATATACTGGTTACAACAATGCAGCAGATATTGAGCACTGATCAGGATACTAGAAGTGACACAGAGCAGCAAGAATCAGCAATGGCTTACTGTACTATACTACTATATACTGGTGGTCATCACAATGCTGCACTGTACTACCATATAAAGGTCACAACAATGCAGCAGACATTGAGCACTGATCAGGATACTAGAAGTGACACAAAGCAGCAAGAAACAGCAATGGCCTACTGTACTGTAGTACTATATACTGGTGGTCACCACAATGCTGCACTGTACTACTATATACTGGTCACAACAATGCAATACAGATATTGATACTAGAAGTGACACAGAGCTGCAATATATAGAAATGGCCTACTGTACTGTACTACTATGTACTGGTGGTCACCTCAATGCTGCACTGTACTACTGTATACTGGTCACAACAATGAAGCAGATATTGAGCACTGATCAGGATACTAGAAGTGACACAGAGCAGCAAGAAACAGCAATGGCCTACTGTACTGTACTGTATTACTATATACTGGTGGTCACCACAATGCTGCACTGCACTACTATATATTGGTCACAACAAAGCAGCACAGATATGGATACTAGAAGTGACACAGAGCTGCAAGATACAGCAATGGCCTACTGTACTGTACTACTATATACTGGTGGTCACCACAATGCTGCACTGTACTACTATAAACTGGTCACAACAATGCAGCACAGATATGGATACTAGAAGTGACACAGCTGCAAGGTACAGCAATGGCCTACTGTACTGTACTACTATATACTGGTGGTCACCACAATGCTGCACTTTACTACTATATACTGGTTACAACAATGCAGCAGATATTGAGCACTGATCAGGATACTAGAAGTGACACAGAGCAGCAAGAATCAGCAATGGCTTACTGTACTATACTACTATATACTGGTGGTCATCACAATGCTGCACTGTACTACCATATAAAGGTCACAACAATGCAGCAGACATTGAGCACTGATCAGGATACTAGAAGTGACACAGAGCAGCAAGAAACAGCAATGGCCTACTGTACTGTAGTACTATATACTGGTGGTCACCACAATGCTGCACTGTACTACTGTATACTGGTCACAACAATGCAACACAGATATTGATACTAGAAGTGACACAGAGCTGCAATATACAGCAATGGCCTACTGTACTGTACTACTATATACTGGTGTTCACCACAATGCTGCACTGAACTACTATATACTGGTCACAACAATGCAGCACAGATATGGATACTAGAAGTGAAACAAAGCTGCAAGTTACAGCAATGGCCTACTGTACTGTACTACTATATACTGGTGGCCACCACAATGCTGCACTGTACTACTATATACTGGTCACAACAATGCAGCAGATATTGAGCTCTGATGAGGATACTAGAAGTGACAGAGCAGCAACAAACAGCAATGGTCTACTGTACTGTAGTACTATATACTGGTGGTCACCACAATGCTGCACTGTACTACAATATACTGGTCACAACAATGCAACACAGATAATGATACTAGAAGTGACACGGATCTGCAATATACAGCAATGGCCTACTGTACTGTACTACTATATACTGGTGGTCACCACAATGCTGCATTGCACTACTATATACTGGTCACAACATCGCAGCACAGATATGGATACTTGAAGTGACACAGAGCTGCAAGATACAGCAATGGCCTACTGTACTACTATATACTGGTGGTCACCACAATGCTGCACTATACTACTATATACTGGTTTCAACAATGCAGCAGATATTGAGCACTGATCAGGATATTAGAAGTGACACAAAGGAAAGAGAAACAGCAATGGCCTACTGTACTATACTACTATATACTGGTGGTCATCACAATGCTGCACTGTACTACCATATAATGGTCACAACAATGCAGTAGACATTGAGCACTGATCAGGATTCTAGAAGTGACACAGAGCAGCAAGAAACAGCAATGGCCTACTGTACTGTATTACTATATACTGGTGGTCACCACAATGCTGCACTGTACTACTATATACTTGTCACAACAATGCAACACAGATAATGATACTAGAAGTGACACAGAGCTGCAAAATATAGCAATGGCCTACTGTACTGAACTACTATATACTGGTGGTCACCACAATGCTGCACTGAACTACTATATACTGGTCACAACAATGCAGCACAGATATGGATACTAGAAGTGACACAGAGCTGCAAGTTATAGCAATGGCCTACTGTACTGTACTACTATATACTGGTGGTCACCGCAATGCTGCACTATACTTCTATAAACTGGTCACAACAATGCAGCAGATATTGAGCACTGATCAAGGTACTAGAAGTGACACAGAGCATCAAGAAACAGCAATGGCCTACTGTACTGTAGCACTATATACTTTTGGTCACCACAATGCTGCACTGTACTACTATATACTGGTCACAACAATGCAGCAGATATTGAGCACTGATCAGGATACTAGAAGTGACAGAGCAGCAAGAAACAGCAATGGCCTACTGTACTATAGTACTAAATACTGGTGGTCACCACAATGCTGCACTGTACTTCCATATACTGGTAACAACAATGCAATACATATAATGATACTAGAAGTGACACAGCTGCAATATACAGCAATGGCCTACTGTACTGTACTACTATATACTGGTGGTCACTACAATGCTGCACTGCACTAATGTATACTGGTCACAACAATGAGTCAGATATTGAGCACTGATCAGTATATTAGAAGTGACACAGAGCAGCAAGAAACAGCAATGGCCTACTGTACTATAGTACTATATACTGGTGGTCACCACAATGCTGCAATGTACTACTATATAGTGGTCACAACAATGCAATACAGACATTGATACTAGAAGTGACACAGAGCTGCAATATATAGCAATGGCCTACTGTACTGTACTACTATATACTGGTGGTCACCACAATGCTGCACTGTACTACTGTATACTGGTCACAACAATGAAGCAGATATTGAGCACTGATCAGGATACTAGAAGTGACACAGAGCAGCAAGAAACAGCAATGGCCTACTGTACTGTACTGTACTGTACTACTATATATTGGTGGTCACCACAATGCTGCACTGCACTACTATATACTGGTCACAACAAAGCAGCACAGATATGGATACTAGAAGTGACACAGAGCTGCAAGATACAGCAATGGCCTACTGTACTGTAATACTATATACTGGTGGTCACCACAATGCTGCACTGTACTACTATAAACTGGTCACAACAATGCAGCACAGATATGGATACTAGAAGTGACACAGAGATGCAAGATACAGCAATGGCCTACTGTACTATACTACTATAAACTGGTGGTCATCACAATGCTGCACTGTACTACTATATACTGGTCACAACAATGCAGCAGATATTGAGCACTGATCAGAATACTAGAAGTGACACAGAGCAGCAAGAAACAGCAATGGCCTACTGTACTGTACTAAAATATACTGGTGGTAACCACAATGCTGCACTGTACTACTATAAACTGGTCACAACAATGCAGCACAGATATGGATACTAGAAGTGACACAGAGCATCAAGAAACAGCAATGGCCTACTGTACTGAAGTACTATATACTTTTGGTCACCACAATGCTGCACTGTACTACAATATACTGGTCACAACAATGCAGCAGATATTGAGCACTGATCAGGATACTAGAAGTTACACAGAGCAGCAAGAAACAGCAATGGCCTACTGTACTGAAGTACTATATACTTTTGGTCACCACAATTCTGCACTGTACTACTATATACTGGTCACAACAATGCAATACATATATTGATACTAGAAGTGACACAGCTGCAATATACAGCAATGGCCTACTGTACTGTACTACTATATACTGGTGATCACCACAATGCTGCACTGTACTACTGTATACTGGTCACAACAATGAAGCAGATATTGAGCACTGATCAGGATACTAGAAGTGACACAGATTTGCAATATACAGCAATGGCCTACTGTACTGTACTACTATATACTGGTGGTCACCACAATGCTGCATTGCACTACTATATACTGGTCACAACATCGCAGCACAGATATGGATACTTGAAGTGACACAGAGCTGCAAGATACAGCAATGGCCTACTGTACTACTATATACTGGTGGTCACCACAATGCTGCACTATACTACTATATACTGGTTTCAACAATGCAGCAGATATTGAGCACTGATCAGGATATTAGAAGTGACACAAAGGAGAGAGAAACAGCAATGGCCTACTGTACTATACTACTATATACTGGTGGTCATCACAATGCTGCACTGTACTACCATATAATGGTCACAACAATGCAGTAGACATTGAGCACTGATCAGGATTCTAGAAGTGACACAGAGCAGCAAGAAACAGCAATGGCCTACTGTACTGTATTACTATATACTGGTGGTCACCACAATGCTGCACTGTACTACCATATAATGGTCACAACAATGCAGTAGACATTGAGCACTGATCAGGATTCTAGAAGTGACACAGAGCAGCAAGAAACAGCAATGGCCTACTGTACTGTATTACTATATACTGGTGGTCACCACAATGCTGCACTGTACTACTATATACTTGTCACAACAATGCAACACAGATAATGATACTAGAAGTGACACAGAGCTGCAAAATATAGCAATGGCCTACTGTACTGAACTACTATATACTGGTGGTCACCACAATGCTGCACTGAACTACTATATACTGGTCACAACAATGCAGCACAGATATGGATACTAGAAGTGACACAGAGCTGCAAGTTATAGCAATGGCCTACTGTACTGTACTACTATATACTGGTGGTCACCGCAATGCTGCACTATACTTCTATAAACTGGTCACAACAATGCAGCAGATATTGAGCACTGATCAAGGTACTAGAAGTGACACAGAGCATCAAGAAACAGCAATGGCCTACTGTACTGTAGCACTATATACTTTTGGTCACCACAATGCTGCACTGTACTACTATATACTGGTCACAACAATGCAGCAGATATTGAGCACTGATCAGGATACTAGAAGTGACAGAGCAGCAAGAAACAGCAATGGCCTACTGTACTATAGTACTAAATACTGGTGGTCACCACAATGCTGCACTGTACTACTATATACTGGTCACAACAATGCAATACATATAATGATACTAGAAGTGACACAGCTGCAATATACAGCAATGGCCTACTGTACTGTACTATTATATACTGGTGGTCACCACAACGCTGCACTGCACTAATGTATACTGGTCACAACAATGAGTCAGATATTGAGCACTGATCAGTATATTAGAAGTGACACAGAGCAGCAATAAACAGCAATGGCCTACTGTACTACAGTACTATATACTGGTGGTCACCACAATGCTGCACTGTACTACTATATACTGGTCACAACAATGCAATACAGATATTGATACTAGAAGTGACACAGAGCTGCAATATATAGAAATGGCCTACTGTACTGTACTACTATGTACTGGTGGTCACCTCAATGCTGCACTGTACTACTGTATACTGGTCACAACAATGAAGCAGATATTGAGCACTGATCAGGATACTAGAAGTGACACAGAGCAGCAAGAAACAGCAATGGCCTACTGTACTGTACTGTATTACTATATACTGGTGGTCACCACAATGCTGCACTGCACTACTATATATTGGTCACAACAAAGCAGCACAGATATGGATACTAGAAGTGACACAGAGCTGCAAGATACAGCAATGGCCTACTGTACTGTACTACTATATACTGGTGGTCACCACAATGCTGCACTGTACTACTATAAACTGGTCACAACAATGCAGCACAGATATGGATACTAGAAGTGACACAGCTGCAAGGTACAGCAATGGCCTACTGTACTGTACTACTATATACTGGTGGTCACCACAATGCTGCACTTTACTACTATATACTGGTTACAACAATGCAGCAGATATTGAGCACTGATCAGGATACTAGAAGTGACACAGAGCAGCAAGAAACAGCAATGGCCTACTGTACTGTAGCACTATATACTTTTGGTCACCACAATGCTGCACTGTACTACTATATACTGGTCACAACAATGCAGCAGATATTGAGCACTGATCAGGATACTAGAAGTGACAGAGCAGCAAGAAACAGCAATGGCCTACTGTACTATAGTACTAAATACTGGTGGTCACCACAATGCTGCACTGTACTACTATATACTGGTCACAACAATGCAATACATATAATGATACTAGAAGTGACACAGCTGCAATATACAGCAATGGCCTACTGTACTGTACTATTATATACTGGTGGTCACCACAACGCTGCACTGCACTAATGTATACTGGTCACAACAATGAGTCAGATATTGAGCACTGATCAGTATATTAGAAGTGACACAGAGCAGCAATAAACAGCAATGGCCTACTGTACTACAGTACTATATACTGGTGGTCACCACAATGCTGCACTGTACTACTATATACTGGTCACAACAATGCAATACAGATATTGATACTAGAAGTGACACAGAGCTGCAATATATAGAAATGGCCTACTGTACTGTACTACTATGTACTGGTGGTCACCTCAATGCTGCACTGTACTACTGTATACTGGTCACAACAATGAAGCAGATATTGAGCACTGATCAGGATACTAGAAGTGACACAGAGCAGCAAGAAACAGCAATGGCCTACTGTACTGTACTGTATTACTATATACTGGTGGTCACCACAATGCTGCACTGCACTACTATATATTGGTCACAACAAAGCAGCACAGATATGGATACTAGAAGTGACACAGAGCTGCAAGATACAGCAATGGCCTACTGTACTGTACTACTATATACTGGTGGTCACCACAATGCTGCACTGTACTACTATAAACTGGTCACAACAATGCAGCACAGATATGGATACTAGAAGTGACACAGCTGCAAGGTACAGCAATGGCCTACTGTACTGTACTACTATATACTGGTGGTCACCACAATGCTGCACTTTACTACTATATACTGGTTACAACAATGCAGCAGATATTGAGCACTGATCAGGATACTAGAAGTGACACAGAGCAGCAAGAATCAGCAATGGCTTACTGTACTATACTACTATATACTGGTGGTCATCACAATGCTGCACTGTACTACCATATAAAGGTCACAACAATGCAGCAGACATTGAGCACTGATCAGGATACTAGAAGTGACACAAAGCAGCAAGAAACAGCAATGGCCTACTGTACTGTAGTACTATATACTGGTGGTCACCACAATGCTGCACTGTACTACTATATACTGGTCACAACAATGCAATACAGATATTGATACTAGAAGTGACACAGAGCTGCAATATATAGAAATGGCCTACTGTACTGTACTACTATGTACTGGTGGTCACCTCAATGCTGCACTGTACTACTGTATACTGGTCACAACAATGAAGCAGATATTGAGCACTGATCAGGATACTAGAAGTGACACAGAGCAGCAAGAAACAGCAATGGCCTACTGTACTGTACTGTATTACTATATACTGGTGGTCACCACAATGCTGCACTGCACTACTATATATTGGTCACAACAAAGCAGCACAGATATGGATACTAGAAGTGACACAGAGCTGCAAGATACAGCAATGGCCTACTGTACTGTACTACTATATACTGGTGGTCACCACAATGCTGCACTGTACTACTATAAACTGGTCACAACAATGCAGCACAGATATGGATACTAGAAGTGACACAGCTGCAAGGTACAGCAATGGCCTACTGTACTGTACTACTATATACTGGTGGTCACCACAATGCTGCACTTTACTACTATATACTGGTTACAACAATGCAGCAGATATTGAGCACTGATCAGGATACTAGAAGTGACACAGAGCAGCAAGAATCAGCAATGGCTTACTGTACTATACTACTATATACTGGTGGTCATCACAATGCTGCACTGTACTACCATATAAAGGTCACAACAATGCAGCAGACATTGAGCACTGATCAGGATACTAGAAGTGACACAGAGCAGCAAGAAACAGCAATGGCCTACTGTACTGTAGTACTATATACTGGTGGTCACCACAATGCTGCACTGTACTACTGTATACTGGTCACAACAATGCAACACAGATATTGATACTAGAAGTGACACAGAGCTGCAATATACAGCAATGGCCTACTGTACTGTACTACTATATACTGGTGTTCACCACAATGCTGCACTGAACTACTATATACTGGTCACAACAATGCAGCACAGATATGGATTCTAGAAGTGAAACAAAGCTGCAAGTTACAGCAATGGCCTACTGTACTGTACTACTATATACTGGTGGCCACCACAATGCTGCACTGTACTACTATATACTGGTCACAACAATGCAGCAGATATTGAGCTCTGATGAGGATACTAGAAGTGACAGAGCAGCAACAAACAGCAATGGTCTACTGTACTGTAGTACTATATACTGGTGGTCACCACAATGCTGCACTGTACTACAATATACTGGTCACAACAATGCAACACAGATAATGATACTAGAAGTGACACAGATCTGCAATATACAGCAATGGCCTACTGTACTGTACTACTATATACTGGTGGTCACCACAATGCTGCACTGTAGTACTATATACTGGTCACAACAATGCAGCACAGATATGGATACAAGAAGACACAGAGCTGCAAGATACAGCAATGGCCTACTGTACTGTACTACTATATACCGGTGGCCACCACAATGCTGCACTGTACTACTATATACTGGTCACAACAATGCAGCACAGATATGGATAGTAGAAGTGACACAGAGCTGCAAGATACAGCAATGGCCTACCGTACTACTATATACTGGTGGTCACCACAATGCTGCACTGCACTACTATATACTGGTCACAACAATGCAGCAGATATTGAGCACTGATCAGGATACTAGAACTGTGTCTGAAACAGAGCCGCAAGATACAGAAATGGCCTTCTGTACTCATAAGCGCATGCAGGCGGCGTTTCCCATTACCTAGAACCCCCCCCCCCCCCCCACCGGCCACCAATCTATCGCACAGCAGGCCATTTTTTTAATTACAGTCCGGAACTCAGGCAGTGTAATGGTGCAGCTGCAGCAGCTGCCTCCGTCCTACATGCATAGTGGAAGGCAGGCAGCTGGCTGCAGCTAGAGGGCGCTAAAGTGGGAGTGCGCAGCTCCGCTCATGAAGTTAAGTTCTCGGCATGGGGATTTGAAGTGAGGAGCATGCAGTGGCGTAAGCCCCGGAAGCAAAGGAAGGATCTGCCTCCAGGCACCAGCTGTTAAGGGGGCATAAAGGAGCAGTCAGTATGAGGGCCAATGCACGCAGAGACCAGTGCCAAATATAAGCAACCATCCAGGTACATGCAGTTTAGGCACGTTCCCCCCCTTCCCTAAACTGTCTTTATGTCTTGTAGTGACCTGTGTGGGGTGGGAGAGGGGAAATCCATCTGATGCAGCAGCAGGGTAATCCTTTCAAATGCATCTCTCACCCACCAGCAGCAGTGCCGAGTCTCTCCCATTATCTTAGCCCAAAGGTCAGATGAGCATGTGCTGAGCTCTAGTTTGAGGAGCTCGGCACATGCTGATTAGAAGAGCATCTCATTGGAGGGGACTGACACCTGCTTCCCTGACCCCATGGACATTAAGGATCTCTCTCAGCATGGCCCCTATCTGTGAGTAATCAGTCAGCCTACATGGTTAAATGCTCCTTTTTCTGTTGCTTTTGCCTATCTCTGCCACCCACTGCTTCTGTTTCTCAGCATGTTTCTGTCTATATTCTGTGCCCACCTTCTGTCTCCCCCTCTCTCTGCTCACCATCTGTCTCTCCACTCTCTCTGCCCACCATCTGTCTCCCCTCTCTCTGCCCAGCATCTGCCTCTCTCTCTCTGCCCACTATGTCTCCCCTCTCTGCCCACCATCTACCTCCCCTCTCTCTGCCCACCATCTGCCTCCCCTCTCTCTGCCCACCATCTGCCTCACCCTCTGTCTCTCTACCCACCAGCTGTCTCCGCCTCTCTTTGCCCTTCATCTGTATCCCCCTCTTTGCCACCATCTGCCACCCCTCTGTCTGCCCACCATCTGCCCCCCTCTTTCTGCCCACCAACTGTCCCCCACCTCTCTCCTCTCTCTGTCTAGCATCTGTACCCCCTCCTATTTCTACCCAGCATCTGTGTCCTCCTCTCTCTGACCAGAATCTGGCTTCCTCCCTCTCGCTGCCCAGCATCTAAGCCCCACTTTCTGCCCAGCATCTGGCTGCCCCACCCTTTGCCCAGCATTGGTTTGTCTCCTTTTTTTTCTCTCTGCCAAGCATATGACTGCCCCCCCCCCCCCCACCCATCATCTGTCTGTCTCCCCTCTCTCTGCCCATCATGTTTCCCAATCTCTCTCTGCCCACCAACTGGCTGGGACACACTGTCTCTTCCCAGCATCTGTCTTCCCCCCTCTGTCTGCCCAGCATCTGGATTTCCATCCCTCTTTCTGCCCAGAATCTGGCTGTCCCACACCTTGTCTGCTCAGCATCTGGCTTTCCTACCCTCTCTTTGCCCAGCATCTGTCTTTCCCACCCACTCTCTGCCCAGCATCTGGCTGTCCCCCCTCTCTCTCTGCCCAGCATCTGTCTGCTCCCCCCCTTCTCTGCCTAGCATCTGAATGCTCTCTTCAGCTTCAGTTTCATTTTTTTACAAGGTGGGGGGGAAGGGTGGTGGTGTGCAATGTGTTTTTACTTATCTTCTGTGTGGGGACAATATGTGCACTAATTGTAAAAAAAAAATCTCTATTAACTTTTGCGGCCATCCCCTTAAAATAAAGATTCTATATTGCCGCAATTTGCAGCAATAAGAAATCCTTATTTACCTTGAGGTATCAGTGAGTCACAGGGACAGGGTACAATTGGAGCCTGTCCTAGCGATCACTGAGAAGGTGCTGCCAGATGCCGGTTTGGATAGGGGGAAGCACTACCATCTGTTTCGCCTCCAGGCACCTGTTATGAAGTGGGCGCATGGTAACCGGAAAAGGAGAAATAGTGTCTTCAAGTTCATCCTCTCTAACTCTGCAGCAGCGAGATGTGTCTGTGTCACATATGCCGGGGGGTTGGGGGATACAATAGTGACTATAGTCGGTAGTCTATAATAAATTATGCTGGCTTGGTCACCGCACTCCTGATAACTGCAGCAGTTGTTTGTGTGACCAGCATGAGTGGTTGGGAGGAATCGAAGAGAATGATGGTGGCTATTTTTTCTACTTATATGGAGGAGGGTGCTGTGGGGAATGATGGTGGATCTGCTCTCTGTTTATGGAGGGTGTTCGGGGGGCTGATGGTGGCTGAGCTTTTTTTCATAGGTTCTGTAATCAATTATTTGGAAACCCCCCTTTCAAAATCCTGCGTTTGCCACTGGTACTGTACTACTATAATATACTGATGGTCACCACAATGCAGCACACTGAGCACAGGTATTGAGCTTTTCAGGGAGAGAACGTAGCCACGTCCTCTCCGCTCAATCTACAATGCACGAGTGAAAATGGTGGCGACACGTGGTTCTTTATATGGAATACGAATCTCGTGAGAATCCGACAGCAGGATGATGACGTTCGGCCTCATTTGGGTTAACCAAGAAAGGCGGGAAGATCCAAGGCTGCCTCGGACCCATGTAAAACACGTGAAGTTCGGGGGGGGTTCGGATCTTGATGAACCGAACCCGCTCATCTCTAATAATTTTCTTTAAATTTACAATATTTCTGAAAAATATCCACAATAATTTGGAATGGGAAGAGGTTTGCTTCTATGGTTAAATATAACCACTTCAGCATTACAGTACCTCTTTGGGCATGGACATGTTCATAGAGTTGCCACAGTTTTGTATACACCAGTACTGTGACACTATGGTGCATGCATGCACTATCTTCACTGATAGCAACGGCTTTGTAGACGTCTCCCTGTACATGCAGATGCCTTTTATTTTGCTGTCCCCACATAGGACCATTAGGACATTGACCATAACACTGGGCCACATACTGTCTTTATATCTCCACCTAGCTCAGGTATTGAAGTTTTTATATATTACAAAATGGTACTATTTTACATTCTGAAGTATAAAAGTAGAGTAGCCTACATACTATTGTAGCAATTATTCTTCTTTTGTATAGCATTGTAATACTGATTGTGCATTTTCTTTCATAATATTTATCTGTTTTCTGTTTTACTAACACATCTGTCATTTGGAGCAACTGTATATAAAGCTGATCCTATACACAGCAGTTTAGACTTGAGTTAGACCCCATATGGCTTGAAATGCGTCTGCAGTTTTCTACTTTGCCTACTACTGGTTTGTTATGAATTGCCAGTCCCTATTCAAAGGTGACACAGGGTTTGGCAAGCCTTGGGTTCCAGGACCTTATATTCAAGGGGTGTGCAATTTCTGGATGTGCAGTGCATAGGTACAGTAGACACAATATGACGGGTTGTGAACTGTAATTTCTGACAAACGTTCTTGTGAAATGTCAAGATACAGAACCGTATAAGCAGCACTGCACACCAAAGAAATCAGCATGTTCACTTCTTTTACAAACTCATTACATATGCTCATACATCCAGCATCAATGTGCCATGTAGGGTCAGGTTCCTGGTATGAATGAGCCTTCAGGTCTCATACAACTCTGCTAATGTCAGGATTCTTTCTGCCCCAAATGCATTTTATATGCAACACAATGCAGCTGGAACGCACAAGGAGACTGTACTGATTAATTTGATATAGGACACTTGTATATTGTGTGTGACTGAGTCTCTGAATCTGTACACTAAGTCTGTATATGGAGCAGAACAGATATTGTATTGGAAAAAAATCTGTGGCTGCTACAGTGTAGCACTTCGTGTACAGATTCAGAGACTCAGTCATACAGATATACAACTGTCATACTGTATATCAAACTAAGCAGCACCGTCTCCTTGTGCATCCTAGTTGCATTGCATAGTGCATAAGATGCATTTTCAGCAAAAAAGGAACAAAAAAGATGCCTGACACTAGAAGATTCTCACACGATTTGTCATGTCAAGGGGTGCTGTGTGGCATGACTGCAGCCAGGATATATGAGGATACATCTAAATGTAGCTTAACAGAGATGATTAGAGTGCCATGATCTTCTACGACTACATGAATGGTCTGTGACTGCAGTAGAGTTTTGACCAACTCTGAGCTGCTTCTGGGGAGGAAGTCCCATCCTGAACAACTGTCATTAAGTGGTTTGCAAAATTTTGGTGCAGGAGATGGTCCCTGGAATATTAGGAATGCTGCGGCTGACCTGTGTCTGCCATCACTAAGACAACATTGTTGCCATTCAGGCCATCATTGAGGTGGATACCAGGGTGACTGTGGCCCAATTAGTCAAGGAGATAGGCATCTCATCAGGATCCATCCATTTAAAACTCCATGAAAAGCTTGGCCTGAGCAAGGGTTCTGCATGCTGGGTGCCCTATCAGCTAACTCGAGAGCAGAATGAGGCTCAGGTGACTTGGTGTTGCAACATGTTGGTCAGGTTTGATGGCAGTCACTCAAACTCTGTCTGGAAGATCACCAGTAGTGATGAATCCTGGAAATATAGTTTTGACCCCTGAGGCCAAACAACAGTAAACCCAGGAAATTAAGAGGGGACATGGTTAACATTTACAAATACATAAGAGGTCAATACACAAAGCTAGCGGGGGATTTGTTTTTGGTAAGATCATCAAAGAGGAAAGGTGGAGACGGAAAGGTTTCTTTACAGTAAAGATAATACGTATTTGGAATTCCCTGCCTGAGAAAGTAGTAATGGCGGACTCGATCATTACTTTTAAAAATGTGCTAGATAAATTCCTAATGAATAAGTATATACAGGGTTATGGTGGGTAAATCATGTACTATAGTAATAAAAAAAAAGGAGTTTTTGCGTTTACGGCTAAACATCCACCACAGTTAAAATTAGTCTTAAAAATATTTCAGTGTAGGAGATCACTAACAGGTTAAACTCGATGGACAAATTGTCTTTTTTCAACCTTTTTTTCAACCTCAGAAACTATGTTACTATGTCACTATGTTAGTAGACCCCAGTTGGAGGTGCATCACCACAGAATTTGCAATGTGAGCGCAGAGTGGCCAAGCAAATGGTGGCTGTTTTTGTGGCCAAGACTAGTCATCAAGCTATTATACCACTCATGCAGCAGTGCACAGTCACTGAAGACTGGTATGCCAATCAATGCCTGCCGCAACTGCTGTAAGCCATTTCCAAGTGCCATCCAAGAACTCGTGCTCATGGTACCTTTCTCCATTATGACAATGCACTTACCCACCAAGGAAAGTGGTGGATTTTTTGTTTCATGAATACATCCAGAAGCTTGGTCATCCACCATACAGACCAGACCTGGCCCCCATGTGACTTCTTTGTGTCCCCGCAAATGAAGCGCAAGATTCATTTTGAGTCACCAGAAAAGCTGCAATGGAGAATTTTTATCATTTATCATATTGAATATCAGGACCCACTTGAAAAGGATATATATTGCTGATTCATTTAAAATAGCATATCTATAGAAAATGCTACAATACTACTGTATGTAGGTTCCATAACAACTGGACAAGATTTATATAATTTACTGTACTATACAGCCTATAAATCTAGGATTAAAGGAGAAGGGTTATATGTATTTTATGGTATTTAATGTATGTTGTATTTGCTTGATTGAAACAATAAATGGACATATGACTTACTGGTGCAAGTGCACACTGATACCACTAATAGAACTGATTTCAAGTTGAATGTATCTGCGTTTGCTTTTCCATATAGACATGTCAGCCTACTTATAGTGCTAGCTAATGCAGAAATCCACCCTTGAATTTCAAACATGCATAGGTCATCATATGGAATGGCATCCCGCTTTCTCCATGCTGGGTGCCAAAGATCCATCTGAAACATGTGTCCCATTTCTGTACAGACACTACTGAAGTTTATCAAACGATTTGTTTACCAAAAAAAACACTACATAGGACACCCCTTGAGGTTAGAGGAGAAAAAAATTCCATACTCAATGGAGAAAAGGATTCTTCACAGTAAGAGCAGTAAGGATTTGGAATTCTCTGCCAGAGAAGGTAGTAATGGTGGACTCAATCAATAAGTTTAAAAATTGATTAGATAAATTCCTAGCGGGAAAAAAAAACATCCAGGGATACAGCATTTAATTAATATTAAAAAAAATGTAATATAGGTTGAACTCGATGGGCATTTGTCTTTTTTTAACCTTAACAACTATGTAACTATGTAAGTTTGTTTACCCCCCCCCCCCGTCACTTGCACCAGAAGGAACAATTCTGTGGATCTGCAGGGTCACTACCCAGTTACTGTCTGGAAATGCTCATTTCATGGAAACAGTGGTCAGATTGATCCATCCATACTTGCATTCCCTATACATGTGCTTTTCCATGATTTAGGTGCTTGTCAAGTCACCAGTGTCTTTTCACATTGTATGCCAGAATGCAGTAAGCAGTGAGATACACCAAAAGCCCACTTGCATCTGTGTCAGAATCAAGCCCTATGACAATAAAACTAAACATAAAGATATGGGCAGTCTGATTGCAGAGATGCATACAACTGTACTGGTTGGGTATGGTTTGCTGGCGGCCAGGATCCCGGCGGTCAGCATCCCAACTCCAGGATCCTGACCACCAGAATGCTATCCAGGGGGAAGGGGTAAGCTCAACATAGCCCCTTGTGGACACCCATGAGTGGGAATAGTCCCTGTTAGACTGTCAGCATTTGTAGCATTTGGGATTCCGGCATCGGTATAGTTAGAAGCAGGATCTCAACTGCCAATATGATTACATCCCAACTGTACATATGGCTAAATATATGCTTTTCTCTTACGTCCTAGAGGATGCTGGGGACTCCAAAAGGACCATGGGGTACAGACGGGCTCCGCAGGAACTTAGGCACACTAAAAGACTTTAGACTGGGTGTGAACTGGCTCCTCCCTCTATGCCCCTCCTCCAGACCTCAGTTAGACTTTGTGCCCAGGAGTGATGGGTCACACACTAGGGGAGCTCTAATGAGTTTCTCTAGAAAAGACTTTTGTTAGGTTTTTTATTTTCAGGGAGACCTGCTGGCTACAGGCTCCCTGCAGCGTGGGAGTGAGGGGAGAGAAGCAGGACCTACTTCTGTGAGTTTCAAGGCTTCTGCTTCTCGGCTACTGCACACCATTAGCTGCAGAGGGTTCGATCACTTGGTGCGCCTAGCTGCTTGTTCCCGGAGCCACGCCGTCCATCCCCTCACAGAGCCAGAAGAAAGAAGTCGGGTGAGTATGAGAAGATCAGAAGACTTCAGGACGGCAGAAGACTTCAGAGACAACAGGTACAGCACAGCGGTCACGCTGTGCTCCATGCTCCCACACACTTCACCAACGGTATATTACTGGGTGCAGGGCGCTGGGGGGGGCGCCCTGGGCAGCATGTCCCTGAGGTCCAGAGAGCGGCATATTGATTGTGATTGCTGCGGCACTCACCGCAGACCCCCGCCGGCATGTTAAAACAGTTTTTGCACTTTTAAATTTGGCGGGCCGGAGCGCGCCGGGAAGGGGGCGGAGCTTTGGTCCGCAGATCACCGGCGCCATTTTCTCTGCTCCACGAGGCCAGAGAGGAGACGCTGCGGAGGACCTCCAAGCTCCTGCTATTACAAGTAACACGGGGGCAATTTTACTAGAAGGGGGCCGCAGTTCGGGTGATTTTTAAGTGTAATCAGCGCTATATATATATATCGTGTGTATCGATATATCGGCGCCGGGGTGTGGGCTGGCATACTCCTTCTGTGTCCCTTGTCTAGCTTCTATTGTAGGCCTGTCACCTTACAGAGTTTTGTTTAGGTAGTGGGTGGTGTCGTTACTCGGTGTCGACATGTCTGAGGCTGAGGCTTATTCCCCGGAGGATGGGGGAGTGGATGCAGGGCTCGACTTGGGAATGTCGACGCAGCCGGCTCCAGATTTAATGACATTACTGAGTACACTGAATTCCAGTGTAACTTCATTGTCAATAAAGTTAGATAAGTCTGAGGAGCAGACCCAGGTATGGAGACGGTCCATGGAAGAGGCTTTGTCTCAGGTTCAAACCCCATCTGGGTCCCAAAAGAGGCCGTTTAATCAGGTGGGGGATACTGATACTGACACGGACTCCGATTCCGACGTCGATTTCACTGAGGCAGCGGTACATCCCCGTTTACTTAAGAGTATCCAGTACATGATTGTAGCTATAAAAGACGTTTTGCGCATTTCTGATGAACCTGCAGTACAGGAAACAAGGATTTGCTTGTTCAAGGGTAAAAAACCTGAGGAAAAATTTCCTCCCTCTCATGAAATGAATACTCTTTGTGAAAAGGCTTGGGAGTCGCCGGATAAGAAATGGCAGATTCCCAAGAGAATTTACATGGCGTATCCCTTTCCCTCTGACGACAGGGAAAAATGGGAAACATCTCCAACTGTTGACAAAGCTTTATCTCGTTTGTCTAAGAAAGTGGCGCTTCCGTCTCCCGACACTGCAGCTCTCAAGGATCCGGCGGATCGCAAGCTGGAGACGTCTCTGAAGTCCATTTTCGCTAATTCGGAGGCATTGCTCACACCTGCTGTGGCGTCGGTATGGGTGAGTAGTGCCATTGCTAAATGGGCTGAAAGTATAGCAAATGATATAGAGACTCTGGATAGAGATAATGTACTGCTAACTCTTGGTTATATTACGGACGCTGCAGATTACATGAAGGATGCGGCAAGGGACATCTGTCTCTTGGGTTCAAGAACCAATGCCATGTCGATATCAGCCAGGAGGGCCCTGTGGATCCATCAATGGAACGCGGATGCCGACTCCAAGAAAAATATGAAAGCACTACCATTCAAAGGTACTGTCCTATTCGGTGATGGCTTGGCTGACCTGGTCTCGACCGCGACTGCGGGTAAGTCCTCGTTTCTCCCTTATGTTCCCACACAACAGAAAAAGGCACCACATCCACAGATGCAGTCCTTTCATCACAACAAATACAGGCGTGGAAAAGGCTCGTCCTTTCTCGCCTCAAAGGGTAGAGGGAGGGGAAGGAAATCTCCTGCAGGGTCAAACGCCCAGGACCAAAAGTCCTCCCTTGCTCCTGCCAAGCCCGCCGCATGACGCTGGGGCTTCCCTGGGGGAGTCCGAACCGGTGGGGGGCCGTCTACAGGTTTTCAGTCAGGTCTGGTTTCAATCAGGCCTGGATCCCTGGATACTAAAGATCGTGTCTCGGGGTTACAAACTGGAATTTCAGGAGATGCCCCCTCACCGGTTCTTCATTTCTGCATTACCGGTTGGTCTTCCGGACAGGGAGGTAGTGCTAGCAGCAATTCAAAAACTGTGTCTGCAGAGGGTCATTGTTCCCGTTCCCTCTTCTCAGAGGGGGGAGGGGTTCTACTCGAGCCTCTTTGTAGTACCGAAACCGGACGGTTCGGTCAGACCAATTCTAAATTTAAAATCTCTCAATCCATACTTGAAAGTGTTCAAGTTCAAGATGGAATCCCTTCGAGCTGTCATCTCCAGCCTGGAAGGGGGGGAGTTTATGGTGTCAGTCGACATAAAAGATGCCTACTTACATGTCCCAATATATCCTCCGCATCAGGCTTTCCTCAGGTTTGCGATACAGGATTCTCATTACCAATTTCGGACGTTGCCGTTTGGCCTTTCCACGGCTCCGAGAATTTTCACCAAGGTCATGGCGGAAATGATGGTGCTGCTTCGCAAACAAGGGGTTTCAATTATCCCGTACTTGGACGATCTCCTGATAAAGGCGCGGTCCAAGGAACGGTTGCTGAGGAGTGTGGAGTTGTCTCTATCGGTTCTGAGACAACATGGTTGGGTCCTAAATTTACCGAAATCACAGTTGATTCCGACCACTCGCCTTACGTTTCTGGGCATGATTCTGGATACAGGGGTGCAGAAGGTATTCCTTCCAGAAGAAAAGGCTCGGGAATTGCAGACGATGGTCAGGGAACTTCTGAAGCCGTCACGGGTGTCAGTACATCATTGTACGCGGGTTCTGGGGAAGATGGTCGCTGCGTACGAAGCCATTCCATACGGCAGGTTTCACGCCCGTGTATTTCAGTGGGACTTGCTGAGCAAATGGTCAGGGTCCCATCTACACATTCACCAGAAGATCAGTCTGTCCCCCAGAACCAGAATCTCTCTCCTATGGTGGCTAAAAGTGAATCACCTCCTGGAGGGACGTCGCTTCGGTATCCAGGAGTGGGTACTTCTGACAACGGATGCAAGTCTCCGGGGCTGGGGCGCAGTCACCCAAGGAAGAAATTTCCAGGGAAAATGGTCGCCCCAGGAAGCCTGTCTCCACATAAATATTCTAGAATTAAGAGCCATTTACAACGGCCTGCTCCAAGCAAGAAGTCTTCTCCAGGGTCATCCGGTTCTGGTACAGTCAGACAACATCACAGCAGTGGCCCATGTGAACCGCCAAGGCGGAACGAAAAGCAGAGCGGCAATGGTGGAGTCGACAAAGATACTTCGCTGGGCGGAACAACACCTCAGCGCATTGTCAGCGGTCTTCCTGCCAGGGGTGGACAACTGGGAAGCGGATTTTCTCAGCAGACACGATCTTCATCCGGGAGAGTGGGCTCTGCACCAAGAGGTTTTTGCAGAAGTGACAGATCGCTGGGGAATTCCGATGATAGACATGATGGCGTCTCGGCTCAACAAGAAGCTCCCGAGATATTGTTCCAGGGCAAGGGACCCACAGGCCACGGCGGTGGACGCCCTGGTATCTCCGTGGATCTTCCGTTCGGTGTATGTGTTCCCTCCTCTTCCTCTAATTCCAAAGGTGCTGGCGATCATTCGTCGAACAAGGGTTCAGGCAATTCTTGTCGCACCAGACTGGCCAAGAAGGGCCTGGTACCCGGATCTTCAGAACTTGTTGGTGGACGATCCTTGGCCGCTTCCTCTAAGAGAGGATCTGTTGGTGCAGAGTCCGTGCGTGTTTCCGGACTTACCGCGGCTACGTTTGATGGCATGGAGGTTGAGCGCCAGATCTTCGCTCGCAAGGGCATTCCCAGGGAGGTCATTCCAACTCTCATTAAGGCTAGGAAGGAGGTTACGGCAAAACATTACCACCGTATATGGAGGAAATACGTTTCCTGGTGTGAGGTTAAAAAGGCCCCGGTGGAGGATTTTCACTTGGGTCGTTTTCTCCATTTTTTACAGGCGGGGGTAGATGCAGGCCTGAAATTGGGCTCCATTAAGGTGCAGATTTCAGCTTTGTCGATTTTCTTTCAACGAGAATTAGCTACCATTCCAGAGGTTCAGACTTTTGTGAAAGGCGTGATGCATATCAATCCACCGTTTGTACCGCCTGTAGCCCCATGGGACCTTGAGGTTGTCCTGCGATTCCTTATGTCTTCCTGGTTCGAACCTTTGCGGAAGGTTGAATTAAGATTTCTCACTTGGAAGGTGGTTATGCTGTTGGCGCTGGCATCTGCCAGACGAGTTTCGGAGTTGGCGGCCTTATCGCATAAGAGTCCGTATTTGATATTTCATGCGGATAGAGCGGAATTGAGGACTCGTCCACAATTTCTACCAAAGGTGGTTTCATCATTTCACATTAACCAGCCTATTGTCGTTCCGGTAGCTTCGGATGTTGGGGCGGTTCCAAAATCACTAGATGTGGTAAGAGCGTTAAAGGTTTACGTCTCTAGGACAGCCGTTACTAGGAAAACTGAAGCGTTGTTTGTGTTGTATGCGGCAAACAAGCTTGGACATCCAGCGTCAAAACAAACTATTGCTCGCTGGATTTGTAATACGATCCAACAGGCTTACTCTTCGGTGGGGTTACCGGTGCCGAAGGTAGTAAAAGCCCATTCTACCAGAAAGGTGGGTTCATCTTGGGCGGCTGCCCGAGGGGTCTCGGCACTTCAGCTTTGCCGAGCAGCTACTTGGTCGGGTTCGAACACTTTTGATAAATTCTATAAGTTCGATACACTGGCCGAAGAGGACCTGGCGTTTGCTCAGTCGGTGCTGCAGAGTCGTCCGCACTCTCCCGCCCGTTCTGGAGCTTTGGTATAATCCCCATGGTCCTTTTGGAGTCCCCAGCATCCTCTAGGACGTAAGAGAAAATAGTATTTTGGTACTCACCGTTAAATCCTTTTCTCCTAGTCCGTAGAGGATGCTGGGCGCCCATCCCAGTGCGGACTATTACTTGCATTATGAGATTCTACTTACTGTTGAGTTGTTATACACGACGTTTGGTTTGTTACAGCTGGTTGCTGGAGGTTTTACATTTAATGTTATACGGTTTTGGTGTTATTCCGGTTGTGCGGAATGTCTTTGGTGTGGGCTGGTACTTTGGTTAGCCCTTAGTTAAACAAAAATCTTTCCATGTACTGTCCATCTCTCCTGGCACAGTTCCTATAACTGAGGTCTGGAGGAGGGGCATAGAGGGAGGAGCCAGTTCACACCCAGTCTAAAGTCTTTTAGTGTGCCTAAGTTCCTGCGGAGCCCGTCTATACCCCATGGTCCTTTTGGAGTCCCCAGCATCCTCTACGGACTAGGAGAAAAGGATTTAACGGTGAGTACCAAAATCCTATTTTTTCCCCACACATGCAATGTGGGAGCAATTACAGCCAACTTGCGTTCAACTTTGCATAAACCCCTTGGAATTTATCTACAAATGAAACACTTGTACCAATTCAACCTTATAGTTATGGCTTTCTGCTGCCCCATCTTCTATTTAGAGAATTCTAACTTTGGTAACTTTTCCAACTGTTCATTCAAGTGAGACAATGTTCAGAATGAGCACAAAAGGTAATATAGATTAAATTATATATCTTTCCTTTTATAAGGGAAATTACAGTAATAGCAAATATGTCTAAATTATATTTTTTTTGTCTAAGAAAAAATATAGAGTCATAAGCATCCCAATTTTAGTAAAGTGTTATACACTACCCCACATAGAATATATATTGTATTGTAAAGTTTCAAAATAGATTCAAAGAAGTTTGAGGTGATATTGTATTACAGTATCTGAAGAATAGGTAACAGAATTGTAGTATATGAAATACTGTACTGTACATGCAGAAAGGGCAATATTTACAAGTGGAGTAACCCACAGATATGTACTTGGACAACTTCAATATTACAGTGTTTATTTTTTTGTAACCAAAAGTAATGATGTTCTAATGAGATTAAAGGAACAGTGAAGACTTTAACAACTATAATTGACCAATGTCCTATACATACTGTAGAACACTTAATCATTTTGTAACTGGGTCTTGATTTGTAAAAATATTGCTATATTCATGTTCAGGATATTTGTCTGAGTAAGTTTATCAATAAATATTTTGAAAAAATAATTTTTTGTATTATGGGTTTTAATAGGTTAACTCAATATATTTCCAGTTCAGCATCAATTACTTTATTTGGGCAATTTGCAACATAAATGATTAATGGAAAAGAAAAATAATGTTCACACAATACATCAGTACCATCTGCAAGAAAGTGTGTACTGCTAGTATCTATTAGTGTAGCAATGATGCCTTAAGGTTTATGCCTCAAAGCTGTTACAGGAACTTACAGAAACACATGCTAACATAGAAACACTAAATTCAGATATAGTAAACATTATATATTGATATATTATATCTGTGTTAAAAGCACTTACATTTACAGATGAGTAGCATTTGTTAAATTACTTTATGAATAGTGGTTTGCATAAATCACGCATCCAGACATGTCACATCCATAAATGCTATGCATAGTTGAGTTCGTCCAAGTAATTATTGTAAGCTCATGACTGCAAATTCCGTCATGCACCATATAATGCCTAATACATTATTAAACATATAAAACATATAAAATATATATTTTGATCTGTAACAATATACCAACTTATAATAATAGTACTTCAAATCAAATATTTAGATGCAATATGTAGTTTGAAAGGCAATGTATTACTAATTTAATAAAACAATGTGGAGAACTTTTTAAAATTTTATCGCAAAAGAATGAAGAAACTTTTATATTGATTTTCAGTACTAGTGTAGCATGAACTTTTGCTGAAGTTCTTTCAAAGATTAGCATGACTTGCATGAAAATGTATTATTGATTCTTCACAGGAAACTGTACTGTACACCCTGCTCATGCATTATTGATTAAGGAGCACTCAGTGATAACCTTTTGCTTGATCATTCAAGGTAATACTTTTCCCACATACTTGCCTGCCTGCAGCTTGTGGTTGAAGGTAATTTGACATAAATACTGATTTCTAATATATAAATGAGCTGGGCTGAAATTGCTGACATGTTCTTATGTTTAAAATTGATTTATAAATAATTAAAGACTGTAAGTACAAGTGAAGTGTTTTTCTCACAGTTAATGTACTTAAATATGAGTTCTGAATTAGGACACAAGATCCTGCATATTTCATTCACATACACTTTAATAGGTTTCCTGCATAGTCCAGCACTATTCAATTGTTTCCTATAAGGCTCATTAAGAGTGACTCACACACCAATACTATTTTTACTTGACACTTGTACTTGGTTAATAAGAGTGTGCAAAGCAGACATAAGTGTCATATCCTCTACAAAATCAGATCTTAACTTGTATTTTCTAAAATGTGGCAGAAAGATGACCAGTAATCTGATTACTTGCTCTGGGTTATTGCACATTTGCACAATGCTATAAAAGGATAACTCTCTCTTTATAAAAGGTGCTGAACAGAATATTTATGCAGGGTGTACATTTTACTAGGATTTGTGCATTGAATTATCAATTAAAATCTTAACACAAACTGTTGTTGCAATTGGCAGATAAGATATGATTAAATGACATTTCTGAGCACAATCTGTAATCATGGATATACACTGTACACTGCACATGCTTTACTGGGTTTAGGGCAGAGTTAAGGGTATGCACATTTGAGGAGCACATCTTGCATGATACACATGCTCAGAAAATGAAGGCCTACAAGTATGGGCAATACAGAGTGCTACATGTTTCAGTCACATCTACATGGGAGCAAAAAGTCCCAACTGCTTGTTGTGATGCAGCATTATTACATAAGCAAAGGTTCATTGTGGGTATGCTCATGCTATGGTGTATTATGCAGACTTGGTAGTAAGCAACAATGGACCTGATTCAAAGTTAATGCGCTGCAGAGTTTTGACTCAGAGGATGTGCAAAATTATGCTGACTGAACAGCCACTGGCATTTCTATAGAGAAAGCATAGATGCAGATTAGGAAAGAATCGACTTCTTGAGTATGTGTATGGTCAGAATGGCTGGCACAACTGGGATGCCATAAATGTGACTCCTGCATACAGTTTCACAGTTGCTGGCTTATATAACCCAATGAAAACGGTCCCAACACACCTGCATTTTTGCCATCACCCCCTGTTACCCCCCACAAAATAGCTACTTCCTGTCAATCACTTGCTAATGAATCCTTACTGTGAGCGTAATCGCAAATCAATCACATGTGCATTGCGGCAGTGACACATGCACAGTTTACTGATAATTGCTCAGTTGAGAAAACATTGACATAGTGTACAGCTCTAATCAGGCCTCATATGTCTTTTTGAAAGCATATCTTATGTAATTGGTATGTGGAAGATGCATGTTTACATTGATTATCACTATAGAGAATGAGGACACTAATGGACCAATTGGTAGTGTTTGCTGCCTTAAAAGAGAAGGAGTAATTAAGAACTTCTTTCAGAAAATCCAAATGAAAAAGTTCCTTTTGGCACAGATCCTACCAATTGAAGATTTAACAACACTTCTTTGATATTAGCTTCATGTTTATTGAAAACTCATCACAAATGAAGATGAATAAATCCAGCATCACAAACAATGGATAGGAAAACTGTCAGATTATATAGGTCACATAGAAAGAAAGTCAGCAGAACGCAACATCAGCACACTGATTGTAAAATGCAATATACTGTACATTATCACAACATCCAGATTTAATTACCTTCTAAAAATACTAGCTCAAACAATTCTGAGGAATTGGGCAGTTTTCCCATGAAACGCGTCACACAAGTTTATGTACATGTATTTCTACGTGCCATATCTAATCCAAGGGTTTCCTATCCATTGTTTGTGATATTGGATTTATGCATCTTCATTTACAATGAGTTTTCAATAAATCTGAAGCCAATTCAAAGAAGTGGTATTCAACTGGTCGGAACTTTTTCATACTGATTATCATGATGAATAGTAAATTGGGAGAATACACTACAAGGACAGATGCAGATGCATCTCAATTTTTGTACAGGTCTGCAAATAGGACATTTTTGTGTGCATTCTTTTGAGTATTGTATGCCGATTTTTTTTTCCCAAAACTGAGATTTTTGCTGTACAGTATATATAGAAAAAAAATCAGCTTTTCACTTTTCAACAGACAATTTCAAACAGCATCATATTTCAAGCAGGAAGGATTATACCAGCAAATTGTAGTATAAAACATACATTTTAAACTTAAAAAAATAATACATTGTGAGGAGATCATAATAGGAGTGTCCTCTCTTGGAGTAGATGGGCACCTCCAATCACATGGCAGCTAATAAAACAGCACACCAGTCCAGGGTTTTTTTTGCAATCTAGCCGAGGCTAGTTTTATTATGCAGTACAAAAGCAGAACATAAATATAAATCCTATCCCATCTACGCAATAACTAAACATCATAGATTCCCTCTCTCAAAGTGTTAGGAGTCCCTGAGCCAAGTCCTGACACAACTTATATCAGCCACTTACAGGTGCAGGCACTTATTATCCTGCTCACAGGCTGAAGGCCGAATGACCTGAAATGGGCTTTATGGGTAATGCCCCCCTTCTCTCTTATACCCATTAATATAAATTCCCTTAAGGTTTCTAAAAATTATTTACTCCTTTTTTCAATGTCAGGTAAAGTGCACAACTCTCAAAATAAAGAATGCAGAGTAGCATGTTTTTGACTACACTCAAAGAGGTAGAGGAACTATTTGTCCAATGTGTCAGAATTAATTTCTTAGCAGCTGCCAATATAATCATCAATAGTGGAAGACATTTCCTCTTTTATGGCACCTAAATCCTAATAAGTAAAACTAGAGCAACCAGATTTCTTGCTAGTCTAAGCAAAAAAAAATCTGATTAACAAAAGCAATAACTTTGTAGCTATTTTGCCACACTGCAAAAAGTGATGAAAAAAGTATGCTCCCTGTACTGCACACTAAGGATATTGCTCTTTGAGTTGAGATATATTTACCATGTGCATGACTTTAAGATGAACTTCCTGTAAAGTTGTAGAATGAAGTTATTTACTGTAAGTGTAGTTTGGCATTGTTTCAGCAATATTTCAGTAGAAGCAATAAAAGGAATATCTGTCATTCATTTTGTGTGTAAGCAAAGGCACAGACTACCACTCTAAGTCACCAAAATATCAGTATAAAAGATTTAATAAATTATGCAATCTATAAGAGTTAGAGTGAGTAAAAGATAATAATGTTTGTATAGGGTCAGGCATCTCTACAATGGGCATAGTCTGTGGCTACGTCTGAAAGAAATGACAAATTTGCAGACACAGTACATAAAAAATTGTTTCTTAGGTTAAATTTGTCCTCCAGTGTGGAAAATGGATTTAAGGAGACACATGGGTCAAATACATCACAGATTTCTAATGTGAGCAGATCAAGGTAAGGAGGCTGTCACCGAGGGTCGGCGAATGCACTTCTTACAACAGCCTAAATAATGAGAAACCAGTCCAGGGTGTTTGGTGCAAATACCCTCAGCTATTTTTATTTGCAGCAGCAGTTAAATAAAAAACCATTAACATAAATCCTAGCCAATCTGCGCACTAACTATACACAAGGTTTTTCTATCTACTGTATGTCCGAGAAGGACCTACCGTCCAGCTCACCAAACATCAGTTCAACACAGCACTAAAGGTGTCTCTCTCTGCAAGCTAGCAGCTTGCTCCCAAGGCAATGAGCAAATTCCTGTCCAGACTGACAGGATTTTATTACACCCATGCAGGTGGTAGCACTAATTAGCCTTCTATAATTCCATCTGCTTTGTAGAAACGTAACTTTTCCTGGGGTTCTTGATCATATATACCTGCCCTAAATCACAATTCCACTGCTTTTATCACAGGTTGCATTATCTAAACCGGGTGTAAAGTGCGGGTTACCCCCAAAATATCATAAGTTATGAAGATGATAGGTTTCTCTTTAACATACAGTAGCATTAGTATAACTCTGGACTGCATTAATTTTTTGGTCATAAGTGGTATTTGGAGGTCAGACCAAAAGACAACCTTCGTAAATACATCAACCAAAGGGCTAGAGTACAATTATTCATAAAATTATGTACAATTTCTGTCATTTGTACCCCTGAGCATGTGTAAATACCGTCAAGACCATGGAGATATTTAATAAATGTTGGGGATGATGACCCTTCCAAAAACTAGACTCGGTTTATTGCCAAATCTATAAAAATTTGTATCTTTATAGAATGTAAATTTTGATTCCATTTGTGATAGCATATCCAACAAGGTTTTCTGATGAAGAAAGGCTGCCCTAAAGACAGGAGTGGGAGTGATTTTAAACTGTTGATACGCTGACTTCAATGCCAATTGTGCTTCTAGATAAGAAGTTCCAAACTGTTTATTTCAATGTTTACAATAGAAGGAGATCACATTTGTAATCACTGGTTTAAAAGCTTGCCAAAAATAGCAACATTGAGTCGTGCTCCTAGTCCAGGTTATTATGATGATAGTCAGTCCAGGCAGTTTCAAGTATGCTATGAAATTTTTAATAATTAGTTAAAATGGGAATCACCATCGCCTAATCGGTCCCTTATAAGTATGCACAGATAATTGAACCAAGAGCATGGTTAGAAATACACATTGGTTCTATTTTAGTATCAAATACTATGAAATACATTTTAAGATAATAATAAACAATATACTGTATGCATGGGAGAGAGCTGTGAGCTGCAGAAAAATAGGTATAATCACTATCTAATGGATGACAAGCTCTCCAAACATCCACTACATGTATCTGTTAGTAGATATAATGAATTTCTACTCACAGAGGGGCGCTGCAAGTGGAAGATGTAGAATTCCTATCCATGGTGGGTGAAGATTCAAAAATTGAAATCTCCACTACATAACATATCTAACATATCTAAACAATTTAGTAAGTAATTTTAAAAATTTTAAGAAAAATACTTTAGAACATACATCAGGAGCATAGATATTTCAAAACAAAGATATAGATGAATCAACAGTATTATCTGCTATTATATATCGACCTTGTGGATCAGCCACAACAGAGTATGCAGGACAGGTAGACCATTTTTAATCAAAATGATAACCCATCTGGCCTTGGAAATATATGGAGCTGAGGCTAGGACAGACGGATGTAACATGTTCAATTTTAAGATTTCTGGCAATAACAGATGGACTTCTTATATAAAAGCTATATCAATCTGCATTAAGGTCAAAGATAAAAGGATTTTCTTCATTTTAGCAGGTGAAGTAATGCCCCCTATGTTCATTGTGCCAATCTTCAGAGTAGCCATAGCCCAGAGACAGGAAAAGAGAAAAAAAAAAAACGGTTGGCAATAGGAGTTTTACATCACTAGCATTCAAAACATCATATCACAATGAATCGGCAGGACAACCACCAATGAGTTGTGGAACAAAAAATGTGAAATACTGTACATGGGAAATATAAAACAAAACACACTAGGGAAGGATGGGGAGACAATAGAAAAAGATAAGAAAAACATAAAAACAAAAACTTTAGAACAAGAGTTACAGAGGGCAATTTAGTAATCTAGAGTAATAAACAATAAAGACTTTTAATGTAGAAAAACAATAAAAAACAAACTATTAAAAAGGGTTTCTGATAGCAGACCACAGCATCTATGAAAACAGCTCAACGTCAAGAATGCAATAGACAGTATAAAAATAAAATAACAAATAAAGAGATATGCGCAATATTAGATCACATGAGAATCACCTTCTTGCAAATTTCCCTAGAAAGAAGGGAGTACAGCCAAATAGAACAGACACCGGCATATTGTGCAGATAATGTGAGAAGAGGATAATGTAGGCACTCAGTAGATATGCAGAACCTCAAATGGCATTAGCAGCAGGGTCAGCAGAAGAAAACGAGTGTGAGGCCGATTCCTCCTATAAAAACCATCAGCATTAGCCACCATTGAAAAGTCATTGTAGAAATCCCCTTCAAAAAGCCTAAAACATAGAGCAATGCAAACTTTTTATTAGACTTGACCAGACAGGCTGAAAGCTGAGAAAAAGGAATTGAGAGCACAAGTCACTTCAGCAGAAAAGTCCTGAAAAATATGAAGTTTAGGTTCATTCCATTTAAGGTCACGGTGCTGCCTGAATGCAGACCATACTGCTATCTTGTGCACAAATTTAAGCACCAAAAAAAAATCACCATTTGTGGCCTTCTGCCATTGTTGTTATGAACCGCTCCTATCCACAGTCAGGAACATCGTTAGCCTGCTGTGGTGAAAGGGCAACAACACCAGGTGTGATACAGAATACAGACATTAAAAAGATACTGTAGGCAGTCACTAGGTCTACACCATAGGGTTGACAGTCAAAAGGTCTACAAGGTCAAAAGGTCGACAGTCAAAAGGTCGACAGTCAATAGGTTGATAGGGTCAAAAGGTCAACACATTTAAAAAGTTGACAGTCAAAAGGCCAACAGGGTCAAAAGGTCAACACACAAAAAAATGGTGGTGTTATTTTGTGTTTTTAAATATTTTTTACCCAAATTTGTTAAAATGCGTGTAGTATGGTATGCCGGCATACCGACCGCCAGCATACCGACTGCTGGGCGAGCACAAATGAGCCCCTTGCGGGCTCGCTGTGCTCACCACGCACTGCTGTGCACTATTTATCTCCCTTCAGGGGGGTCGTGGACCCCCAAGAGGGAGAATAGGTGTCGGTATTCCGAGTATCGGGATTCCACCTGAGAGAGCTGTTTTATCTGAGATTAAAATGCTGCACAGCATGTGTCAATTTATCAGCATGCAAGTACAATATGGGTCACTGACAATATCTCCATACATTACAGGGCCATACCTCCCAACACTGGGAGAAATGTTAAAGATGGACACTTTGGCCCGAAAACGGGGCACGGTCTATAGAAAATGGGCTTGGCTTCGTGGGAATGCAGCGATTTTTTTCATCACTGTGGGGCATGGTCAGCAATCAATGGGGGTCATTCTGACTTGATCGCATGCTGTCATTTTTCACAGTGGTGCAATCAGGAATGAAGTGCGCCTGGCCATGGGTCGCAATGCACAGGCGCATCGTTGCCCGGCGATGGGCATCGCTGGGCAACGATGAGAATAATGAAGAAAGCGTTCGCAGTGGTGGATGCAAGAAGATTTACAGGAAGAGGCTGGCCGGGGGTGTAAACTCACCATTTTCTGGGAGTGTCTAGGAAAACGCTGGCGCGCCCGGCTTTTTGCAAGTAGGGATCATCACAGCGGGTGAATAAGTCTTGAGCTGTGCAGAGACTGCACAAACTTTTTGCTTGTGCAGCTCTCTGCACAGCCAATCGCAGCCCTGCACACCTCAAACCCCCTCCCCTGTAGGCGGCGATTGCCTGGTTGCAGCAGTACTAAAAATAGCCTGCATGCGACCATGTTGGAATGACCCCCATATGAGCTGCTAGCATGCGCACAGCGTCTATTCACCACTGCTCCGCTAGGCAGAGCAGTGACTGACAGGAGCCTCCAACTGCCCCTCCTCCCCCGCGGGACACTGTGGCACCGCAGATGGGACAGTGTGACAGTCTAAACAAAAACAGGACTATCCCATGAAAATTGGGACAGTTTGGAGGTATGCAGGGCCATCTGAGGAGTATGGCTGTGAGGGGGGTGCAGTGTCTTCCTGCATGTCAACCACCTGCATGTGGCCCATTGGATTCCTGTGCCATTTTTACTGGCAGCTGCACTGTTTATTAACTGGCACGTGTGGGGCAAAAAACGTATTCATATAGGGGGTCATACAGACCCTGCCGCTGGTGGGGCGCACAGCACAGTTTGCTGGTGGCGGCAAACTGCGCATGCACAGTGGCCACACAGCAGCTGCACAGACTCACACATTGCGGTCACATGCCCGATGTGATTGACAGCGGCGGGTATTTTTGGGGTGGCAGTGTGGCATTGGGGAGGTGGGGTGTGTGGCGAAGGGGGGTGGGACGGGACCATTTTCAGGGGGCTGCATGACCTCAGATGCTGTGTTGCCAATGGTCAACCTAAGATCCAATGCATTTGCAATTAGATTGTGAATTCTTTGTTAGGCAGCCTTACACAATCTGGGTGGCCTTGCCCTGTGCTGGGTGGCCCCCAGCATGTGCAAAGATGAATGCAGATCTGGTTGTGTATGCAGCCATCTGCTTTCATCTCTGAATAACCCCCATGATGCTGTGGGTTCTCCCTCCTGATTTTGCTGGTGATAAGATGATTGGAGCTGCCGTGGTGGCTCTGAAAGCAGAAATAGCAGGGGCTGCAGAGGAGCTGAGCATACCAGCAACTTCTGACAGGAGAGCCACAACCAGATGTCAGACACAGGTACCCTTTAAATAAATGTCATTTTGTTGGTATTAAGTTGAATATACAGTACAGCTGCTGTATGTGAGGCAGCTAAGAGAGTGAGCTCTGCTGCAATCCGCCTGCATCTTACCTTTAACAAGGCTTTTTAGCCTTCAAATCGTCTCTCCCAGCTCACCCAGTGTGCCTTATACTTAGTCCGCTGTATGGACAAGGTTTTACTGCCACAGATGCATTCTGGAAAGCACAAGAAGCAGAAGGAGCAGTGCAGGGTGGAATCCAAGATGGGGCTGGATGTTGATCTGTGGGACCTCCTGCCTGCAGGCTCATCTACAGACTTGCAATGGATCTCTGACCCAGTAGCCTCACCAGACCACAGCAGGAGGGAATCAGCCTCTGAAGCCCCAGATCGTGGGGATAAGGTACATCCTCCTCCTGATGCTCCTGTTACATACAGTATAATGATATGGTGAATGCTATCAGAGCTGCCATAGGTCCTTTACTGAAAGCACAAACAGGACATCAACAGGCAGTTCTTTAAACTCACTCAGCGAGTTCTAGACTAAGAGCATAAACTGGGAGAGGCATTTGCTGATGTGGCTGCTATGAAAACTACTGCTGCACAACACAATAAGGGGGATATTTACTAAGCAGTGATAAGAGCAGAGAAGTGAGCCAGTGGAGATATTGCCCCATCAACCAATCAGCAGCTCTGTATCATTTTATAGTATGCAAATTATAGATGTTACTTCAGTGCTGATTGGTTGCCATGGGCAACTTCTCCACTGGCTCATTTCTCCGCTCTTATCACTGCTTAGTAAATGTTCCCCTAAATCTATTTATCACATACAAAACAAGATTGATGACCTGGAAAATAGATCTTCGCATCATAGGATTGCCAGAATCCCTTAAAGGGCAAGAACTGTATGATTTCATCCCCACTACCTTACCTACACTATTGAATGTCCAGGACTCCTGTGTGGATCTCATAATTTAACATGCCCATGGGATAGACCCTGCTCGCACACAAGAGGGAGACAAACCACGTGCAGTTATCTTTAAAGTGCTGAATTATCTACACAAAGAAGCGTTATGGTTGGCGTCTCACCAATAGAGAAATATCTCCTGGCAGGGTCACAAAGTACTCATATTTCAATGTTACTTGGCTGAGTTGTTTAAGGCACGCAAAGCCTTCTCCCTGATATGCTCCAAACTGGTACAGTCTAATCAAAAGTTTGCCCTTCTGTATCCTGCTCATTTATACCTGCTTTGTGGTGGTTCCTTTAAGAACTTTACGTCTGCTCAGTATGCTGAGGCTTTTTTACATGAGGAATCAGCTGATGAATCCCCCTTTGAGTGTTTATATATCCTGTTTGTTTGCACTCTTTGTATCTAAATTGTGCTCTGATTGTTTTTTTTTTAACTCCCACTCCACTGCTTTGCTATTTCCTCATTGACTAGTATTATGGTCACTTTCCTATGTGGTTTCTCCATTTATTGACTGCATATACTGTTCTTCACCAGCCATGTCCTTTGTAATTAGGAACCTTCCCACCCATCTCTGGGATGTGCACTGGATGTTTGCCAAGTTTGTACCCGTACCATTCACAGGCGGTTGCCTAGGGGCTTTACATGTTCTGTTTTGATACCTACCTTTATCTATTGATCACAAGAAGTCGGTATCCAATGGATTTGAGAGCTCGTTGCTCATTTTTCTATCTCTTTTCTTTCATGTTCATGTTACTCTTTGTATTTTTCTGCGTGTGCCCCCCTTTTCTCCCTTGTGTGTCCTCCCCTCCTGACAGGCATACATTCTGACAACCGGGATAACTACTACTGTGACCTTACTGATAATGGATTGGGTAAGATGGATATGCATGCTGTGTCTATGGTTACTTATCATAAATGTCAATTAATAAGATTGGTACAGTAGCTGGAATGTGGGTGGGATAAAGTCCCCTCAAAAATGCAAGAAAATTCTTATGTATCTTTCCAAATTGCATATTGACCTTGCTTTCCTATAGGAGTAAATAAAAATCTAAAATCTGGTCACTTATACATGCATGCATATAATTTGTAACTTGAATAAGGGAATAATCCCTAATTCGCATAAAATGCATGTAATTATTTAGATAGCTGCATTGGCAACACTTTATATGAATGAAATGCTGGAGTCCTTATTTGGCAGTGTGTAACACTGTAACAAACAGTCTTTAGTACTGGGTCCACACACGGAAATGCTACTTTGTATGCCGGCGTCCCGGCTGCAATATGAACAGTTCAGTGAAAAACTGAAAGCAGTGTTTATAGTTACCACTATTCTCCCTGCTAAGATGACTAATTTTGCTATACTGGAACAAGATCCAATCCTAAAGAATGCAATAGGAACAAAACCAGCAGTAGTGTTTAAAAAGAATACAAATCTGGGCAATATGTTAGCCCCATGTATGTTAAAAACCCTAAAAGAAACTGAAATGGAAGGGACTGCAAATTGGCTAAACATCAAAACTATCGGTTGTTATAGATGTAATAAATCCATCTGTCTTACTTGTAAATATATACTGAACAAAACCACTAGTATAATATCAAACTCTAATGGGGACACTTTTGATATCAAGCAATTTATAAATTGTGAATCTAATTACTGCATATATGTCCTCCAGTGTCCTTGTTCCCTACACTATGTAGGAAGGACCACGAGAAGCATTAAGAGTAGATTCGGGGAACATAGGTGCAACATTATTAACAAGAAAGCAACACACAGTGTTTCCAGGCACTTTGCAAAGCATCATGGGGGGGGGGACCCCAAAGGTTTGTCTATCGTAGGAGTAGAAAGATTTACTAATACTAAACGAGGTGGGAATAGATTTAAGCAGTTATGCATAGGCGAGTCTTCTTGGATATTTAAATTAGAGACACTTATACCAAATGGACTAAATGAGGCACTTGATTACACATGTTTAGATGATTAAAGAAAAGAGAAAATGTGAATATGGGAACATGTATCATATTATATGGATTAGCACCATATTTAGTCATCGGGTTTTTTCTCTAGTTAGCATAGGGGTAATATCCCCTATATGTAGTAACTTAGTGGGAAATATAAAATAGTATACATTATATAAATTATTAAAGGGGAAGGAATACTAGTAATAGACATTGGGAAATAGGATGATTGCTGTAGCATTAGTGCTATACACATAGGAAAATATATGAGGGTTGTGTTTGAGTGGTTGAGAGCCAGGTGGAGGAATGTCATGTCACTATGTTAAATGAGTGACATTATGGCTGTTGCCATCTCTACGAGAGTATACATAGTATAGTAGGGTATACACTTCTATATATATAATTAATTGGAGTGACGTGATATATGATACATTTTTTTAAAAATATTCTGTGTTTGTAAGGCTTCAATTGGATTGAGATCACATAATTCCCAATCAGACAAAGACCTGAAACCAAATAAGGGTCATATATAGGGTTAAATTAACTGTGTCCTTTTTTACCTATATTATTAATATTAATATCCTACTTTATTCTTATTTTTATTTACTTAATTATTAGTTATTGTACTTGCACTGTGTGTATGTGTATGTATACGCATATGTATATGTGTGTATATATATATATATATATAGATATAGATATATATAGATATATATATGCATATGTATGTAATTTTATATTTAAATTATATATATTTTTATTATGGTTATTATGATGAATATTATATTACTTGATTATAGAAAACATTTGGTATATAACATGCACTAATTTGTGTAAAAATATATTAGGAATAATACAGAGAACACACTATTTGGGGTACTATAAACGATAAGTATATATTTGAATGTATCCTCTCCTCTATGTGAGTGAGATATACACCTGAAGGCTTAAATTACGTCTATGCTTGTACCTGAATTTCACAGAACCCAAACACAGATGGGAGGCATTATAATTAAATTCTAGCAATAAGGTTGGGAGACCTTTCCGCGCATATATAGATTATATATTTTATCTTTATGTTTATTTATTTATAAATGCATATATTTAAAATAACTAAGATGTTTTGATAAAATATATACACTGACAGCGAAAGTGTGAGGAAAAGTATAAACAAAATGCAAGTGCTCACAGCTGAAGCTAATTGATAGTTAAGGTTAGCTATAAAAGAGGATCAATCTAAGGAGTGTCAATCTTGAGGAAGTCCAAGGCATTGTGGGACGAAACGCGTTGATATCGCACTCCTGAAAACGCATACTGGTGTACCATCACGGGAAACTGAAAGCACAGATCACCGTCCACTACCCACCCTGCAGTCGCATTTATCTGGAAGAGGTGATGAGCCCCTGCAGCCACAGGCAATCCAGCATCGCAGCTATCTGGCCGATTAACAAAAAGAAATATCGGAGCCCGCAGTGAGCGCACTCTGGCTGAGAGTCTGCAGTTCCACCCATCTAGATATTCTATCCCGGCGCACATCACACGGGGCGGTGACGGCCTCACCACTGGGTGAAGAAGGGACGGATACGTCATCTTAGCAGGGAGAATAGTGGTAACTATAAACACTGCTTTCAGTTTCTCACTGAACTGTTCATATTGCAGCTGTGACGCCAGCATACAAAGTAGCATTTCCGTGTGTGGACCCAGTACTAAAGACTGTTTGTTACAGTGTTACACACTGCCAAATAAGGACTTCAGCATTTCATTCATATAAAGTGTTGCCAATGCCGCTATCTAAATAACTACACGCATTTTATGCGAATTAGGGATTATTCCCTTATTCAAGAAACAAATTATATGCATGCATGTATAAGTGACCAGATATTAAATATTTATTTATACTTTTGTTTTTATGTGTATATAATAAATGTTATATTTGTGATATTTGCGGAAGTCTCCCGATCTCATCACTGATTCATACAGAGCCACTCTTTTTGCAGTTTATATTTACATCTATATTTTTTCACAGTTTATATTTACTAACAGTGGCGCACCCAGGGGGGGTTTCCAAGTACCCAGAAACCCCCCTCCACTAAAAAAAAAAAAAAATTGTTTTTTTTTTTTTTAGCTGCATGAGTATTATTAATGACTGTCTAGCGTCCTCTGCAGCCTGCTGTCTTCCTGGTGGCACTTGCAAGTACAATAAAAGTCTACTTTATTTTAATTATAGTACATATATATCCATGTGCATACATATATACACATGTATATACATACATACATACATACATACATACATACATATAAACACACACACTCACAGATATGATATATATATACATGTGTGTATATATATGTGTACTGTATGTGTGTGTGTACATATATATATATATATCTCCACAGATGGTCCGGCTCTCCATGTGCAAATATTACCGGCCCGGGTGCCCCCACACCTCTTGCAATAGAAATGGTCTCCACGTGCGGCACTCCTGGGTACAGTCAGTGGATCCCAGCACTTATTTAGGTAAGATTTTTTATTATGTATGTGTTTGTCTGATGAAAGTGCCGATATAATAAAAGAAGGGGGCACTGAAACGTTACCCTATATGCCGATATAAGAGTTGTATACTTTGTACCCAGGAGTGCCGCACGTGGAGACCATTTCTATATATATATATATATATATATATATATGTATGCATGTTTAATATGCTATGTATATGTATATATGTATGTGTGTGTGTGTATGTATATATATATATATATATATATGTGTAGATATATGTATGTATATATATATATATATATATATATATATAAATACACACACACACACACACACACACACACACACACACACACAGACACACTAGTTTTACGGACCCAGCATATACTGGGTCACCTCAGTCCCCACCCCCGTGATTGGCTCCGCCCAGTTCTGGAAACCCCCCCATGCAAATCCTGCGTTTGCCACTGACTAAAGCAAAAAAACTAGTAACACACAGCGCGATGTTTTAAAAATCTATCTATATATTTCTATGCTCTAACTAAGTTTTAAAACATACGCTGCAGTGTGTTGAATTTTTCATTTTACATATACCTATATGTTTGAGATATACATACTTTATTATTAGCTCCAGGAAGGTGGAATTGGCATACCACCAAAAGACAAGTTCTCTTTATCTTTCCTATAGGAATCTCATTTAATTCCTGCTGAGGTTCAGAAACTTAATATGCTGTTGTAGAAGGTTCTGGCTTTGGCGTCCTTCTCAACGAAATCTTGTGGGGTAATTATTTTGGCACGGCAACACTTACCTATTGTTATACAGTATATTACTGTTGACCCCAATGGCCGCTATGTGTTTATCCTGTTTTGATTGAGAAACAATAATTTGTATACTGTGATGTTGATATACACCCTATATTTATGAAAGGAGCTTTTTCCAATCTTTGCTGACTCTGCTCACTTCTCACATTCATTTGCCGATAATCATGTGCAGAGATTTTAATCTCATCTCCTCAGCTCAACTTGATACGAGGTGGAAAACCTTCCAAATTTGGATTCCCAGCATTGGCAAAGCAATTACAGCTCTCGGATATCGACCCAGTTGATAGAGAGATCACTTGTCTCTCGTGGCATGAAGCACTATGTCTCGTATTGACTATATTTTAGCTTCACACTCCCTTTTGCCCTATATACCCAAAGTTGAAATTAAACCAATCTCCCTTTCAGACCACACTGTGGTCTCCCTGGACTTGTGTATAGAGTGAGAAAAAAGCCAAGTCATATCTTGGCATTGCCCCTCTACTGCAGCCAGTTCCCTGTTACTTAGACAGTCTATCAATACTTGTTGGGAGGATTTTCACCACCATAATGCTGCTTTATGTATGGACAACTCATTGCTCTATTGGCAATCCTCCAAAGCCACTATTCGAGGCCATATTATTTTGCTCACTGCCTCCTCGAAGAAGAAATTTCTTCAAGAATATATACAGGCCCAGAGTAAGTTAACAGATGCTTTTCATCTCTATAAGGAAGCCCCCACTCATACTAATAAACAATCTTACAGCGTAGCTAAAACTTTATTTGATGGACTTTTTTCCAAAATGGAGGCATCCTATACATTTCACAAGGAATATCGGTTTCATAGGTTTGGGAACAAATCTAGTAAATTATTAACTAATTTATTGAGAGGCCAATGTCCCCCGGCCACCATTCATCCATTAAAGAAGCCTTATGGCTCTCTGTTCACCTCTAACACACAAATTGCATCTATAATTACCACCTACTATAAAGCATTATATTCCTCCCCCCTTAACCCTTATGCGATACCTCGGCCTTTTGGGCTGGTCATCCCATCCCACAAATATCTGCTGACCACAGTAACTCTTTAACTGCCCTCATAGAGCATGAAGTCATGAGAGCAATCTCAGGTCTCAAAGCGGGCAAGGCTCCCAGCCCGGACTGTTTAACATATGACTATTATAAGCTACTCTCCACGAAAATTTCACTGATACTCATGAAGGCCTTTAATACCATACTTTCCTCCAGAAAGATGCCAATGTATTTCAATGCTGCAGTACTGTGTGTACTACCCAAACTGGGGAGGGACCCATCTGATCCTGGTTCCTACTGCCCAATATCCCTTCTTAATTTATATGATAAACTCTTGACCAAAATTTTAGCTGACCGTTTGAAACTGATTTTACCCACAATGATACACCGGGATCAGACGAGTTTCATCATGGGTAGTATCCCAGTTGTGAAGATACGTTGGGTACTTGCAGTGGAAGAGGACTCCCAGTGTACCATGTCAAACATGTCAAGGACCATACTTTCTTTGGATGCTGAGAAAGTATTTGACATGGTGCACTGGGACCACTTATATGATTCATTGACACGCTTTGGATTCCCTGTGCAATTCGTCTCATACCTCCGCACGTTGTATACTGCCCTGTCTTCTCAAATAATATGCAATAGCTTGCTTCCTCATGGCTTCCCCATACTGAGGGGTACCAGGCAGGGTTGCCCACTATCGCCCCTCCTATTTGCCGTGGCCTTGGTGCCCTTGGCTATTGCTTTGAGGCACTCCTCCTTATATCAGGGTATTCAAATTGGGAATATTGATCTCCATCTTGCTTTATTCGCAGATGATATATTACTGTTTTTATCCAACCCTAGTCACTCCATTCCTATAGTGTTTGATATCATAAAATAATTCAGTATGTTCGCAGGATATAAAATCAATGTTTACAAATCCGAAATGTTGATCCTCACCCTTCTCTGCTGCTGAGAGACCAAATGAATACTATCAAAATAATGCCAACGCATTTAACATTTCTAGATATTAATGTTCCTCACACGACTTCACTTTTGCATAAACTTAATTACACACTGGTGCTACTTGCCTAAGCGAAATCTTCTGGGTATAAGGGAGATCATTAGGTCCATGGTATTACCAAAACTCACCTCTATAATGCAAATGTTGCCTATTACTCTTTCCCTTTCCAGTATTACTGAAACCACAAAATTGTTTAGGAAGTTTATCTGGCAAACCAAAAAACCCAGAATTTCGACGGTTAGACTCCAACCACCCAGTTGGGTTTTCCAGATCTCTTAAAATATTCTCGAGCACTCCTCTTCCAATATATTACGGATTGGTTCATAGAGAGTAGTGTTTTTACATTGTACGATCTAGATTGTGCCTTATTTTATACCTATGCGCCAAGTGCGCTGTTACACACCCCTAAATCCCACCTTCCAGCAAACCTTGGCCACCATACTTTTCTCAAAGTTACCTATGATTCCTGGTGGCAGTAAATAAATCCCTCCATCAAGACCCAACCTATTTGGCCTAGTTACCCCTGTGGGGCAACCCTATGTTCACACCTAGATTAGAGAACTCTTTTCTATATAGACTTCAACTTAAAGGTCTCAGACAAATGACACAAGTATTTGACCCGGGAGGTCTGATACTGTCTTTTCAGATTTTGAAGGACACTTATGCTCTCTCCCATCAATACTTCTTCAGCTATCTGCAGATCAGACATTACATTAACTTATTATCTCCTTCGAGAGCTGACTCAATAATTTCAAATCCTCTGTCACCTGTGTTTAATCATTTATCCAGGTCCCCTTTTAAGGCTAGGAATCTTTATAGTTTGCTTATAGAATCTCAGACTTTGGGTACATGGCAATCGATCACCCTAATGTGGCAGAAAGATATACCTACCTTACCATTGGATAACACACTGTTTAAATATTTTGATAAGATAAGGAGAACGGTTAGATCAACTGCATTGCAAGGGTCCATTTCAAAACTACTTACATGGCTTACATTTCTCAAAAATAAAGAAGCGTCTATGTGCCTGATGAATCTGGATTATGTTTGAAATGTTCACACTCATAAACTACTCTGTTTCATAATTTCTGTTTGTGTAGATATGTACAACGTTTCTGGAACTAAATACTTGTATTTATTAATATATCCTTCTCCCTCAGAGTTCCCCTGGACCCTGTTCCCCTTCTATTTGCAAATTTTGATAATTGGCAGATTCCCAAGTCACATCGCCCCTTTAATCCTCTTTATAACAATTCTTGTGACAGTAGATATAACATTTGCAGAGAGAGTTGCACGGGGCAACTTTTCACTCCCCCTGGGCGGCGACTATCTGATTGCAGGATAGTGTAATTTTCAGCTCAGCGATCAGGAATTAAGCCCACAATCGGGAAACAAGTGCGGTGAAATTTAAACGCACGCACAATAGCAAAAAAAACACACCTGATTCATGAACATTATCCTTTTTTTAATATGACAGAGGTATTGTTTCCATATGGCACAGTATTATACAGTGCATATCTAAGTCACCCAGTATACCTATCAACACACTTCTTTCTACTACTTCATATTTATAGATGAAACAGGATATGGTCAGTGTAAGATCAGCTAAATCAAATTTGTGTTTGGAGTAGAACCACTATTAAAAAAAAAAACAGAAAATGCAGTAACGTCTTAAAAATATAAATATCAATGTATTGTAAAGTTTTCTAATAAGCAAAATTCTTCACGCTAAACCTACTTATCAGCACATTATGTTTCAGCATGTTCTTTTCATGGTTATCGTGGGCATTTTAATTTCCCAATTGGCTCAGAAAAAAATTAAGCAGTAATAATATAGTATAAGATGAGTTACATTTAAAACCAAGTGTACCCTGAGGACTTCAGACATTTAATAGTGTGCTGTGTGCACTATATAAATGCATTTACTAATTCTTTATTGAGTATTATGTCCAGTCCTGATATGAGAAGCCGTGACTGTATAATTTAAAACATGATAATACTGTGTATACCTATTTTTAATTTCCATGTTTTGTAAGCAAGATGGTAGGACATAGATGCATTAAATAAATTCTAACATGTAGATTAGCCTGCAAATTATTCTAAAAAAGTACAATTACTGTATAACTATCAAAGGTGGTAAAAGTAAAATGTTCTGGAACACAGGGGTTAAAGTGGGGGGAAATAAGGTGGAACTATGTTCCACCACCTGTAATGGTAGGGGGAACTAGTTCCACCTTCTTTATTGCCCTGCACAGTAATTCCAACAGAAAAACCCGTCCTATCACCTGCGACTATAGATGATGCAGGCGGCGCTAGTGTTACTGATGAGTGGCAGTCACCTCCCCCTTCCTCAGGTCCTTGTGGCTCCATAGTCCTACTCCATTTACAGCCCTCCTCTCCTGGTACTCACACACGCTGTGTCTGTTGGACAGCATTCATCCTCTCCTCACGTTCAAGTGTCTTCCTTTTCCAGCACTTCTGCTGAAGTGAAGACGAGACACGAAGAGGAGTAGGCTTTATACATGCTAAAGTCAAGATGAGAGGTGGCTGGAGAGACACAGGTGGGGAAGCTGCTGGAGGGATACAGGGCATGTAGCTGTTGAAGGGGCACAAACGGTGAACTTCTGGAGTGACAGAGGCAAAGATGTGTTTAAGGGGCACTACTGTGGGCATTATGTGTAAGGGGCACTATTATTGTGTACATTCTGTATATTAGCGGCACTATAGGCATTTTGTATATAAGCAGCACTTCTGTGGGCATTATGTGTATAATTGGCACTAATGTGGTCATTATGTGTAAGGGGCACTACAACTGTTGGCATGTATAAGGAGCACTACTACTGTGGGAATTGTGTATAAGGACCACTACTGTGGGCATTGTAGATAAGGGGCACTACTGTGTGACATAACTTTTATAAAGGGTACCATTGTGTAGTGCAACATGAATAAAAGGCACCTCTGAGTGATGTAACCTGAATAAAGGTCATTACTATGTGGTGTAATATGAATCAGGGGCACTACATGCGGTGTAATGTGAATAAGATTCTGCTACTGTGTGGTGTAATTTGAATTGGGGGTATTATTGTGTGACCATGCTGCTTCTTTGTGAGATCAATGTCCCTTTATAAAATATGGGAAGTAGGGCACTAATAGTTTTCAAGGGGGTGGTGAAGACACTAGCACTGGCCCTGGCTTAATATGATGTGGCAGGGTGGGGAGTTGGTGTGGTAAATGAGTTCCACCACCTCTTCAGGACCACTTTAAACCCTGTTGTAACATATTATATAGGGCCTGAATCAGAAGTGGACGCTAAGTGAACGCGATGCCAATGTTTATACAGGTGAGTGATTATTTGGTAGTGTGCATTCACAAATTATTCTGAAAACCCCTGCGGTGCATGTCTAATCCTGATTGTATGTACAAAGGCACTGTTGTGTACTGAGAAGCTGGCCGCAGCAATGGGATTTCCTGGTCAGTGTCTGGGAGGTAGCCTGCAGGGAGTGCAACAAAAGGTAATTTCATGGGCATGTAATTGGTGTTGTGGGTATGTCAATGCAAGCTACCTGTACTCTTAGATGCAGAGCTGCTTCTATACAGGCCATGTTCAGATGAAGACAATGTTGATGCTGGATGCAATAGTGTGCCAATAATGTCTGTTTGGAACCTGCATCAGTGCTGCGAACATAGGGAGTCATTCCGAGTTGACTTTTTGCTGCTGCTGCGATCAACTAGTCCACGCCTATGGGGGAGTGTGTTTTAGCTTAGCAGGGCTGCGATCGCTTGTGCAGCCCTGCTAAGCTAAAAAATTTTCAAGCAAAACCAGACAAGGCCTATACCTGCTTACCCTGTGCAATAGATCCAGCGATGATGGGCCCGGCTTTGACGTCACTCCTCCGCCCTCCGTTCTCCTGGACACACCTGCGTTTTACTCACCACTCCCCGAAAACGGCTCCAAACGGTCCGTATCCGCACTGTAACGCCTTCTTCCTATCAATTTATTTGCGGTCCGTCCTGCGACTGCTTTCTTCTTTAGACGCGACGTAACCCGGGGACCCCTCTCACCGGGCAACGTCACACACGCGCACTGCGGCCGCCACGCATACGCATTCCACACCTGTTCGCACTGCAGTGATAAACCGCTGCGTGCGAATGGGTCGGAATGACCCCCATAGGCACAGAAAGTGGGTGTCTCAGGGCTTGCACATTCAGGTGCAGGTATATTCACTGGGGGTTGGGCTGGAAGCTCTGCAGACAAATGTATGTGCGGACACGCAGCATCCACCTCTGAATCAGGCCCATAATCTTCTGATTAATTGTTTCAGCTACACCAAAAATAAAGAATGTGTACAGTAATTGAGGGTTTATCTACACTTACTTTATTATTATAACTATTTTCCTTTATTTATATGGCGCCACAAGGGTTCCGCAGTGCCCAATTACAGAGTACATAAATCATCAAACAGGAAAACAGCAACTTACAGTTGATGACAGTATAGGACAAGTACAGGGTAAATAAACATAGTTACATCAGCAGATGACACTGGAATAAGTATCAGGTGGCAGAAGACTGCTGGATTTGGTGCAGCAGAAGATTATTAAAGTAAGAGAAAAGGATAAGCACATGAGGGAAGAGGGCCCTGCTCGTGAGAGCTTACATTCTAAAGGGGAGGGGTAGACAGGCAGGGGTGACACAGATGGGGTACATAGAGAGCATGGAACAGAGAATTAGGATGAGATTTGGCTGGGTTATGTGAAGAAGTGGATCTTGAGAGCCCGTTTGAAGTTTTGTAGAGAGGTGGAGAGTCTGAGGGGGAGATTTAGGGAATTCCAGAGAAGTGGTGCAGCACATGGAAAATCTTGGAGGTAGGAGTGGGAGGAAGTAATCCGTAGGCAGGAGAGTCAGCGTGCATTAGCAGAGCGAAGAGGACAGGTGGGAGTGTAAAGGGAGATAAGGTCAGAGATGTAGATGGGAGAGGAGTGGGTGAGGGCTTTGTAAGCACCAAGGTCGCTGTGAGACTAAGTTAAGCGACACAAGTGGCCGACACAAACACCTGGCCCATCTAGGAGTGGCTCTGCAGTGTCAGGCAGGATGGCACTTCAAAAAAAATAGTCCCTAAACAGCACATGATGCAAAGAAAAAAAGAGGCGGATAAAAGAGATGGATAGTATACTTAATGAATGACGACACAGAGGTAGGTACAGCAGTGGCCTTCCGTACTGCTATATATAGTATACTGGTGGTCACTGTGTCAGCAAAGTGCAAAACTAAAATGCACCACAGGTATAGAATGTAGATGGATAGTATACTTAATGAATGACGACACAGAGGTAGGTACTGCAGTGGCCTGCCGTACCGAACTGCTATATATAGTATACTGGTGGTCACTGTGTCAGCAAACTGCAAAACTAAAATGCACCACAGGCATAGAATGTAGATGGATAGTATACTTAATGAATGACGACACAGAGGTAGGTACAGCAGTGGCCTTCCGTACTGCTATATATAGTATACTGGTGGTCACTGTGTCAGCAAACTGCAAAACTAAAATGCACCACATGTATAGAATGTAGATGATGGATAGTATACTTAATGAATGACGACACAGAGGTAGGTACAGCAGTGGCCTTCCGTACTGCTATAGTATACTGGTGGTCACTGTGTCAGCAAACTGCAAAACTAAAATGCACCACAGGTATAAAATGTAGATGGATAGTATACTTAATGAATGACGACACAGAGGTAGGTACAGCAGTGGCCTTCCGTACTGCTATATATAGTATACTGGTGGTCACTGTGTCAGCAAACTGCAAAACTAAAATGCACCACAGGTATAGAATGTAGATGGATAGTATACTTAATGAATGATGACACAGAGGTAGGTACAGCAGTGGCCTTCTGTACTGCTATAGTATACTGGTGGTCACTGTGTCAGCAAAGTGCAAAACTAAAATGCACCACAGGTATAGAATGTAGATGGATAGTATACTTAATGAATGACGACACAGAGGTAGGTACAGCAGTGGCCTTCCGTACTGCTATATATAGTATACTGGTGGTCACTGTGTTAGCAAACTGCAAAACTAAAATGCACCACAGGTATAGAATGTAGATGGATAGTATACTTAATGAATGACGACACAGAGGTAGGTACAGCAGTGGCCTTCCGTACTGCTATATATAGTATACTGGTGGTCACTGTGTCAGCAAAGTGCAAAACTAAAATGCACCACAGGTATAGAATGTAGATGGATAGTATACTTAATGAATGACGACACAGAGGTAGGTACAGCAGTGGCCTTCCGTACCGTACTGCTATATATAGTATACTGGTGGTCACTGTGTCAGCAAACTGCAAAACTAAAATGCACCACAGGTATAGAATGTAGATGGATAGTATACTTAATGAATGACGACACAGAGGTAGGTACAGCAGTGGCCTTCCGTACTGCTATATATAGTATACTGGTGGTCACTGTGTCAGCAAACTGCAAAACTAAAATGCACCACAGGTATAGAATGTAGATGGATAGTATACTTAATGAATGACGACACAGAGGTAGGTACAGCAGTGGCCTTCCGTACTGCTATAGTATACTGGTGGTCACTGTGTCAGCAAACTGCAAAACTAAAATGCACCACAGGTATAGAATGTAGATGGATAGTATACTTAATGAATGACGACACAGAGGTAGGTACAGCAGTGGCCTTTCCGTACTGCTATATATAGTATACTGGTGGTCACTGTGTCAGCAAACTGCAAAACTAAAATGCACCACAGGTATAGAATGTAGATGGATAGTATACTTAATGAATGACGACACAGAGGTAGGTACAGCAGTGGCCTTCCGTGATGCTATAGTATACTGGTGGTCACTGTGTCAGCAAACTGCAAAACTAAAATTCACCACAGGTATAGAATGTAGATGGATAGTATACTTAATGAATGACGACACAAAGGTAGGTACAGCAGTGGCCTTCTGTACCATACTGCTATATATAGTATACTGGTGGTCACTGTGTCAGCAAACTGCAAAACTAAAATGCACCACAGGTATAGAATGTAGATGGATAGTATACTTAATGAATGACGACACAGAGGTAGGTACAGCAGTGGCCTTCCGTACTGCTATATATAGTATACTGGTGGTTACTGTGTCAGCAAACTGCAAAACTAAAATGCACCACAGGTATAGAATGTAGATGGATAGTATACTTAATGAATGACAACACAGAGGTAGGTACAGCAGTGGCCTTCCGTACTGCTATAGTATACTGGTGGTCACTGTGTCAGCAAACTGCAAAACTAAAATTCACCACAGGTATAGAATGTAGATGGATAGTATACTTAATGAATGACGACACAAAGGTAGGTACAGCAGTGGCCTTCTGTACCATACTGCTATATATAGTATACTGGAGGTCACTGTGTCAGCAAACTGCAAAACTAAAATGCACCACAGGTATAGAATGTAGATGGATAGTATACTTAATGAATGACGACACAGAGGTAGGTACAGCAGTGGCCTTCCGTACTGCTATATATAGTATACTGGTGGTCACTGTGTCAGCAAACTGCAAAACTAAAATGCACCACAGGTATAGAATATAGATGGATAGTATACTTAATGAATGACGACACAGAGGTAGGTACAGTAGTGGCCTTCCGTACTACTATAGTATACTGGTGGTCACTGTGTCAGCAAACTGCAAAACTAAAATGCACCACAGGTATAGAATGTAGATGGATAGTATACTTAATGACGACACAGAGGTAGGTACAGCAGTGGCCTTCCGTACTGCTATATATAGTATACTGGTGGTCACTGTGTCAGCAAACTGCAAAACTAAAATGCACCACAGGTATAGAATGTAGATGGATAGTATACTTAATGACGACACAGAGGTAGGTACAGCAGTGGCCTACTGTACCGTAATCCTATATATTATATACTGGTGGTCACTGGTCAGCAAAACTCTGCACTGTACTCCTCCTATATAATATACTGGTGGTCCCCAGTCCCCACAATAAAGCAGTGTGAGCACAGATATATGCAGCACACTGAGCACAGATATGGAGTGTTTTTCAGGCAGACAACGTATACTGGTGGTCACTGTCAGCAAAACTCTGCACTGTACTCCTGCTATATAATACAGCTGCTCCCCAGTCCCCACAATTAAGCAGTGTGAGCACAGATATATGCAGCACAATGTGAGCACAGATATGGAGCGTTTATTTCAGGCAGAGAACGGATAACTGGTGGTCACTGATCAGCAAAACTCTGCACTGTACTCCTCCTATATACAGCTGCTCCCCAGCCCTCCCCACAATTAAGCAATAGTGCACAGCACAATCAAGTTCAACAATAACGGAGAGGACGCCAGCCACGTCCTCTCCCTAACATTTCCAATGCACGAGTGAAAATGGCGGCGACGCGCGGCTGCTTATATAGAATCCGAATCTCGCGAGAATCCGACAGCGGGATGATGACGATCGGGCGCGCTCGGGTTACCCGAGCCATACGGGAGAATCCGAGTATGCCTCAGGCCCGTGTAAAAAGGGTGAAGTTCGGGGGGGTTCGGTTTCCGAGAAACCGAACCCGCTCATCACTAATCTAAATATCTAAATATAAATATCTAAATGCTAGATTCCCTACATTATCTTGATTTCTTAATTATCAAATCACTATTAGATTGTTTGTTTATCTGAATTCAACTCACACGCACTCCCTCTATCAGTTGAAGACACAAAGATCTGTAATAGATCCTTTCCTTTTTACTATCTATACTACATCTCATGGAAAATGGATACAAAATTGTTGGACTCCAGTCAAATCTTGCACGGTGGATTAAACGTCTAGAACTGCCCACAGAAACCCATAGAGGTTGACAGTCACCCATACCTGCTATTATGGAGCTCCACCAGCAGGAGCAGCCTTGCACAATATGGCGGGTCTGTCAATTTCCCTCCATTTCCAGATATACCACTTCTGTTTACCATCAGGTAGACCGAGTAAAAACAAAATTGCTGCATTTTCAGACACTGCACTTCTACACTGGATAGAGACGCACACACACTACCAGGATTTGAAGAGTCTATTTCAGTGAAGTTCGGTGAAGTCAATGGCTGGGCAGGCACTGGATAGTATCAGATCCAGGTTTATTCCATATACCACCCTATATATAGTCCATTCCATCTGCAAGCAGCACAGCAATGGGCAGCAATCACAGGGCCTAATTCAGTAGCAGTTGTAAATCTGCTAAAATTGCAGATGGACTTTTTTTGCCATCTTTGCATGCGCAAAGTCCTCAGTGCGTGTGGACTTTCACATTGCGATCACATACTGGATCGCACCCAGAGCCAGCAGGTAGTCAGAAGAAGGAGAGGGGTTTACAACTCCCATACATCCACTGCACAGGAAACTGATGTCATCTAGAGACCAGTACGAGGCCAGAGTTTTGTAGTGCAGGGACTGTCGATGTTGGCTGTGCCAGGAGGAGCATGGTGGATGGTGGCTGCAGGTCATTGTAACATAATGACTGTTGAGCACGGGGAGTGCTAAGACATTTACTTTTCATTTGTTCATTTTAAGTTACTGTATGTACCTGTGTCACCATGCCCAAGCCTGTCTATGCTATGTTCAGTGTCTGATGCTAGTAAAGACACTGTGTTTCACTGGAAAACCTGCCTAAGAGTCCTTATTTTCAGTACATATTTTACAATATATATTGTAAAAAGCACAATAAACTATAAATTACAATCCAAAACAAAATAATTGTGCACAGTAGTTAAAGTCACTGAATTAGTGTCCAGAATGATTTTAGTTCTATAAAAATGCACTCCCTCTAACAGGGCAGCCATCGGGGGAGGGGAGGGTGGGTCTGTGGGGACTGGTGTACCGGGCCCTTACAGATAGGGGGGCCCAACCCTTGCTCCTACCGCCAATACCTGGAAAGCTGCACCAGCCTATGTATCAGCAGCAGGACTTCTTAAAACAAGAATCAGTTCCCTGTAAACCGTTCCTGTAGGTCCGCAACACTTAACCTATACTGTATGTTATGTCACAATGTATGAGATTACATAAGGGTGGAGAATTTGTTTGGGGGGAGGGAGGGCCCTGTCTATTTTGTCAGTACCGGATCCCACAATTTCTGGTGGCAGCCCTGCCCTCTAATAATGGCCCTTGAATTCTTCAAAAGTGATTATAGTAAAAAAAAAAATCACTGAAAGTACTGTAAATGTTAAGCATGGGTAAAAATTAGCACCTTCAGTTTACCAAAATAGTTACATAAAAATGTGTCCTTATTAGTGATGAGCGGGTTCGGTTCCTCGGGATCCGAACCCCCCCGAACTTCACCCATATTACACGGTTCCGAGGCTGCCTCGGATCTTCCCGCCTTGCTCGGTTAACCCGAGCGCGCCCGAACGTCATCATCCCGTGTCGGATTCTCTCGAGATTCGTATTCTATATAAGGAGACGCGCTTCGCTGCCATTTTCACTCGTGCTTTGGAGATGATAGCGAGAGGACGTGGCTGCGTTCTCTCAGTTTCTGTGTTCAGTGTGCTGCAAATATCTGTGCTCAGTGTGCTGCAAATATCTCTGCTCAGTGTGCTTGCAAATATCTGTGCTCAGTGTGCTGCAAATATATACGTTCTCTGCCTGAAAAACGCTCCATATCTGTGCTGCATTGTAGTATATAGTAGGAGGACAGTGCAGAATTTTGCTGTGACCACCAGTATATATATAGCAGTACGGTACAGTAGTCCACTGCTCTACCTCTGTGTCATCAAGTATACTATGCATCCATACCTGTGTTGCATTTTAGTTGTGCGCAGTAAATAGTAGGAGGACAGTGCAGAATTTTGATGACCACCAGTATATATATATAGCAGTATGGTACAGTAGTCCACTGCTCTACCTCTGTGTCGTCAAGTATACTATGCATTCATACCTGTGCTACATTTTAGTTGTGTGCAGTATATAGTAGGAGGACAGTGCAGAATTTTGCTGACCACCAGTATATATATATATAGCAGTACGGTACAGTAGTCCACTGCTCTACCTCTGTGTCTTCAATACTATGCATCCATACCTGTAGTGCATTTTAGTTGTGCGCAGTATATAGTAGGAGGAGCGTGCAGAATTTTGCTGACCAACAGTATATATATATAGCAGTACGGTACAGTAGTCCACTGCTCTACCTCTGTGTCGTCAAGTATACTATGCATCCATACCTGTGCTGCATTTTAGTTGTGCGCAGTATATAGTAGGAGGACAGTGCAGAATTTTGCTGACCACCAGTGTATATATATAGCAGTACGGTACAGTAGTCCACTGCTCTACCTCTGTGTCATCAATACTATGCATCCATACCTGTAGTAAATTTTAGTTGTGCGCAGTATATAGTAGGAGGAGCGTGCAGAATTTTGCTGACCAACAGTATATATATATAGCAGTACAGTACAGTAGTCCACTGCTCTACCTCTGTGTCGTCAAGTATACTACAAAAGTTCAGTAAAATGACCCAAAAATCAAAATTAAAAGCGTCTGATGAGGAGCGTAAACTTGCCAATATGCCATTTACGACACGGAGTGGCAAGGAACGGCTGAGGCCCTGGCCTATGTTCATGGCTAGTGGTTCAGATTCACATGAGGATGGAAGCACTCATCCTCTCACTAGAAAACTGCAGTGCCACTCCTAGATGGGCCAGGTGTTTGTGTCGGCCACTTGGGTCGCTTAGCTTAGCCATCGAGCGACCTTGGTGCACCTTCTTTTTTCTTTGCATCATGTGCTGTTTGGGGACTATTTTTTAAATCTGCCATCCTGTCTGACACTGCAGTGCCACTCCTAGATGGGCCAGGTGTTTGTGTCAGCCACTTGGGTTGCTTAGCTTAGTCACACAGCTACCTCATTGCACCTCTTTTTTTCTTTGCATCATGTGCTGTTTGGGGACTATTTTTTAAATCTGCCACCCTGTCTGACACTGCAGTGCCACTCCTAGATGGGCCAGGTGTTTGTGTCGGCCACTTGGGTCGCTTAGCTTGGTCACACAGCTACCTTATTGCACCTCTTTTTTTCTTTGCATCATGTGCTGTTTGGGAACTATTTTTTAAATCTGCCATCCTGTCTGACACTGCAGTGCCACTCCTAGATGGGCCAGGTGTTTGTGTCGGCCACTTGGGTCGCTTAGCTTAGCCAACCAGCGACCTCGGTGCAAATTTTAGGACTAAAAATAATATTATGAGGTGTGAGGTGTTCAGAATAGACTGAAAATGAGTGGAAATTATGGTTACTGAGGTTTTACAATACTATGGGATCAAAATGACCCCCAGATTCTATGATTCTATGATTGATTCTAAGCGCCTTGAGTCCTATTGGAGAAAGAGCGCTATATAAATAAAATTATTATTATTAATTATTATTATTATTATTATTATTATTTAAGCTATTTTTGAGGGTTTTTTTGTAAAAAAACACCCGAATCCAAAACACACCCGAATCCGACAAAAAAGTTTCAGGGAGGTTTTGCCAAAACGCTTCCGAATGCAAAACATGGCCGTGGAACCGAATCCAAAACCAAAACACAAAACCCGAAAAATTTCCGGTGCACATCACTGGTCCTTTTACTGTAAATCTAGCCTCAATACAACGCACAGCTAGAGGTGCATTGTGCAAGTGAGATGACAGGACCCGTGCACCTCCACTAGTGCCACAATACAACAAGGAAGCACTGGGAGACTGTGCCAATTAATTTAATATGCGGCACTTGTCTATCTGTGTGTGACTGAGTCTGTATATGAAGCAAAACAGAACTAGGTTTGAAAAAAGCCACAGCAAACAATGCTGCAAAAAAAATGTCTGACACTAGCAGAGTTTTATGGAACCTAGCATAACAAGAGGGGCTATTTGGCGTGACTGCAGCAAAGTTGTATGAGGATGCATCTGTACAAACTCAAAAATTCTGTGCTTGTTAGAACTTTCCTTTCTATTGTTTAGTACTGAACACAAATTTTATGGATGTTGATACATGTACCAAAGAAACAAAATAGAAAATATAGTGTAATTCTAATGACCTGCATTATGTAAACTAGTGATGAGCGGGTTCGGTTTCTCGGAAACTGAACCCCCCCGAACTTCACGCTTTTTACACGGGTCCGAGGCAGACTCGGATCTTCCCGCCTTGCTCGGTTAACCCGAGCGCGCCCGAACGCCATCATCCCGCTGTCGGATTCTCGCGAGGCTCGGATTCTATCGCCAGACTCGGATTCTATATAAGGAGCCGCGCGTCGCCGCCATTTTCACACGTGCATTGAGATTGATAGGGAGAGGACGTGGCTGGCGTTCTCTCCGTTTAGAGTAGACTAGAGAGTAGTAGAGACACTTGATTTACTAATTTTGGGGAGTATATTAGGAGTACTACTTGCTGATAGTGTGACCAGTGACCACCAGTTTAATTAATCCGTTCTCTGCCTGAAAAAAACGATACACAGTGTGACACAGTCACATACCATATCTGTGCACAGCCTCAGTGTGCTTCATCATCTATGTAATACTGTATATCTGACTGTGCTGAGTGCTCACTGCTCACACAGCTTAATTGTGGGGGAGACTGGGGAGCAGTTATAGCAGGAGTACATATTTTAACAGTGCACACTTTTGCTGCCAGAGTGCCACTGCCAGTGTGACTGACCAGTGACCACTGACCACCAGTATATTGTGATTGTCTGCCTGAAAAAGTTAAACACTCGTCGTGTGGTGTTTTTATTCTATAAACGCATTCTGCTGACAGTGTCCAGCAGGTCCGTCATTATATAATATATACCTGTCCGGCTGCAGTAGTGATATATATATATTTTTTATATCATTATCATCCAGTCTATATTAGCACTGCAGCAGACGCAGTACGGTAGTCCACGGCTATAGCTACCTCTGTGTCGGCAGTCGCTCGTCCATCCATAATTGTATACCACCTACCCGTGGTGTTTTTTTTTTTCTATCTTCTTGATACTAGTAGCTTACTTTAGGAGTCTGCAGTGCTGAGCTGACAGTGTCCAGCAGGTCCGTCATTATATAATATATACCTGTCCGGCTGCAGTAGTGATATATATATATTTTTTATATCATTATCATCCAGTCTATATTAGCAGCAGACGCAGTACGGTAGTCCACGGCTGTAGCTACCTCTGTGTCGGCAGTGGCTCGTCCATCCATAATTGTATACCACCTACCCGTGGTGTTTTTTTTTTCTATCTTCTTGATACTAGTAGCTTACTTTAGGAGTCTGCAGTGCTGAGCTGACAGTGTCCAGCAGGTCCGTCATTATATAATATATACCTGTCCGGCTGCAGTAGTGATATATATATATTTTATATCTCATTATCATCCAGTCTATATTAGCAGCAGACGCAGTACGGTAGTCCACGGCTGTAGCTACCTCTGTGTCGGCAGTCGCTCGTCCATCCATAATTGTATACCACCTACCTGTGGTGTTTTTTTTTTTTCTATCTTCTTGATACTAGTAGCTTACTTTAGGAGTCTGCAGTGCTGACAGTGTCCAGCAGGTCCGTCATTATATAATATATACCTGTCCGGCTGCAGTAGTGATATATATATATTTTTTTATATCATTATCATCCAGTCTATATTAGCAGCAGACGCAGTATGGTAGTCCACGGCTGTAGCTACCTCTGTGTCGGCAGTCGCTCGTCCATCCATAAGTATACTAGTATCCATCCATCTCCATTGTTTACCTGAGGTGCCTTTTAGTTGTGCCTATTAAAATATGGAGAACAAAAATTTTGAGGTTCCAAAAATAGGGAAAGATCAAGATCGACTTCCACCTCGTGCTGAAGCTGCTGCCACTAGTCATGGCCGAGACGATGAAATGCCAGCAACGTCGTCTGCCAAGGCCGATGCCCAATGTCATAGTACAGAGCATGTAAAATCCCAAACACCAAATATCAGTAAAAAAATGACTCAAAAATCTAAAATAAAATTGTCAGAGGAGAAGCGTAAACTTGCCAATATGCCATTTACCACACGGAGTGGCAAGGAACGGCTGAGGCCCTGGCCTATGTTCAAGCCTCTCGCTAGAAAAATGAAAAGACTCAAGCTGGCAAAAGCACAGCAAAGAACTGTGCGTTCTTCGAAATCACAAATCCACAAGGAGAGTCCAATTGTGTCAATTGCGATGCCTGACCTTCCCAACACTGGACGTGAAGAGCATGCGCCTTCCACCATTTGCACGCCCCCTGCAAGTGCTGGAATGAGCACCCGCAGTCCAGTTCCTGATAGTCAGATTGAAGATGTCAGTGTTGAAGTACACCAGGATGAGGAGGATATGGGTGTTGCTGGCGCTGGGGAGGAAATTGACCAGGAGGATTCTGATGGTGAGGTGGTTTGTTTAAGTCAGGCACCCGGGGAGACACCTGTTGTCCGTGGGAGGAATAGGGCCATTGACATGCCTGGTGAAAATACCAAAAAAATCAGCTCTTCGGTGTGGAAGTATTTCAACAGAAATGCGGACAACATTTGTCAAGCCGTGTGTTGCCTTTGTCAAGCTGTAATAAGTAGGGGTAAGGACGTTAACCACCTCGGAACATCCTCCCTTATACGTCACCTGCAGCGCATTCATCATAAGTCAGTGACAAGTTCAAAAACTTTGGGAGACAGTGGAAGCAGTCCACTGACCAGTAAATCCCTTCCTCTTGTAACCAAGCTCACGCAAACCACCCCACCAACTCCCTCAGTGTCAATTTCCTCCTTCCCCAGGAATGCCAATAGTCCTGCAGGCCATGTCACTGGCAATTCTGACGAGTCCTCTCCTGCCTGGGATTCCTCCGATGCATCCTTGCGTGTAACGCCTACTGCTGCTGGCGCTGCTGTTGTTGCTGCTGGGAGTTGATGGTCATCCCAGAGGGGAAGTCGTACTCGTAAGACCACTTTTACTACTTCCACCAAGCAATTGACTGTCCAACAGTCCTTTGCGAGGAAGATGAAATATCACAGCAGTTATCCTGCTGCAAAGCGGATAACTGAGGCCTTGGCATCCTGGGCGGTGAGAAACGTGGTTCCGGTATCCATCATTACTGCAGAGCCAACTAGAGACTTGTTGGAGGTACTGTGTCCCCGGTACCAAATACCATCTAGGTTCCATTTCTCTAGGCAGGCGATACCAAAAAGTTACACAGACCTCAGAAAAAGACTCACCAGTGTCCTAAAAAATGCAGTTGTACCCAATGTCCACTTAACCACGGACATGTGGACAAGTGGAGCAGGGCAGGCTCAGGACTATATGACTGTGACAGCCCACTGGGTAGATGTATGGACTCCCGCCACAAGAACAGCAGCGGCGGCACCAGTAGCAGCATCTCGCAAACGCCAACTCTTTCCTAGGCAGGCTACGCTTTGTATCACCGCTTTCCAGAATACGCACACAGCTAAAAACCTCTTACGGCAACTGAGGAAGATCATCGCAGAATGGCTTACCCCAATTGGACTCTCCTGTGGATTTGTGGCATCGGACAACGCCAGCAATATTGTGTGTGCATTAAATCTGGGCAAATTCCAGCACGTCCCATGTTTTGCACATACCTTGAATTTGGTGGTGCAGAATTATTTAAAAAACGACAGGGGCGTGCAAGAGATGCTGTCGGTGGCCAGAAGAATTGCGGGACACTTTCGGCGTACAGGCACCACGTACAGAAGACTGGAGCACCACCAAAAATGCCTGAACCTGCCCTGCCATCATCTGAAGCAAGAAGTGGTAACGAGGTGGAATTCAACCCTCTATATGCTTCAGAGGTTGGAGGAGCAGCAAAAGGCCATTCAAGCCTATACAACTGAGCACGATATAGGAGGTGGAATGCACCTGTCTCAAGCGCAGTGAAGAATGATTTCAACGTTGTGCAAGGTTCTGCAACCTTTTGAACTTGCCACACGTGAAGTCAGTTCAGACACTGCCAGCCTGAGTCAGGTCATTCCCCTCATCAGGCTTTTGCAGAGAAGCTGGAGACATTGAAGGAGGAGCTAACACAGAGCGATTCCGCTAGGCATGTGGTACTTGTGGATCGAGCCCTTAATTCGCTTAACAAGGATTCACGGGTGGTCAATCTATTGAAATCAGAGCACTACATTTTGGCCACCGTGCTCGATCCTAGATTTAAAGCCTACCTTGGATCTCTCTTTCCGGCAGACACAAGTCTGCTGGGGTTCAAAGAACTGCTGGTGACAAAATTGTCAAGTCAAGCGGAACGTGACCTGTCAACATCTCCTCCTTCACATTCTCCCGCAACTGGGGGTGCGAGGAAAAGGCTAAGAATTCCGAGCCCACCCGCTGGCGGTGATGCAGGGCAGTCTGGAGCGACTGCTGATGCTGACATCTGGTCCAGACTGAAGGACCTGACAACGATTACGGACATGTCGTCTACTGTCACGATTCTCTCCCCATTGAAAGAATGGTGGAGGATTATATGAGTGACCGCATCCAAGTAGGCACGTCAGACAGTCCGTACTTATACTGGCAGGAAAAAGAGGCAATTTGGAGGCCCTTGCACAAACTGGCTTTATTCTACCTAAGTTGCCCTCCCACAAGTGTGTACTCCGAAAGAGTGTTTAGTGCCGCCGCTCACCTTGTCAGCAATCGGCGTACGAGGTTACATCCAGAAAATGTGGAGAAGATGATGTTCATTAAAATGAATTATAATCAATTCCTCCGTGGAGACATAGACCAGCAGCAATTGCCTCCACAAAGTACACAGGGAGCTGAGATGGTGGATTCCAGTGGGGACGAATTGATAATCTGTGAGGAGGGGGATGTACACTGTGATATATCGGAGGATGATGATGAGGTGGACATCTTGCCTCTGTAGAGCCAGTTTGTGCAAGGAGAGATTAATTGCTTCTTTTTTGGTGGGGGTCCAAACCAACCCGTCATTTCAGTCACAGTCGTGTGGCAGACCCTGTCATTGAAATGATGGGTTGGTTAAAGTGTGCATGTCCTGTTTATACAACATAAGGGTGGGTGGGAGGGCCCAAGGACAATTCCATCTTGCACCTCTTTTTTCTTTCATTTTTCTTTGCGTCATGTGCTGTTTGGGGGGTGTTTTTTGGAAGGGCCATCCTGCGTGACACTGCAGTGCCACTCCTAGATGGGCCAGGTGTTTGTGTCGGCCACTAGGGTCGCTTAGCTTACTCACACAGCTATATCATTGCGCCTCTTTTTTTCTTTGCGTCATGTGCTGTTTGGGGAGTGTTTTTTGGAAGGGCCATCCTGCGTGACACTGCAGTGCCACTCCTAGATGGGCCAGGTGTTTGTGTCGGCCACTAGGGTCGCTTAGCTTACTCACACAGCTACCTCATTGCGCCTCTTTTTTTCTTTGCGTCATGTGCTGTTTGGGGAGTGTTTTTTGGAAGGGCCATCCTGCGTGACACTGCAGTGCCACTCCTAGATGGGCCAGGTGTTTGTGTCGGCCACTTGGGTCGCTTAGCTTAGCCATCCAGCGACCTCGGTGCAAATTTTAGGACTAAAAATAATATTGTGAGGTGTGAGGTGTTCAGAATAGACTGAAAATGAGTGGAAATTATGGTTATTGAGGTAAATAATACTTTGGGATCAAAATGACCCCCAAATTCTATGATTTAAGCTGTTTTTTAGGGTTTTTTGAAAAAAACTCCCGAATCCAAAACACACCCGAATCCGACAAAAAAAATTCGGTGAGGTTTTGCCAAAACGCGTTCGAACCCAAAAACACGGCCGCGGAACCGAACCCAAAACCAAAACACAAAACCCGAAAAATTTCCGGTGCTCATCACTAATGTAAACATGAATGTAAAGGCAGTGCCAATGGGTATCCAATCTGTGCATCCTAAAGAGAACTAACGAGCTTCCCAACTTAACCCAAAAGAAACAGAATTGAAAACAAAATAGTATTTCCGGCGCTAAGAAGGGTACTTTATAGATGTTTAATGTAACCACATGTATTTTAAGTACTGTTACTAGTTTAACAGAAGGAAAAAAAAGAAAATCCTTTTATTTGCCTATTGCAGACAAAGATTTCATGTTTTGGTAAGAGGGGACATGACCACTTATTTCTTAAGTACTGACAATACCTTTAACAGTCCTATATTGCTTCAGAGGTTCATAAAGAAAGGCGGAGGCATCTTGTGCAGTCTCCCTCAAGGCCATCTCCTCTCTAACCAGCAGAACAATAGACTCTGGGCACTAGGGTCACTAGGAGTCTAGTGCGCATGTGCAAGTCTCCTGGAAAATGGCACAGCGGTAATTTTCATAGTGGTTTCTGCAGTAGTGCTGCTGCCGATGTGGGACTTTGGAGGGTAAGTAATGAAAAAATGGGTGCAGGATGTGCGGTGTGGGACCCCCGGACACAGAGGCCCATGTGCACAGCACACACTGCACCCATTATTACATGCCAGTGATTGCTTGGCTCCCATTAATGGAGAGTAAGGGAATTGTTTTTAGTAGTGATGAGCGGGTTCGGTTCCTCGGAATCCGAACCCCCCCCCGAACTACACCCATTTTACACGGTTCCAAGGCAGACTCGTATCTTCCCGCCTTGCTCGGTTAACCCGAGCGCGCCCGAACGTCATCATCCCGCTGTTGGATTCTCGCGAGATTCGTATTCTATATAAGGAGCCGTGCGTCGCCGCCATTTTCACACGTGCATTGGAGATGATAGCGAGAGGACGTGTGCAGCGTTCTCTCAGTTGTGTTCAGTGTGCTGCAAATATCTGTGCTCAGTGTGCTGCAAATATCTGTGCTCAGTGTACTTGCAACTATCTGTGCTCAGTGTGCTGAAAATATCTACGTTCTCTGCCTGAAAAACGCTACATATCTGTGCTGCATTGTAGTATATAGTAGGAGGACAGTGCAGAATTTTGCTGACCAGTGACAACCAGTATTATATCAGTATGGTACAGTAGTCCACTGCTCTAACTACTTCTGTGTCGTCAAGTATACTATCCATCCATACCTGTGGTGCATTTAAGTTTTGCACTGTATATATAGTAGGAGGACAGTGCATAATTTTGCTGACCACCAGTATATAATATATAGCAGTACGGTACAGTAGTCCACTGCTCTACCTACCTCTGTGTCATCAAGTATACTGTCCATCCATACCTGTGGTGCATTTTAGTTGTTGTGTGCAGTATATATTGTAGGAGGACAGTGCATAATTTTGCTGACCACCAGTATATAATATATAGCAGTACGGTACAGTAGTCCACTGCTCTACCTACCTCTGTGTCGTCAAGTATACTGTCCATCCATACCTGTGGTGCATTTTAGTTGTTGTGTGCAGTATATATTGTAGGAGGACAGTGCAGAATTTTGCTGACCACCAGTATATAATATATAGCAGTACGGTACAGTAGTCCACTGCTCTACCTACCTCTGTGTCGTCAAGTATACTATCCATCCATAACTGTGGTGCATTTTAGTTGTTGTGCGCAGTATATATAGTAGGAGGACAGTGCATAATTTTGCTGACCACCAGTATATAATATATAGCAGTACGGTACAGTAGTCCACTGCTCTACCTACCACTGTGTCGTCAAGTATACTATCCATCCATACCTGTGGTGCATTTAAATTTTGCACAGTATATATAGTAGGAGGACAGTGCAGAATGTTGATGACCACCAGTATATAATATATAGCAGTACGGTACAGTAGTCCACTGCTCTACCTACCTCTGTGTCGTCAAGTATACTATCCATCCATACCTGTGGTGCATTTAAGTTTTGGTCAGTATATATAGTAGGAGGAGAGTGCATAATTTTGCTGACCACCAGTATATAATATATAGCAGCACGGTACAGTAGTCCACTGCTCTACCTACCTCTGTGTCGTCAAGTATACTATCCATCCATACCTGTGGTGCATTTAAGTTTTGCACAGAATATATAGTAGGAGGACAGTGCAGAATTTTGCTGGCCACCAGTATATTATATATAGCAGTACGGTACAGTAGTTCACTGCTCTACCTACCTCTGTGTCGTCAAGTATACTATCCATCCATACCTGTGGTGCATTTTAGTTGTTGTGCGCAGTATATATAGTAGGAGGACAGTTCATCATTTTGCTGACCACCAGTATATAATATATAGCAGTACGGTACAGTAGTCCACTGCTCTACCTACCTCTGTGTCGTCAAGTATACTATCCATCCATACCTGTGGTGCTTTTTAGTTGTTGTGCGCAATATATATAGTAGGAGGACAGTGCATAATTTTGCTGTCCACCAGTATATAATATATAGCAGTACGGTACAGTAGTCCACTGCTCTACCTACCTCTGTGTCGTCAAGTATACTATCCATCCATACCTGTAGTGCATTTAAGTTTTGCGCAGTATATATAGTAGGAGGAAAGTGCATAATTTTGCTGACCACCAGTATATAATATATAGCAGTACGGTACAGTAGTCCACTGCTCTACCTACCTCTGTGTCGTCAAGTATACTATCCATCCATACCTGTGGTGCTTTTTAGTTGTTGTGCGCAGTATATATAGTAGGAGGACAGTGCATAATTTTGCTGTCCACCAGTATATAATATATAGCAGTACGGTACAGTAGTCCACTGCTCTACCTACCTCTGTGTCGTCAAGTATACTATCCATTCATACCTGTGGTGCATTTAAGTTTTGCGCAGAATATATAGTAGGAGGACAGTGCATAATTTTGCTGACCACCAGTATATAATATATAGCAGTACAGTACAGTAGGCCATTGCTATTGATATATTACTGGCATATATTTCCACACATTAAAAAATGGAGAACAAAAATGTGTAGGGTAAAATAGGGAAAGATCAAGATCCACTTCCACCTCGTGCTGAAGCTGCAGCCACTAGTCATGGCCGAGATGATGAAATGCCATCAACGTCGTCTGCCAAGGCCGATGCCCAATGTCATAGTAGAGAGCATGTAAAATCCAAAAAACAAAAGTTCAGTAAAATGACCCAAAAATCTAAATTAAAAAAGCGTCTGAGGAGAAGCGTAAACTTGCCAATATGCCATTTACGACACGGAGTGGGAAGGAACGGCTGAGACCCTGGCCTATGTTCATGTCTAGTGGTTCAGATTCACATGAGGATGGAAGCACTCATCCTCTCACTAGTAAAATGAAAAGACTTAAGCTGGCAAAAGCACAGCAAAGAACTGTGCGTTCTTCTAAATCACAAATCCCCAAGGAGAGTCCAATTGTGTCGGTTGCGATGCCTGACCTTCCCAACACTGGACGGGAAGAGGTGGCGCCTTCCACCATTTGCACGCCCTCTGCAAGTGCAAGAAGGAGCACCCGCAGTCAAGTTCCTGATAGTCAAATTGAAGATGTCACTGTTGAAGTACACCAGGATGAGGATATGGGTGTTGCTGGCGCTGAGGAGGAAATTGACAAGGAGGATTCTGATGGTGAGGTGGTTTGTTTAAGTCAGGCACCCGGGGAGACACCTGTTGTCCGTGGAATGAATATGGCCATTGACATGCCTGGTCAAATTACAAAAAAATCACCTCTTCGGTGTGGAATTATTTCAACAGAAATGCGGACAACTGGTGTCAAGCCGTGTGTTGCCTTTGTCAAGCTGTAATAAGTAGGGGTAAGGACGTTAACCACCTAGGAACATCCTCCCTTATACGTCATCTGGAGCGCATTCATCAGAAGTCATTGACAAGTTCAAAAACTTTGGGTGACAGCAGAAGCAGTCCATTGCCAACTAAATCCCTTCCTCTTGTAACCAAGCTCCTGCAAACCACACCACCAACACCCTCAGTGTCAATTTCCTCCTTAGACAGGAAAGCCAATAGTCCTGCTGGCCATGTCACTGGCAAGTCTGACGAGTCCTCTCCTGCCTGGGATTCCTCTGATGCATCCTTGAGTGTAACGCCTACTGCTGCTGGCGCTGCTGTTGTTGCTGCTGGGAGTCGATCGTCATCCCAGAGGGGAAGTCGGAAGACCACTTGTACTACTTCCAGTAAGCAATTGACTGTCCAACAGTCCTTTGCGAGGAAGATGAAATATCACAGCAGTCATCCTGCTGCAAAGCGGATAACTCATGCTTTGGCAGCCTGGGTGGTGTTAAACGTGTTTCCGGTATCCACCGTTAATTCACAGGAAACTAGAGAATTGCTTGAGGTACTGTGTCCCCGGTACCAAATACCATCTAGGTTCCATTTCTCTAGGCAGTCGATACCGAGAATGTACACAGACCTCAGAAAAAGAGTCACCAGGGTCCTAAAAAATGCAGTTGTACCCAATGTCCACTTAACCATGGACATGTGGACAAGTGGAGCAGGGAAGACTAAGGACTATATGACTGTGACAGCCCACTGGGTAGATGTATTGCCTCCCGCAGCAAGAACAGCAGCGGCGGCACCAGTAGCAGCATCTCGCAAACGCCAACTCGTTCCTAGGCAGGCTACGCTTTGTATCACCGCTTTCCATAAGAGGCACATAGCTGACAACCTCTTACGGAAACTTAGGAACATCATTGCAGAATGGCTTACCCCAATTGGACTCTCCTGGGGATTTGTGATATCGGGCAACGCCACCAATATTGTGCGTGCATTACATGTGGGCAAATTCCAGCATGTCCCATGTTTTGCACATACATTGAATTTGGTGGTGCAGAATTATTTAAAAAACGACAGGGGCGTGCAAGAGATGCTGTCGGTGGACCGAAGAATTGCGGGCCACTTTCGGCATTCAGCCACCGCGTGCCGAAGACTGGAGCACCACCAAACATTCCTGAACCTGCCCTGCCATCATCTGAAGCAAGAGGTGGTAACAAGGTGGAATTCAACCCTCTATATGCTTCAGAGGATGGAGGAGCAGCAAAAGGCCATTCAAGCCTATACATCTGCCCACGATATAGGCAAAGGAGGGGGAATGCACCTGAATCAAGCGCAGTGGAGAATGGTTTCAACGTTGTGCAAGGTTCTGCAACCCTTTGAACTTGCCACACGTGAAGTCAGTTCAGATACTGCCAGCCTGAGTCAGGTCATTCCCCTCATCAGGCTTTTGCAGAAGAAGCTGGAGACATTGAAGGAGGAGCTAAAACAGAGCGATTCCGCTAGGCATGTGGTACTTGTGGATGGAGCCCTTAATTTGCTTAACCAGGATTCACGGGTGGTCAATCTGTTGAAATCAGAGCACTACATTTTGGCCACCGTGCTCGATCCTAGATTTAAAACCTACGTTGTATCTCTCTTTCCGGCAGACACAAGTCTGCAGAGGTTCAAAGACCTGCTGGTGAGAAAATTGTCAAGTCAAGCGGAACGTGACCCGTCAACATCTCCTCCTTCACATTCTCCCGCAACTGGGGGTGAGAGGAAAAGGCTAAGAATTCCGAGCCCACCCGCTGGTGGTGATGCAGGGCAGTCTGGAGCGAGTGCTGACATCTGGTCCGGACTGAAGTACCTGCCAACGATTACTGACATGTCGTCTACTGTCACTGCATATGATTCTCTCACCATTGAAAGAATGGTGGAGGATTATATGAGTGAACGCATCCAAGTAGGCACGTCAGACAGTCCGTACGTATACTGGCAGGAAAAAGAGGCAATTTGGAGGCCCTTGCACAAACTGGCTTTATTCTACCTAAGTTGCCCTCCCTCCAGTGTGTACTCCGAAACAGTGTTTTGTGCAGCCGCTCACCTTGTCAGCAATCGGCGTACGAGGTTACTTCCAGAAAATGTGGAGAAGATGATGTTCATCAAAATTAATTATAATCAATTCCTCCGTGGAGACATTCACCAGCAGCAATTGCCTCCAGAAAGTACACAGGGACCTGAGATGGTGGATTCCAGTGGGGACGAATTAATAATCTGTGAGGAGAGGGATGTACACAGTGAAAGGGGTGAGGAATTGGAGGATGATGATGAGGTGGACATCTTGCCTCTGTAGAGCCAGTTTGTGCAAGTAGAGATTGATTGCTTCTTTTTTTGGTGGGGGCCTAAACCAACCCGTCATTTCAGTCACAGTCGTGTGGCAGACCTTGTCGCTGAAATGATGGGTTCGTTAAAGTGTGCATGTCCTGTTTATACAACATAAGGGTGGGTGGGAGGGCCCAAGGACAATTCCATCTTGCACCTCTTTTTTCTTTCATTTTTCTTTGCATCATATGCTGTTTGGGGACAATTTTTTTGAAGTGCCATCCTGTCTGACACTGCAGTGCCACTCCTAGATGGGCCAGGTGTTTGTGTCGGTCACTTGGGTCGCTTAGCTTAGTCACACAGCGATCTTGGTGCACCTCTTTTTTTCTTTGTATCATGTGCTGTTTGGGGACAATTTTTTTGAAGTGCCGTCCTGCCTGACACTGCAGTGCCACTCCTAGATGGGCCAAGTGTTTGTGTCGGCCACTTGGGTCGCTTAGCTTAGCCATCCAGCGACCTCGGTGCAATATTTTAAGACTAAAAATAATATTGTGAGGTGTGAGGTGATCAGAATAGACTGAAAATGAGTGTAAATTATGGTTATTGAGGTTAATAATACTATGGGATCAAAATGACCCCTAAATTCTATGATTTAAGCTGTTTTTGAGGGTTTTTTGTAAAAAAAACACCTGAATCCAAAACACACCCGAATCCGACATAAAAATTTCAGGGAGGTTTTGCCAAAACGCGTCCGAATCCAAAACACGGCCGCGGAACCGAATCCAAAACCAAAACATAAACCCGAAAAATGTCCGGTGCACATCACTACTCAGCACACATCGTTGACACATTGCTGTGCAGCGCTGTGTGCTGAGCAATCTTGCTGAGTGATCTAGCATCGCTCAGATCGCTCAGCACAGTCACCCCATGTGTACTGTGTAGGCCCTTTTATACAGTAGATGCTGTGATGCCCACTTCCTACTTTCCTCTAAAGCATGGCACAGGCTCCCCTCACAGCCAAGAGTGTATTTCCTGAGCATTTTACATTATTTGACCAGTTATGAAGGAAGCTGAATCAATTATATTTTTAAATACATACCATATTTGTTTATTGCAAGGAACAAGAAATGTATAAAAAAACTTTTGATATTGTAGCTGCATAGACTAAAGTTAGAAGCTGAAAACACTTAAATTGGAATTGAATTATTCATTTCAAATCCCAGGCCATCCCCCAGACAGGATATATGCTATCTATACTCTCCAAGGAATCTACTTCAAAGGCCTCACACACTGAGATTTTCACACCTACTGTACACAATAAGGAATTGGACTCTAAAGCTATGGCATGATTGCTACTTTCCTGTGTTTAATTGGCCACTCACTGTAGTCTGTAAACAGATCTTTATTAATATGGGGTAATATGCTCTTTATTGTGCAGCTCCTTTATGGAGAATGTTTTTTAGCTTGTGTTTTGCTGTGTGGCTGCTAACATTACAATAAACTATCATTGTAATAGTAAACCACGTGTAACCCTGATTTAGGGTTTAAACAACACTTATACTGAGGTAGTTATAATATGGTGACTAAAATGGAGTATAAGCATATATATTATTCATATAAAAGTTAATGGATGTTGTAATACTGTATGCATGTTTTGAGGTAAATAATACAGTTCACATATATGTAATTGTATGTACATTGATGTAAATGTAGTGGTGAATACAATTAAGGCTTATTTTATGGTTTCACAGTGTATCTAAAGGGTTAATGTCCTTGTGCTCATAACTGTCAACCACCTAGTGGGGTGATTGCCAGTGGGCGGGGCATCACCTCAGAGTGGGTCATGTGACTACTAGAGAGGGGTGGAGAGGTGCTGTGAGTATAGCTGAGGGAGAGACTGCATATCCCTTGGTGAGAAGACATAGTTTTTTGCTGCTCCGGCCGTCGCCCGCATTAGAGCTGAGCGGTATACATTGCGGCGGCCGGAGGGGGCTTAGTGTGTTTAGCCAGAACAGGGCTTCCTTACTGTAAAGGTGGTGACAGAAGCATTGAGACTCAGCACTGTTCATAGAACCCGGCATTAGCGCTAGTCAACTCACCCAGCAGTATTGGAAGGGCGCACCGGTGACAGGGAGACAGAGAGGGTTCCTTCCTACCTATTACCGGCACAGACTCTGACAGCCACAACAAAGAAGCCAGGACCAGCAGCAGAGGCTCCATTCTGTGTGGCTGTAAGTGTAAGGGAGGAGTCGGGGGAGCATCCTGCAGCAGCATCACTAGATCGTAGAAGTGTGAGTGCATAATCCAGCCATTTATATTACCCCTACACTAAGCACAGCAAGCCATAGGTGACTATGGTACATAGTCAATTTCATATTGGGACTAAGGACTCCAGGGCTAGGCCACAATAATGGCTATTAAGCAGGAGGATAGTAATGGGTCACAGTAGTCAGAGTGACCTATAATTACAGTTCCACGTATGGCTTAATCATAGTGCTAAGGAGAAGGTAGAAAGCACTGGGTATATATATGTAACAGGAGGAGTGGAGTGAAACTTGAACTGTTTAACGCTTCATAAATAGTTTTAAAGCTCCCCCATATATCAGCATCACATCAGTCAAAGGAGAGCCAGAGACATTGTTCCGCAGCGCTAAATAGTAAAGTAACACCCAAAAGCTGCCACCTAATGTGTGTATTTATGCCCCTGAATTAGCAGAATTAGAGTCAAGGACATTAAAGGTAGCCATACTACAGTGACATTGGATGGATGTTAAAGCCTCTTAGCCACAAAGGATTAGAATATCATCCCGATTCAAGGACTAGCTTGTGGCACTTTAATACAACTGTGTTATATGTATATTCGTGAACCCGTAAGAAGGACTGACACGTAAGAGACTATTAGTTTTAAAGTTAAAGGATTTGAGCTCGCTGTGACTATGATAAGAGAAACCATCTCTTGCAGATATATTTAATATAGACTCATCCTAAGAGACAACAATAATTTGAGGCATACAGGAATCGAAAAGCTATATATGCTCTGAAATATAGAAAGCATCAGCTACTTCAAATGGACACAAGGACGCAGCATAACAAAGGTTTATCATACCAGCTTCTTAGGAGTTTAGTTTAATACTGGACAACTACGGTAACATTTTTACTGAGGAAAGGATACAGATTCCTTGGTAATCAACTGTTGATGTTACTATCTATGAGCTAAATAGATACTTTCTGTTATCTGCCAAGGAGGAACTATAAGTAACCTTATAGGAGAAAGTAATCGCTACCATAAGTAGACTGAGCCAAACATCTTTCTCTTTAACTGAAGGGAGAACTGATAGTTGATACTAAAACATAGGCCCTCATTCCGAGTTGATCGGTCGCAAGGCGAATTTAGCAGAGTTACACACGCTAAGCCGCCGCCTACTGGGAGTGAATCTTAGCTTCTTAAAATTGCGACCGATGTATTCGCAATATTGCGATTACTAACTACTTAGCAGTTTCAGAGTAGCTCCAGACTTACTCTGCCTGTGCGATCAGTTCAGTGCTTGTCGTTCCTGGTTGACGTCACAAACACACCCAGCGTTCGCCCAGGCACTCCCACCGTTTCCCCGGCCACTCCTGCGTTTTTTCCGGAAACGGTAGCGTTTTCAGCCACACGCCCCTGAAACGCCGTGTTTCCGCCCAGTAACACCCATTTCCTGTCAATCACATTACGATCGCCGTAGCGAAGAAAAAGCCGTGAGTAAAAATACTATCTTCATAGTAAAGTTACTTGGCGCAGTCGCAGTGCGAACATTGCGCATGCGTACTAAGCGGATTTTCACTGCGATGCGATGAAAAATACCGAGCGAACAACTCGGAATGAGGGCCATAGTGTCAGACATTCTGTATTAACTGCTGTTATTTTTAGGAAGTTTATGGGCCCTTATAGTGCACTATCATATTAAGAGTACCCGGGTCACTCTAACACCTAAGGGTGTCTTGAAAAGAAAAAGGATTTGTTGTATTGCATGCAGGTACTGTGTATAGGCCTAATTGACAGGGGGTTAGCATGGATTAATGACTTAAAGGGTAATGTGTAATTGATGAAATGTTAATGTATACTTAATCCATTTGGTACTGGTCATTAAAGTGTTATGCTTTCCATGTGTGTCTGGTCCGTCTGGAAGTTGATCTGAAGATCCTTGAAGAAAGAGACAGGTATATTAGATAATATATCTATGATATAAGGGAATCATCCCCTAAGGATAGAGATCAGGCTTACTCAAGCAAGCCTTAACGGTAGTTAAATACTACACATAGCTTGAGTGGAGGCACAGCTATTAGGTAACCATCCCTTAATATAATACATAGACAGCTCTCGTTCAAGGTATTGAGGGTAGGGTTACACACATTTTCAATGTCATTGTACAGTAATGACTGTAAAAACCCACTGATCGCTGTAGGTCAGCAAAAGACTTACTATGTGACAGAAGCTAGATTTTTTTCAAAATTTTGAGGCACCCACCCATAGCCATGTTTTTGAAGTACCCAAGCACAGGGTTCTCTACAGGGAGGAAGGGAGTAGGGGGGAATGGAGAAATTTGTAACGGTTACTGATAGTCAGAGGGAGAGGGTTAGAGTCATATGGAAAGAGAAAGTAAAAGGGAGAGAAACACTGAGAGAAAGAGTTAGGGGGAGAGTGATAGAGTCAGGAGGAGAGAGCAACAAAATCAGCGGACTGAGACACAGAGAGATATAAGGGGAGAGAGATAGAGTTAGATGGTGAGAGACAAAGTCAGATGGAGAGAGAAAGCGAGACAATCATGTGAGAGAGATAAAGTCTAGGAGAAAGAAAAGTAGAGGGTGTTAGACAATGAGAGACAAAGTTAGGGGAGTGCAATAGAGTCAGGAGGAGAGAGCAACAAAGTCATGGGACAGAGACACAGATAGATAGTTTAGGGGAGAGAGATAGAGTCAAGAAGAGAGCAATAGAGTTAGAGGGAGAAAGACAAAGTTTGATAGAGAGACAAAGTGAGACAGAGTCATGTGAGAGAGATAGTCAGTGGGAGAGAGATAAAGTCTAGGAGAAAGAAAATCAAAGGGTGGGAGACACTGAGAGACAGTCAGGGGGAGAGCGATAGAGTTAGGAGGAGAGAGTGACAAATTCAGGGGACAGAGACATAGAGAGATAGTTAAGGGGAGAGATAGAGTCAAGGAGAGAGTGCGATAGAGTTATAGGGAGAGAGACAAAGTTTGATGGAGATAAAGAGTCATATGAGAAATAGTCAAGGGGAGAGAGATAAAGTTTAGGAGAAAGTAAATCAGAGGGTGGGAGACACTGAGAGACAGAGTCAGGGGGAGAGCAATAGAGTCAGGAGGAGATAGTGACAAATTCAGGGGACAGAGACACAGATAGTTAAGGGGAGAGAGATAGAGTAAAGGAGAGAGAGCAATAGATTTAGAGGGAGAGAGACAGTCAGATGGCGAGAGACACTGAGACAGAGTCATGTGAGAGAGAGAGTCAGAGGGAGAGAGATAAAGTCTAAGAAAAAAAAATTAGAGGGTGGTAGACACTGAGAGACAGAGTCAGGGGCAGAGCGATAGAATCAGGAGGAGAGAGCAAAAAAATTCAGGGGACAGAGACACAGATATAGTTAAAGGGAGAGAGATAGAGTCAAGGAGAGAGAGCGATAGAGTTAGAGGAGAGATACAAAGTTTGATGGAGAGACAAAGTGAGACAGAGTCATGTGAGAGAGATAGTCAGAGGGAGAGAGATAAAGTCTAGGAGAAAGAAAATCAAAGGGTGAGAGACAGAGTCAGGGGGAGAGCGATAGAGTTAGGAGGAGAGAGTGACAAATTCAGGGGACAGAGACATAGAGAGATAGTTAAGGGGAGAGAGATAGAGTCAAGGAGAGAGAGCGATAGAGTTATAGGAAGAGAGACAAAGTTTGATGAAGATAGAGTCATGTGAGAGAGAAATAGTCAGGGGAGAGAGATAAAGTCTAGGAGAAAGAAAATAAGAGGGTGGGAGACACTGAGAGACAGAGTCAGGGGGAGAGCGATAGAGTCAGGAGGAGATAGCAACAAATTCAGGGACAGAGACACAGAGATAGTGAAGAGGAGAGATAGATTAAAGGAGAGAGAGCAATAGAGTTAGAGGGAGAGAGACAGTCAGATGGCGAGAGACACTGAGACAGAGTCATGTGAGAGAGACAGAGTCATGGGGAAGGAGATAAAGTCTAGGAGAAAGAAAATAAGAGGGTGGGAGACACAGAGACAGAGTTAGGGGGAGAGCAATAGAGTCAGGATGAGAGAACGACAATGTCAGGGGACAGAGACACAGAGAGAAAGTTAAGGGGAGAGAGACAGAGTCAATGAGAGAGATAAAGTTAGAGGGAGAGAGAAAGTCAGATGGAGAGAGACAGTGAGACAGAGTCATGTGAGTGAAATAGAGTCAGGGGAGAAAGATAAAGTCTACTAGAAAGACAATTAGATGGTGGGAGACACTGAGAGATAGAGTCAGGGAAGAGAGAGTCAGGAGGAAAGAGATACAGTAGAGTCAAAGGGAGAGAGTCAAACTTAGAGGGAGAGTGACACACAGAGACAGAGTCAGGAGAGAGACAGAGTCAGAGTTGGCTGGTTGGAACAATATAATTCAATGTACAGTATGGACAGCTTTAGCAATGAATTCAAAGCAGGTCTCTTCCTCCACACCCCCTCCCTGATCACAGCCAGCAGTGGCTCTGTGTGCCCCTCCCTCCCTCACCATAATCGTATTTCGGAATATTTGGATATGGGATACTCAACCTGTATATATATATATATATATATACAGTATATATACTGCATGACAGCTTGGCACTTGCCATTTTATGTAATTATCAGCTTACATAGTGATGGTGTCTGACCTTAGGTAAGATATTTAAAATATAGTAAAAATTTAGTTTAAACATCATTGCATAAGAATAGGAGTGTGTCATAAAGTAATAAGTTTTGCACCCGTAAGCGTATGCAGTACCATGTGATTGATCACAAGACCTGGTTTTAAATTTCCAGATCACCAATTTTTATTTTTAACTTTTAATGTTTTGTACACAATATATTATGTAACACTATTTTATATTGTGTACAGACATAATGACCGTCCGCGACGCTGTCCCCCCAGGGCAGTGTATAGAGTGGATGACTTTAACTACCGTGCTTCCTTAGTTACCAGCAAAGCCACCTTGTTGGCTGCTGATAATTGTGATTCCAGATGTCCCTCCCTCCATTTTCCAAGCAGGAGCAGCTTGCGTTTGGACTCAGGTGCATACATCTTATAAAGGTAATACTCCAGCACTTGTTTGCTATACTTTATCTCTTTTGCACTATTGTTAAAAGTCCTGACGAAAAGGTCTACAGACCTTGAAACATTGACTTACCCACTGATTATGAAGATTTATTAACACACGTGATTGGAAATACAGTTCCGCCTTTTTCTTACCACATAAGATACAAGAACCTGTATATATATTACATAGGGAACAGTGCATGGAAATAAACATAGCCAGAACATTTAGGATGACTTACAAAAGTTAAACAATATTATTTCACTATTGTGTTTCATTGAAAGTCAACTCTGATGAAAGCTGGTTGGGTCTTGAAAAATGGAATCTCGATTTGTATGTCCTAGGATGTTAAAAGATTATTATTATACAGTATATTTCCTATTTCTGCACATAATAAATCTGTAAAAAAAAAAAGGCACAGTGATTATGTAGAATGGCCAAACACAAAATCACAGTGATCAAGCACAATAAATGTCACCTAACCAGAATAGCTGGAGACACATCTGAGAGACATTGTAAATCCCCACGGTTTGCTGTTGATGCAGAAGAAGGTAAAGCTGCATGGAATACTTCCTCTTTAATGTGAAAAAGAAGAACTTCAAAAGCTTATACTGTACTTAGAAGCAGATATCAAAGACTGCTCAAGTTTCAGATAATCTATGAATTCGGTCAATGGTAGGGTCCAAAGTCAAAATAATAAAGTGTAGCTTTGAAAAACGGAAGCTAGTGGAGCCATACATTGTGAATCTGGACACCCTACCTGGAAAGCTTTTGATTTTAACCCTATTATGTCTATATACCTATCCTCCAAATCCACGATTTTGCCTCTAATACAGAAAGTTCCTCTTGAAGTATATCATATGATGAATTTACATTGTTTTGGGGAAAAAAATGCCAATTTTTACTTCAAAATAATACAAACTTTGCCTGTTTCTGATACTTAATATTTGATTTCTTTAACTTTTGTTATGTTCAACTATAAATATGTAAAAAATACATTTAAGGGTAATCAAGCATAGGGTAATCATACACTATGCATCAGGAGAAACAACTACTTCATTGGAAAATTGGCTGAACGCGTAACAGAAGGAATGGAACTCACTTCTTTCTAAGGAGAAATGGAGATGGCTTCTATAGCAGGTTTGGACCTAATGTGTACTATGCATGCGTCAGTGAAATGTGGTGAGCAATGTGCATATAAGCTCTAATAAAATAGACAACACATTTACAAAATAATTAATGGCAAAATACCAGAACTTCCAGGGCTTAAAATTTATTTTTTTAATCTTTGTATAGTTTAGTAATAGGAGATTTTTAATTTTCATTTAGATAACAGTACAGAGAATAGTTGCATGCATATTTACAAATTTAGCATGCTGTAAGTAAATAAATAGAAAATTAGATGTCATTCACTCCCTCCTAGCTGCAGAAGAATTGATGTTTTGAAAATATTTTTGAATGCTAACTATTCTTTCAACATTAAATAAAGCAAAACAGAAAGCTATAACAGTAAATAAAAATCTTCCTGACCTTGCTTAAGGAAGTGCATGTTAAGACAGGAAATAAGATAACATTTATTATAGACTCAAGGGAACAAGGATACATCACAAGGGGAAAAAAAACAGTTTACAGACAGATCACATTAATCCTTTCAAAACTGTGACATTAATTTTAGTGACCTGTATCACTGTTTTATGATACACAAAACCAAAGACTATGAAAACATATTTATGTCTCCAGAAAGGTTTTGTTTGTTTGCTTTCAGGGTTGAAGTGACTAATGATGAATACTACAAGAATATTATATCTGATCAGAATAAACAGAAAAAGTAACAAGACAAGATACAAATAGTACATCATTTGGATGAATTTTATATCTATCATGTTAGCACTGGAGACATACAGTAGGAAAATAAATTAGTCATTGATAAGTTTTTAGCAAACATTTACATTTGCCCTCATTAAAATGTATTAAGGTCCTAATTCAAGGTTGATGGCAAAAACAAAATCTTCCTCTAACAGGCAAAACCTTGTGCACTGCATGGAGGGCAGATATAACATGTGCAGAGAGCGGTAGATTTGGGTGGGTTATATTGTTTCTGTGCAAGGTAAATACTGGCTGCTTTATTTTTACACTGACATTTAGATTTCAGTTTCAACACACCCCACCCAAATCTAACTCTCTCTGCACTTGTTTCATCTGGTTCACCTGCACTGCACATGGTTTTGCCCATAAGAGGGAGATTTTGCTTTTGCAATCAACCTTGAATTAGGCCTCAAATGTATTATTTACATCTTAGATACAAAGTAAAGAAAAAAAAAAAAAGTGGAATTACCAGTGTAAAACTACATATAATATAAGAATATACAATGTATAAAAGCTTATACAGTATATCAAAGGATAAAATAGTCAGAATTAAAGTCAAACAACAAAATAATCTATTGCCCCATCCAAGATAGAAGAATCAGAGGATCAGAGTTTTTATATCCATTTACTTTGTTGTTCGAAATCCATTCAGATACAGTATATAAACAGGAAAGGTGCTTGATACAGTGAAATATAAGCAGAGACAGAGTTCCAAAAGTCAGGGCTGTTTCTAGGCAATTTTGCTCCGAGTGTAAACTAAAAAAATGTGCCCCCCCCCAAGTTCTGGAAGGGATGAGCACGCCCCTGAAAAGGGTGACATGTTCTAGCAGAAAATGAGCGTACCCTCGCTGAAATAGGCATGAACTTGATGGAGAATACTACCTTACACCATACTGTGCCCCAAATAGTAATGCCCTTAGCACCAAATTATGCCCCACACCGTAATGCCCTTGCACCTTATTATAACCCACACAATAATGCCCCTAGCACCATGCCACACTTAAAATTGGCACTATAGCTGCTCGTTGTCAAGGGGTTGCATAGTTACATAATTGTTGAAGTTGAAAAAAGACATTGTCCATTGAGTTCAACCTATATTTTGATTTACTACTAGTACTAGATTATATTTCCTGAGCCATATACTGTATTACATCATTATTACATATCCTTGTATACTGTTTTCGGCTAAAAATTTGTCTAACCCTTTCTTAAACACATCGATTGAGTCAAACATTACAACCTTCTCTGGCAGTGAATTCCATAATCTTACTGCCCGCACCATGAAGAAATTATTCCTATATTTGGTGTTAAACTTCCTCTCTTCTAACCATAGATGGTGACCACATGTCCTGTGCATAGATCTCTCCATAAGCAAATCACCTGAAGTTTCTAGGAAAAGTATGTTGATAACTGTCTCAACTATAAAAGCAAAGTTGCTGTGAGCTTTAGACCAGGTAGCATAGAGATGGAGCCATGCTTGTCTTTGCCTGCCTAGTCGCAGGTGTGAACTCCCAGCATGACTAGGCGATCCGTCCGCCTAGTCACGCCGGGAGTGCATAGAGATGCTCCCATTCAGAGTGTCTCTGTCCGGGTGCGAGAGTCTCTGTCCAGGCGCATGGACGGAGACTCTCTCCATTCAAGTGAATGGGGTGCGTCTCAGTCACGGGTGAGCGCGCCCAGTTAGAGACGGAGACGCCGTGTCCTAGGTGCACCTGGGTGGGCGCGCCTAGGCACAGACGGAGCCATGACTAGCGTGGCTCCATCTGTACATAAAGTTTAACACTAATGTGAAAGCTATTTTTATGACAGTTATTTTGATCAATAGAGTAGGACCTGCAGTACAGTGGGGTCCCTTGTCGGGGGCTGCAGGCTTAAATTCAATGATCAATGTATGAGCTAAAACGCCACTGTTTATTATTGTTAGTTAATATAGTGAGTACAGATCCTCTGTGAATGGCTGTTGACACTGACATTTTTGCTGGGGACGTGCTGTTAATGACCACCCTGACATGGTTCACACTGTTGATAAGTATCATGTTGTGACATCATCTGCTCTATTACTGCCATGCCTCTGACTTGTATGAATTGTCATGCACCTTGCTGAATATGCACTTTATTGAATATGCTGCCACTGATTACAGGCTTTTTCTAGTTTGTATTTGGCAATTATGTTTGAATGTGCTGTCTCTGTATTGTAAATGCAACATTGATATATACCAGCCACTCCCTTGTATGAGTTTGCTATAAGTGAAGACAGTCCTCAATGCTATTATATATAGTACTAGTGTACCTTTAAAAGTCATAAAGTGTGTGGTAGGTGCACATTAAATCTAGCAGGCAGATGATGTGTGCAACAGCAGTGAAGTAGTCAGGTTTTAAGACTCTGTGATAGTGTAGGACCTGCTTGAAGGTGGGGTACCTTGGCGACCGGTTTGCAGGCTTCCGTGCATTGGCCAATTCACTAACTAAACCCCATCATTTATTTATTGAATTGTTGACGATAAGTGAGCTTACTTTGGTGAGTGCTGGGTTTTCTGTTTGTATGTATATATATATATATATATATATATATACATACTGTATATATATGTGTATGTATATATATATATATATATATATATATATACTGTATATATAGCACTGCATATTTTTGGATGTAGTCTACAAATGCTGGACAGCTTTATTGGTACACTGTGATTTGATTTGAGTTTAGACACGCCCTTCTCAATTCTAAATCTCTCAGTGCATTTTACATCTTTTCCATCTGTCAAAGCTTACAGTTACTTGCTCTTTTTTGCATTGCTCCCAACTCAGAATTAGCCTCACTGTATCAACGGGCCAGGTATGTATACTGTAGAGAGCAATTACCAGATTGACATCTACCCAGTGTTCTGAAAGATAAAATAAAGCAGATCATTAGGCATGAACATTTCCCTCTTTTGTCTTTAGCCTGCTACAGATAGCTGTCTTTTATGTTCACAGATTAATTTAATTGCTTTGGTTATCATTGAGCCAGGAATAATTGTTGTCTGATTTGGATTTTAAATTTGTTTGCAGAAGTAAATATGGGAAGCTTGCTCACAGAGATCTAATAAACATATGACATGGTATTAACACTATTATGTTAGTGTGCTGGAATTCTTTCAGCTCACACTCAATGCTTGGTGTGTCTATAATGTGAACAAACAGTTTTGGGCACACATAAACCTACTGTAGTTGTCTATTCGCAACAAACATCTTATAATATGTGGAACCAAATGATTATCGACAATTTATTCCCAAACACTGGAAGATGTACAAAAACACCAGTTCAAACAAATTAGTTAAATCCATTTGATTTAACCAATTTGTTTGATCGACAGTTTTTACTTATTGTTAAAATCCAAAGGCAGGGCTATATTATTCAGGATATTGCAATCCACTCATCAGATTCTACATGCTGGGCAGATCTACTGTGCATTGCATGTCATGACGGGTGTGGTTCATCAAATCGACAGTGTCTAGGTCGACAATGTTTAGGTCGACCACTATAGGTCGACAGTCACTAGGTTGACATGGATGGAAGGTCGACAGGGTTTCTAGGTCGACATGTGCTAGGTCGACAGGTCTAAAGGTCGACATGAGGATTTTTAATTTTTTTTGTGTCGTTTTCTTCGTAGAGTGACCGGGATCCCAAATTAGTGCACCGCGTCCCCTCGCATGGCTCGCTTCACTCGCCATGCTTCGGGCATGGTGCCTTCGCTTCGCTCGGCACACTTTACCGTTCCAATCGTAGTCCACGTGGATCGTTAAGTATGAAAAAATTCAAAAAAAGAAAAAAAAAATGAAAAACTCATGTCGACCTTTAGACCTGTCGACCTAGCACATGTCGACGTAGAAACCCTGTCGACCTTCCTTCCATGTCGACCTAGTGACTGTCGACCTATAGTGGTCGACCTAAACATTGTCGACCTAGACACTGTCGATCTTCAGACCGGATCCCGTGTCAGACTGGGGCGCAATGGGCCCACTGGGGGAATACAGTGGTAGGGGCCCATGTTTAGGGGTGTGGTCAGTCTACAGAGGGGGTGTATCCAGCCACCACATTGAGTTACCTAGCCATGATAGAATGCATGGTCTGGGCCCCTTGAAATATATATAGTAAATACAGCTAGTGCATGCATGCTAATGTACCAGATTAATAAGCAATGCAATGTAGCAAATAAACAAAAGTCCTGTGCAGTATAAGGTAACATATATATATATATATATATATATATATATATATATAATGTATAATTCAATTACACAGTCTGGAACTTGATTTCTAGAGGAGGAGGGGCCCGTAGGCAGTGGGGCCCACCGTGGGTTCCCCTGAACCCCTGGGTGTTGGTCCAACCCTGTTGTGCAGTAAATCATAGTGAGCTTCTGTCATGGTGTCACCATTTTGGCTCACCTAATGTGTGCAACTGATCATATGAATAATTGGAATGAACCAGATGATTCAATCAAGCCCTTTATAGCCAGGTCTCGCTAACTCATCAGGGCTGATGATAGTCTAACTTACCCCTTTTAGTACTTAGAACTCCTGTCTGTGTCACACTGTGGGTTCTCACGTGGCACTGCTAATTCACTGGCTGACACACATCCACATGCTAGTCATCTTAGGATGTTACTGTTTATTCAATTTCAGAATAAAGTTCTCCTGCATGTGCACATCCATCTTCCTGATGCCAGCTGATACTTTTGCAGCCAGTCATAGAGACTTACTTCTCACATGACCCCAATGTAGAATCCCAGTGCAATAAGCCTTATATAAACCATTCCTATGCATTTTTGCTTTGCTAGTTCAACCTGTCTCATCTGGTTCCTGTATCAAGCAAATCCTGAGTTGACTGCATCTATTATTTTAGAGTATTCAGAATGCTCCTATTTCTGCAGCTGAAGAATCTGTTTAGTTTCAATGCTGTCTATTCTACAGCAATGATTCATCACCATTACTCCTATTCACCAGTGTGCTGCCTGCTCTCTGTAGTTCTCCAGCTACAGTCTGTTTGCTTAGCTTCCTACATGCAGTCTCATGCATGTTTCTATACCTCTATATTGAGCTGTTTAATTTGACTGTTTCCAGTTATACTACTGTCACAGCAGACACACGTCTTCAGTGTGAAAACAGACTAATCTCTTTATACAGTATTTTTCAAGCATTCCTGTGTGTTCACGACTGAACAGTATAGCTACCACTGCCAGGTAGCATACTTTGGTTGACCCTAGGTCAGGCATGTCCAAACTGCGTCCCTCCAGCTGTTTTGAAACTACATATCCCAGCATGCCCTGACACAGTTTTGCTGTCAGAGAATGCTAAAGCTGTGTCAGGACATGCTGGGATGTGTAGTTTCTCAACAGCTGGAGGGCCACAGTTTGGACATGCCTGCCCTAGGTCTTCTCTATTCTCCTACTGCTCACCTGCTGTATCTACAATACTCCTACACCAGTGTGTTGTCTGCCTTCTGCAACAAAACCTGTGTATTACTAGATTTTGCTATACTTATCCTCCTGCATTTGACCTCCTTCACCACATGTCATCTGTGTCCAGATACTTATTGTTGAAGATGTACAGCTGCCACACATATCCCTAGTGTGTAATAAGTCTGTCTATATTGTGTTTACAAATACTCACATATCCAAGACTCCAGTTTATAGTAGTGATGAGCGGGTTCGGTTTCTCGGAAACCGAACCCCACCGAACTTCACCCTTTTTACACGGGTCCGAGCCATACTCGGATTCTCCCGTATGGCTCGGGTAACCCGAGCGCGCCCGAACGTCATCATCCCGCTGTCGGATTCTCGCAAAATTCGGATTCTATATAAGCAGCCGCGCATCGCCGCCATTTTCACTCGTGCATTGGAAATGTTAGGGAGAGGACGTGGCTGGCGTCCTCTCCGTTATTGTTGAACTTGATTGTGCTGTGCACTATTGCTTAATTGTGGGGAGGGCTGGGGAGCAGCTGTATATAGGAGGAGTACAGTGCAGAGTTTTGCTGATCAGTGACCACCAGTTATCCGTTCTCTGCCTGAAAAATACGCTCCATATCTGTGCTCAGTGTGCTGCATATATCTGTGCTCACACTGCTTAATTGTGGGGACTGGGGAGCAGCTGTATTATATAGCAGGAGTACAGTGCAGAGTTTTGCTGACAGTGACCACCAGTATACGTTGTCTGCCTGAAAAACACTCCATATCTGTGCTCAGTGTGCTGCTTTATTGTGGGGACTGGGGACCACCAGTATAATATTATATAGGAGGAGTACAGTGCAGAGTTTTGCTGACCAGTGACCACAAGTATATAATATATAGCATTACGGTACAGTAGGCCACTGCTGTACCTACCTCTGTGTCGTCATTAAGTATACTATCCATCTACATTCTATACCTGTGGTGCATTTTAGTTTTGCAGTTTGCTGACACAGTGACCACCAGTATACTATATATAGCAGTACGGAAGGCCACTGCTGTACCTACCTCTGTGTCGTCATTCATTAAGTATACTAACCATCTACATTCTATACCTGTGGTGCATTTTAGTTTTGCAGTTTGCCGACACAGTGACCACCAGTATATATAGCAGTACGGTACGGAAGGCCACTGCTGTACCTACCTCTGTGTAGTCATTAAGTATACTATCCATCTACATTCTATACCTGTGGTGCATTTTAGTTTTGCAGTTTGCTGACACAGTGACCACCAGTATACTATATATAATAGCAGTACGGTACGGAAGGCCACTGCTGTACCTACCTCTGTGTCGTCATTAAGTATACTATCCATCTACATTCTATACCTGTGGTGCATTTTAGTTTTGCAGTTTGCTGACACAGTGACCACCAGTATACTATATATAGCAGTACGGAAGGCCACTGCTGTACCTACCTCTGTGTCGTCATTCATTAAGTATACTATCCATCTACATTCTATACCTGTGGTGCATTTTAGTTTTGCAGTTTGCCGACACAGTGACCACCAGTATATATAGCAGTACGGTACGGAAGGCCACTGCTGTACCTACCTCTGTGTAGTCATTAAGTATACTATCCATCTACATTCTATACCTGTGGTGCATTTTAGTTTTGCAGTTTGCTGACACAGTGACCACCAGTATACTATATATAATAGCAGTACGGTACGGAAGGCCACTGCTGTACCTACCTCTGTGTCGTCATTAAGTATACTATCCATCTACATTCTATACCTGTGGTGCATTTTAATTTTGCAGTTTGCTGACACAGTGACCACCAGTATACTATATATAGCAGTACGGAAGGCCACTGCTGTACCTACCTCTGTGTCGTCATTCATTAAGTATACTATCCATCTACATTCTATACCTGTGGTGCATTTTAGTTTTGCAGTTTGCTGACACAGTGACCACCAGTATACTATATATAGCAGTACGGAAGGCCACTGCTGTACTTACCTCTGTGTCGTCATTAAGTATACTATCCATCTACATTCTATACCTGTGGTGCGCCTCTTTTTTTCTTTGCATCATGTGCTGTTTGGGGACTATTTTTTTGAAGTGCCATCCTGCCTGACACTGCAGTGCCACTCCTAGATGGATAAAAATAGTAATCACCAGCGCTAAATTGTATAAAGTGTATATGCTCTGATTAAAACAAATCCAGGACGGTAGGTTATGTTGAAAAAATATATATAATCAATTTAATATGAATAATAACTTAAAATCACAGATGCCTTTAGCAACACAATCAGAAATTAATTAATAATATAAAATGACACATCCACATATCTCCTCAGTAAGATTCATTCATACCCTGGCTAGGACTCCCTCTGGAATTGTGTCCATAGAATTGGTTGGAGAATTGATGAAAGCAGTGGAGTACAAAGTGTCCCTTTTAAGCATACCAATGCAAGCGTTTCCAGGCAGGTAGGGAAAAACTCCAATTTCTCCACATATGGCAATATCCAAGGGAAATGCTGTCCAATTAGTGCCGTGTGGGTATTTGAAAGTGAGGATATCCAGCAGATGTTGAGGGGATTTTATGAGGATGTGTCCGGCAGTCTCTAACTCAACGCGTTTCGCTGGTGTTAGCACCCAGCTTCCTCAGGAGTGAATGGTAGAGAACTGACTCTGGGCTCCTTATAAACCCTAAACAATTAGTGAAATTCTAGGCACCTGAAATGCAATTAATCAACAAACCTAACCGTCCAAGTAAAAGTATAAAGATAGTATACCATTCAGATTAGTATTGGTCTCACATGTGTAAATATCATTTTATATCAAAAAACGAGTATTGGAAAGTGTTTAAATATACCTTTTAGTTTCAATAAGTATTCTCATCAGGTCCGGTCATGTGACAAAACAACGTCACATGATCCGTTTCCTAAGGGGTAATTGGTCCCCACAGGTCAGGTTATAAATCTGACCTGAATCTAGACTCAACCTTGCCGGTGCGCACGCGCCGGCCACGCGCACGTCCGCACCCACCATGAGACTCCGGCGGCCCCCACCATGCAACGCGACACAAGACGTCGATACACGTGTCTAATCACGTGATCGGAGTCAGGACGCCGCACCATGGCAACGAGCCGCACAGAGCACAGCGAGCACGGACCATACACACGGCCCGCGCGTGCGCACCAGCCAGGCAGTCACCAAACATTCATATTTCAGATGGACCTGCAGACATAGACACATAATGGATATACCAGCATTGGGTATATATCCATGGTCATTTTTGCTTAATAAAGACACAGAGTTTGAATATATTAACATCCACCAAAATATCGGAAGTACACAGAAATGTTTGTAAACCATTTACTTGTAAAATAATCCAATCTGACTTCAGGGGTATATTGTTTTATAGTATATCAATCATTTGAAGTGATATCTAGCTTCACAACATTATAAATCACACAAGGAAAGATGGGGAGATAGTTTACCACTTATAGTGTGGCTATAATAGAGTAAAAACAGAGGATCATCAATAATAGAATCACTAATTGATACTCAAGCATTGACACAAGGGAAGGGGGAGAGAAGTAGAAAACTTTGTTATGTTTATATTACAGAATTAAGCTCTATTGTCTCGTTAAGTCCATCAGGGTGTAAAGAGTTACATTTCAGCATCCAATAAACCTCCCTACTACATAATTTTCTAAAACGGTCGCCACCTCTATCTGTAGGTGCGATACTTTCTAAACATACAATAGAAAGGCTACTGGGGTCATTGGAATGTATATCATTAAAGTGTCGAGAGACACTGTGTGTAGTGCAATTCTTCATGATATTGCGGCGGTGTTCCATGAATCTAGTATGAAGTGATCTTGTGGTCCTTCCTACATAACATAGGTTACAACCACATTTGAGAAGATAAATAGCAAATTTTGAGTCACAGTTCATAAAGGATTGCAATATATATTCTTCATTATTTGATGGTAACTGGACAGATGTTGTTTTTCTTGGCATATAAGAGCACATAGTGCATATGGTTTTACCACATCTATAAAAACCAGATGGTCTCTGTATTAGCCAACTTTGATTAGGTGTTTTAACATTTGTTTTATTAGTTCTTAGATAACTCGGTGCTAGAATGGTTTTTAGTGTTTTGTTTTTCTTATAAATCACTTGTGCATTACTTGGTAGTACTTTCCCAAGGATATTATCCTGTCTAAGAACTTTATAATTATGAGTAATAATAGCTTTAATTTGTCTCGAGCATCTATTGTATTTGCTAATAAAAGCGCATTGTCTATCTTCCGTTTCCTTTAGATGATTCTGAGGAGATTTGTGATCATTTCGCTTGATCAAAAGGTCATTTCTGTCCATACTAGAAACTTCTTTTAGAGCTTGTGCCAAAATAGTTTCAGGATACTCCCTTGTTCTAAATGATTCAATCATAATATTGGCTTGTGTATAGAAGGTTTCAATTTCTGTACAATTACGTCTCAGCCTCATTAATTGTCCCTTAGGGATATTACGTTTCCAGGGAGTATAATGGGCACTTTTATAATGTAAATATGAATTGGTATTTACTGATTTGATATAGTTAGAAGTAATTATTTTGTCGTCCACTATTCTAAGGGTCACATCCAAGAAGTCAACACTTTCCTGACTGAAGGTGGAAGTGAAAGATAAATTATAATGATTAGAATTAAGAGTGGATACAAAGGAAGAAGCCGAAGAAAGGTCCCCATCCCAAATAATAAAAAGGTCATCTATATAACGGCCATAGAAAACCAGGTTCGCGTCCCAGATGCCGCCCCACACATGGTGATCTTCAAAGTTGCCCATGTATAGGTTGGCATAACTGGGCGCGAACCTGGTCCCCATGGCCGTTCCCATTACCTGTAAATAATACACATCCAGAAAAAGAAAATAATTGTGGTGAAGAATGAAAGAAATACAATCCAATAAAAATTCACTGTGTTCCACACTGAGGTCTCCATCTAGGGACAGACGTTCGTGTATGGAATCTAAACCTTTGGAATGGGGAATGTGAGTATATAACGCTTGGACGTCTAATGTCAAAAAAGCATAACTAGATTTCCAGGGAATATTTTGAATTTTGTTGAGAAAATCTGTTGTGTCCGTCAGGTGAGACCTCAGTGTGGAAACTCGTGGCTGAAGGAAAGAATCAATATAATAAGACAAATTAGATGTGAGTGAATCAATACCAGAAATTATAGGTCGCCCGGGAGGTGATGTGAGGGATTTGTGAATTTTAGGAAGAAAATAAAAAGTGGGTGTGACCGGAAATGCAGGGAGCAGGAATCTGTGTTCCTCCTTGGATATGACCCCTGAACGGACAGCAGAATCCAAAAGGGTGCGAAGTTCTTGTATAAAGGATAGAGTTGGGTTATTTTTAAGTATTGAATAAAACTGAGTATTATGTAATTGTCTATACGCCTCATTAATGTAATCGTCTTGATTCATTATAACTAGCCCCCCCCCCCCTTATCTGATTCCTTAATGGTAATGGTAGTATCTTTGGTAAGTAATTTAAGAGCCCTTTTCTCTTGTCGTGATAAATTGGACTGATGATGGGTAAGTTTTTGTTGTTTCCCAAACAGTTCTTTGAAGTCCTCTAAGGTCATTTTATAAAAGGACTCAATACTGCTACTCTTTGCCGAAATGGGGAAGAACTCGGATTTTAATTTAAACGCATGATTAGATTCCTGTATGTCGTAAATCTTCTTATAGGTTGAGGTGGTGTCTTGTTCGACATGGTTTTGTTCCCAGAGTTCTTCGAGGGTGGAAAGCATGACGTCATCATTTGAATCCAACAATATCGGCAGAGATTCATCTCTATGTCGTTCGAGATCCTTTTTGGCAAAGTATCTCTTGCGACACAGAGCACGAACATAACAATTTAATTCGACATAGAGGTCAAAGATGTTGGGTTCGTCGGTTGGCGAGAATTTTAAGCCTTTCTCTAGCAGGGATATTTCTGATTGACTCAGAACTCTGCTAGACAGGTTAAAGATGCTTCTTTTACATTTCTCGCCAACTTGAGACCGAACTATACCCTTCTTGGATTTTTTCTGTTCATGCTTTCCTCCTCTCTTACCTCGGGGCTTAAATCCCTGCCTCTTTTTGGAGTGTCTCTCTGATGAGGGTAGGGAGTTTTTGTCTTTGGGCGTGCCCCTAAAAAATCTCTGGTATTTGTATATTGGGTCTGAATGTCTACAGAACTCTCCTCTCCACAGTCCCCCCTTCTTTTATGTTGTTGTGGGGAAAGCGTATGCTCATTAGCAGGGTTAGGGTAGTCTCTCCTGTCTCCTCTCCTTACTCTAAAGTCCTGATACTAATGAGGAGAGTCTCTATGTCTGTTTCTGTTAAATGATCTGGATCTTACTTTAGACCAATCTCTCTCTCTAGGGGGTGGTAGTTGTTCCCTAGTTCTCTTTTGTTTTTCTATATCTTTCTTATAAGTTCGTACAGCATCATTCTCGTAGTCAAATAAGTCTCGCCTAAACTTTTTTTGTTTTTGTTCCATAATATTTCGTTCATATCTGATCACCTTATCATTAATTATCTTGTCTCTCTCATTAAAACTGTCCTCTCTATTAATTTTCTCCATTGACTTTTTCAAAACATCAATTTCCTTTTAGATACTATGAACTCTAGAGGATCTATATCTAACGATCAGTTTCATCAAAGCAAGTGAGCAATCGTCTAAAAGTCTATCCCATTCGCTTTGATAATCTTTATTATCATTAAAAATAGATGATTTGAACAAACGGAGGCCTCTTGGTACCATTTTTTTATCAACATATTGTTGTAAATTGATGGGCCAGGTGTTTGTTTCGGCACTTGTGTTGCTTAGCTTAGTCACACAGCGACCTTGGTGCGCCTCTTTTTCTTTGCATCATGTGCTGTTTGGGGACTATTTTTTTGAAGTGCCATCCTGCCTGACACTGCAGTGCCACTCCTAGATGGGCCAGGTGTTTGTGTCGGCCACTTGTGTCGCTTAGCTTAGTCACACTGCGACCTTGGTGCGCCTCTTTTTTTCTTTGCATCATGTGCTGTTTGGGGACTATTTTTTTGAAGTGCCATCCTGCCTGACACTGCAGTGCCACTCCTAGATGGGCCAGGTGTTTGTGTCGGCCACTTGTGTCGCTTAGCTTAGTCACACAGCGACCTTGGTGCGCCTCTTTTTTTCTTTGCATCATGTGTTGTTTGGGGACTATTTTTTTGAAGTGCCATCCTGCCTGACACTGCAGTGCCACTCCTAGATGGGCCAGGTGTTTGTGTCGGCCACTTGTGTCGCTTAGCTTAGTCACACAGCGACCTTGGTGCGCCTCTTTTTTTCTTTGCATCATGTGCTGTTTGGGGACTATTTTTTTGAAGTGCCATCCTGCCTGACACTGCAGTGCCACTCCTAGATGGGCCAGGTGTTTGTGTCGGCCACTTGTGTCGCTTAGCTTAGTCACACAGCGACCTTGGTGCGCCTCTTTTTTTCTTTGCATCATGTGCTGTTTGGGGACTATTTTTTTGAAGTGCTATCCTGCCTGACACTGCAGTGCCACTCCTAGATGGGCCAGGTGTTTGTGTCGGCCACTTGTGTCGCTTAGCTTAGTCACACAGCGACCTTGGTGCGCCTCTTTTTTTCTTTGCATCATGTGCTGTTTGGGGATTATTTTTTTGAAGTGCCATCCTGCCTGACACTGCAGTGCCACTCCTAGATGGGCCAGGTGTTTGTGTCGGCCACTTGTGTCGCTTAGCTTAGCCATCCAGCGACCTCTGTGCAAATTTTAGGACTAAAAATAATATTGTGAGGTGTGAGGTGTTCAGAATAGACTGGAAATGAGTGGAAATTATGGTTATTGAGGTTAATAAAATTATGGGATCAAAATGACCCCCAAATTCTATGATTTAAGCTTTTTTTTAGGGTTTTTTGTAAAAAACACCCGAATCCAAAACACACCCGAATCCGACAAAAATATTTCGGTGAGGTTTTGCCTAAACGCGTCCGAATCCAAAACACGGCCGCGGAACCGAATCCAAAACCAAAACACAAAACCCGAAAAATGTCCGGTGCACATCACTAGTTTATAGCAGGCCTTTCCATGGTCCCAGTCATGTACCCACAGCAATACAGAATCTGACAGTCTGCAAGAATTGGTTTATAAAGGGAGAGGCCAACTTAGAGGTATAGTACTTTATATAGGGCACACTTGGCTATTTAAAATCTTTAATAGGTATATGTTTAAAGGTTAATGCCAAAAAGTATCACACACACATTAAAATAACCAGGACACAGTCCTGATTAGGAAGAAGACAAAAACTGAAAATAAAAAGGGTGTAATAGGGTGGTGTATTTATAACACCCATTCATTAAGTTTGTAATATATAGGAGATAGAGAATAAATAAAGTTTTAAAATATATAGTCACAGTTAAATTAAAAAACGTTGACGTGACATTTAAATAAAAGAAATCACAGGAAAAATCCATTAATAGTATATCAGCATGTCATTAATTTTTGGAAAATTCCTTATATTTATATTTACAGTATGTAACATTTTCATAACATACTGTATGTTCTTTGAAAAAATAATTGCATTGGGTAGTACAGATTAGCCAGTTAAGCAGGTGTAAACACAATCAAACTGTAATTAACACTATTACATTTTCATTAAAAGTGTTACAGTACTTCTGACTATTACATCAGCCTAATGAAAAAGATAAATGAAAAAACATCCACGATTTGTATATCAGCTTAACTGGCTAGAAATGTAATAAATCCATATGTTAATATCTTTAAAGGATTAAAAAAGACACTAGGTTACACTTATTTCCAAACTCTCAATAGTTCAGCATATGCTCATACAGTATCATGGCTGGCATTGGCATTAATTTAGTTATCTAGGAGATAATCTCTCACATGTTACATCTGCCCCATCTGCAATGCAACATGGTTTTGGCCATTAGTATGCTTTTTTGGTTTGCTAACAAACCTGAAATAAAACCATAATAGAAAGCAGTTTAAAGAAAATATTTGATGATAAACAATAATGTTCTTATCAACTTGTGGAACTTAAATGAATTGACACAATCATGCAGTATGTTATGTTCTGCTGTATATCTTTTTATTTCACCTTGCTTTTTATAAAAAAAAAATGAAATCCTAATGATAAAAAACATTAAATCTGCCATTGTCATCATAATGTTATACAGTTCATGCAGTGATAGTTTTGTGAATATTTTTTGTGTTGCCCTATGCTAACTTTATAGTTTGCTTAGTTAGAATTAATTTTTTAAACATATTTTAGCTACACACATTCTAAGTACTGGAATCAGTCCTGGCATGTTCCCATTGGTATTGTGTCTGCTGTCATTCTCCCATGGATGTTTAATTAGAATCTATAATTAAGTATAATTGCATTTTCCACACTCTGCATTTATTACAACTTGATTAGTTAATCTTGATGTGCTCAAATTTGAGCTTTTATAATGATTTTGTGTGATCAATGACCTGATCACCCAATCTTTTTATTCCCTGCAAATTAAGAGGCTAAAGTCATGCTGACTTGATCCATTAAATAATACGAGGACTGATGAGTAGAAAATATCCTTATACTGTGGTGTAGTCATGTGATTAAAATAATACAGAAAGCATTGCAATGTCATCAATATTTTCCAAGAAAAATAATTGAGAACAGAAGTTTCTGCAAAGCACTTGCTTATTCTATATCCTTTTTTAATCTATTTTTTTTAAATGCAATGTAATTAAGATTGGTTTGGAGTGAGTAGGGGGTGTATAACATGTTTTCTTGTTTCATTTCAAAAATAATAATATGCACAAAAAATAGTAAAATAGACAAACTAAGTAAACTGATATCACTACATGTGTTAACAATGTTGTATAGTCTGTTTTTCATTGCACAAATTAAATGCACACATTCTGTACAAAATCTCATTTTAACATGTCAAACTGTATGAGACTAAAAAAATGGCATTTGAAGAACAAAATACAATTATTTTCTTACTTCCATATGCCAAATCAATAGTCACTGCAAAGGCAAAGTATTCCCTAAGCAAATAATTTATTCTTACCTTAATTATGTACATACTGTACAGCCATTAACCACATAAAAGAAACAAGAAAAAGGACCACATAAAACATCCTCTGTAACATGAATACTTACATAATTTATTTAATTTAATCATATTTAGCTATTAAGAAAAAGTTAAAAAGAAAAAGATTTCTGGGCTGAATATACCAAAGAAAAGAGTATTATAATCAAATTGTAGATGAATCATCTTTAACAATTCAATCAGACAATTTATTCAATAACACCATTAAAAAGACAATATCCCAGAATGTATGGATAATACTTAGAATATAAAACGGAAAATGAAAAAGATCTTATCCCCTTTGTCACACAATTTAATTGTTCTGAAAAGAAGATTAAATGTGTTATCACAATCACTGGATAATTCCAAAGGATTCCCTATCCTTAGTAGTATTTTTTTTAGAAACAAACAAGTGTTATCTTTAAAAAAAACATATTAATTTGAATAAGATTCTGGACACAAGTTAAAACAACCAATCATATATAGTAATTCTAGGTACTAATGTTAAGGACATTTTAAATGTGTCCATTTTAATTTTTGTAATTGTCCACACAATTTCACAACTTTTAAAACATTATCAATTATCTATCTAGAATGTACTTGTGGGGAAAATTAAATGTTCTTTAAACTGAGTATTATTTCTGAAATATAAAGTTGAAAGCATTCCATTTACAAATACTTCATTAGGTATCATAATTCAGACCCAGAAACTTTTAAAGCCATCACACATGAAGAAATTGGCACAAGATGTAGCAGTGTAAGATGTTTTGGTTTCATGAGCATAATACCGTGTCCCTATAAATGAGCGTCAAAAAATAATTTATTTTTTATGATTGCCCACTTTTTATGTATTGAATTATTTTATTCTGTAGATCTGTTCTCTTACACTTACTTTATGTTCCAATTCAATATTTTATTATCATATTTATGATAGCCAATTGTGATGTTTGGTGGTACAGTATGGGTGTGTTCAGGTACACATATGTATAATTATGATGCAGTATATCTGTTATGTATATATGAACCCTTTTTAACAATATTGAAGAACTAGTGTTTAAGTACAGTAAGTCTAGTGGGCACCCGTCATTTAGAGAAGGTTTTTTTAAACTTACTGTATAAAGATTGCTTCTTTGAGACTTTAATGTGACTTAGGAAAAGAGTTACAGCATATTACATCTTCCCAAAAAACATTTTTAAACATATTTCACACTAATGGGTCTTTGTGGCAGACATGTATTCATTCATTCATTTATTTATTTACTCATTTACTCTACTAGCACATTAAATGGTACACCACTGGAGAAAGTTAAGAAGGAGAAAGAACATTATTAATATATATATATATATATATATATACCATAGGGGGTAATTCAGACCTCTTAAACAAAACATATTTTGGACCTGTATAACACACAGTGCGCTGAAGGAAAAAATACTAATACATCCCTTTTTAGGAGAAATGCAGAAAGTTTTTCATATTCCCGATCCTTCTTTTGATGGAGTGTATCCGGAATGTGGGCCCCGATATGGAAAAATATAACAACAAACAATACAATGTGTAGTATGTTCTTAAGAAAAACAAAAGATGAACATATAGACTTTTAGGAGCTGTTCAAGGGCATACCCCACTCACACAAAGGATAGAGGAAGCATACACATCAAGGAATCTTTAGCCGAATAATGCCTTGATCCCTTTAAAAGTCCGATCTGGTGTCTTTCACTCTCTGGGGTGCAAACCAGTCTATTGATGTTACCAAAGAATAAACAGCTTACAATGTTTAGAAAGCGTACCCCAACACTCACAGAAAGGATAGAGGAAGCATACACATCAAGGTATCTTTAGCCGAATAATGCCTTGATCCCTTTAAAAGTCCGATCTGGTGTCTTTCACTCTCTGGGGTGCAAACCAGTCTATTGACGTTACCAAAGAATAAACAGCTTACAATGTTTAGAAAGCGTACCCCAACACTCACAGCAAGAGGAGTGGAAGTAAACACATAAAGGTATCTTTTTGTGGGGTGTTGTTCTGGGTCCTTCCCCTGATGGTATGTATCCGGGACGTGTATCCCGATATATACAAAGATATAACAACAAACAATACAATGTGTAGTATATCCTTAAAAAACAGAGGATGTGAATGTAGATTTTAGGAGCTATTCAAGGGCGTACCCCACTCACACAAAGGGTAGAGGGAGTGTACACATCAAGGTATCTTTTAACCGAATAGTGCCCTTATCCCTCTAAAGTCCAATCTGGTGTCTTTCGCTCTCTGGAGTGCAAACCAGTCTAGTGGTGTTACCAAGGAATAAACAGCTTACAATATTAAAAAGCATACCCCATCACTCACAGCAGGAGGAGGGGAAGGAAACACATCAAGGTATCTTTTTGAGGGGTATTATTCTGCTCAATACATAGCATACCCGAACTCACAGTTTATAATATGTTGCTGCTCCCATAAAGGTATCTTTACACTGCTGGTGGAATTCTTTACACAAAGAACCGGAGCACTCAAGTCCATAGTGATATCGAAAAGACAATATTTATTGGATTAAAAATCCCTAAAAAATTCCATACAAAAAGTCATATTACAAATTCCACATACAAGGTAAGTATAAAAGTTGGACCAACATCAAAAACATACAGGTCTAAAAAAAGAAGAATGAACAAAAAGAAGAAATAAAAACATCAGCTGGATAGTATGAAGCTACTCACACTCCTGTGTAATTCAGACCTGATTGTCGCAGCAAATTTGTTAGCAGTTGGGCAAAACCATGTGCACGGCATGGGGGGCAGATACAGTATAACATTTGCAGAGAGAGTTAGATTTGGGTGGCTTATATTGTTTCTGTGCAGGGTATATACTGGCTGCTTTATTTTTACACTGCACTTTAGATTTCAGTTTGAACACACCCCACCCAAATCTAACTCTCTCTGCACATGTTACATCTGCCCACCCTGTAGTGCACATGGTTTTGCCCAACTGCTAACAAATTTGCTGCTACGATCAGGTCTGAATTACCTCTATAGTTTATAAAGAAGCGCCGTCCAGTTATTTCTATTATAATAACCAATTAAAGTATATAATCATAAAAATAGTTTATTTGCATACATGTAAGGCCATAGAAAGTAAATAATCAATTTAAACATATATATCTTAAAAATACACTTTAGTTGAAAAAAGTAGCAACTGCGATAACTTTAAAAACACATTTAGTAATGATTAATGGATCTGTTGTACTTAAAAGTTGTTAGTATAGCAAAAGCTCCTTTATGCTGCTCACTTTCTCATGATAAAAATACAAAGTGTCCCCACATGGTGCCACCACAGTTCAACAGGTGAACTGTGGTGGTGCCTCATGGGGACACTTTGTATTTTGATCTGTTCTATAGAGTTTCTGGTGAAGGCACTCACAGTGGTCCTATTCGCTGCCATCACAAGTACAGTATAAGCACATGGAAGATCTGATATTCTTTTGTCACTTTCTCCTGATGTTAGTCATATCACTCACATCACAGGCATCAGGCAAATATAGCTAGGCTGTAAGAACATCCACCTTTTTTTATACGGTCCTTCTACCTCTATTCAAAAAGTATAGACAGGGGGCTGAAATGCATGGAGTCTGATACTTTTTCTATGTCAGGCTGTAGAGTCAGATAACGCTGAATAATAACCACTCAATGTGGAATTAACAGGTGAAGCCAACCCTCCTCTCTCCCTTATGAATCACCAGCAGAAATTTAGATCACAAGGAGTCCAAAATAACAGCTAGCTATCCAATTGTTAGAAATGATTTCCAGCATAAGATTATAGGAGCAGTACCTAAGCCAAATGACGTGTTTCCCTTCCTTTCCGGTTAGGATATTCAGTGGCTTCAACAGACGTATCTAATCCTACATTGTTGGTCATTTTTAAAGTATCCTAATTGGTTAGTTGATTACTAAAACACCCCCACATGTGGGGCGTGTTATCATAGTGTCAATCTTATAGCTGGTGATTTGCATTCCACATGCTGCACGGTGTTCTACATGCATCACGTCGATAATGACTTCCAGTTTCCAATTTCCATTTATTTGCATTCCACAATCAGAGCTTAAGTGTTCCACATCCATTACAGTTAGTAATAAACATCTTTCCTGACCAACAATGTTTTTATAAATCTAGAATATATATATATATATATATATATATATACACACACACAGTATATGTATCTATCTATCTATCTATCTATCTATCTATATATATATATATTCGGAAAACTTGCCCCGTCACTCCTCAAAAATAGCTGGCTGTGGTGCCCTTCCTTGTGGACCAACAGGCCCACCGATATGCAGTCAAAGAAATTAGGTGGCACTCACAGACTTGTAATCAACGTGAATACTCCGCAAGGAGATTTATTGTGCAAAACAGGTAACGTTTCGGGGACGTGTCCCCTTCCTCAGACAACCAAAACATAATACATGCATTGTATAAATAGTATCTAGTGACCCCACTTACCCCCTTCATCATGACTCCCAGCTGCGTGGACCACGGCTTGCCTCGGCGTCTCCCGTCCCGCACTTCCGGTTTCGGCGTCACCGCTCAGCCGGAAGTGACGCAAGCGGGCTTCGCCGGTCACCATGGAGACGCACCGGGAGCCCTGGTAATACAAAAACAACACAAAGCACAAATACTTAATTGCGGTGAGAGACTGACACATAATAAAACAGCGCTCGATCAGAGCTAGAGTGTCAGAAAAACAAATAACAAATAAAATCACTTATTAAAACACAAACATTTAAAAGCGAGAATGGTGTTAAAAAAAGTGTTTATAACAGTAAAAGGTGACAAATGAAGCAGGTGCTATACAATCTTAACTCCGGTACTCTTTTCTTCTAAAATATCTGCCTGGGTGGCAAAAAACTAGAATGGCTCCTAATCTACCGCCCTGTAGATTAGGAGCCATTCTAGTTTTTTGCCACCCAGGCAGATATTTTAGAAGAAAAGAGTACCGGAGTTAAGATTGTATAGCACCTGCTTCATTTGTCACCTTTTACTGTTATAAACACTTTTTTTAACACCATTCTCGCTTTTAAATGTTTGTGTTTTAATAAGTGATTTTATTTGTTATTTGTTTTTCTGACACTCTAGCTCTGATCGAGCGCTGTTTTATTATGTGTCAGTCTCTCACCGCAATTAAGTATTTGTGCTTTGTGTTGTTTTTGTATTACCAGGGCTCCCGGTGCGTCTCCATGGTGACCGGCGAAGCCCGCTTGCGTCACTTCCGGCTGAGCGGTGACGCCGAAACCGGAAGTGCGGGACGGGAGACGCCGAGGCAAGCCGTGGTCCACGCAGCTGGGAGTCATGATGAAGGGGGTAAGTGGGGTCACTAGATACTATTTATACAATGCATGTATTATGTTTTGGTTGTCTGAGGAAGGGGACACGTCCCCGAAACGTTACCTGTTTTGCACAATAAATCTCCTTGCGGAGTATTCACGTTGATTACAAGTCTGTGAGTGCCACCTAATTTCTTTGACTGTATATATATATATATATATATATTTATATACAGTATATATATATATATATATATATATATATATATATACAGTGGTCGAAGTGGGGCGGTATATGGCGGTATGGTATACCTACTTTTTCCACTGACCCAGAAATGAGCACATGAAAGTGCAGCACGAGGTGAGGGAAGTGGCCATCCTGCTGCACATGGTGCTCCCTGCGCTGCGGCCGGCGGCTGTGTAGAGCACTGTAGTAGCTTACAGCCGCTCACCGCCGCCAGCCACCTGCACACGCCGCTCACCAGCCGCCCACCACCGCCGCTCACCAGCCGCCCGCCACCAGCCACCAGCCACTAGCCGACCGATGCCGCCAGCAGCCCACCGGTCACTGCTGCCAGCAACAAATGAAGCAATGTTCCCCTGCTGTCACCTCTCTCCCTGCTGTCACTGTCGTCACTCTCCCTGTCGTCACTGTCATCACTCTCCCTATCGTCGCTGTTGTCAGTCTCCCTGTCGTCACTGTCATCACTCTCCCTGTCGTCACTCTCCCTGTCGTCACTGTCATCACTCTCCCTGTCGTCACTGACTCTCTCCCTGTCATCACTGTCTCTCTTCCTGTCGTCACTCTCTCCCTGTTGTCCCTGTTGTCACTGTCTCTCTCCCTGTCGTCACTGTCTCTCTCCCTGTCGTCACTAAGGCTGTCCCTGCTGTCACAATTTCAGCTCATTCATTGTGCTACAATGTGAATTTCAGCTCATTCAGTGTGCTACAATGTGAATTTAGGCTCAGTCAGTGTGCTATAATATGAATTTAGGCTCATTCAGTGTGCTACAATGTGAATTTCGGCTCATTCAGTGTGCTACAAGGTGAATTTTGGCTCATTCAGTGTGCTACAATGTGAATTTTGGCTCATTCAGTGTGCTACAAGGTGAATTTCGGCTCATTCAGTGTGCTACAATGTGAATTTCGGCTCATTCAGTGTACTACAATGTGAATTTCGGCTCATTCAGGGTGCTACACTGTGAATTTCGGCTCATTCAGTGTGCTACAATGTGAATTTTCGGCTCATTCAATGTGCTACAAGGTGAATTTTCGGCTCAATCAGTGTGCTTCAATGTGAATTTCGGCTCGTACTGTGTGCTATAATGTGAATTTCAGCTCGCACCGTTTGCTATAAAGTGAAAGGGGCACCAGTACTAGATAGTATAAGGGGTTCTACTACACGGGACATGCCCCCTTTTGGTTGACCACGCCCCCTTTTCTGGAGCACGTGCGCATACTTACATCCTTCACTTTTGCATATCCCCACTTAAAAAATTCCACTTCGACCACTGTTTATATAGTCATTCTGAAAACTCCTACACACATGGTTGCAGCTTGAGAAACCCTCTGGATACAATTGTGGGCCCTATGTGGGAGTTCCAGTGCTTATAGCAATTACTGACTCTGTTTCTGGATATACCAATTGATACACTATTGCACTTTTTAAAAAAAATAGGTATTTTAACCGAGTGTACCGAACTAATCTATATGTTCAGGCGGACATAGTAAAGTCTGACCATGAAGTCAATTTTTAAAGGAACATTACCCCTTTTTTATGCAATAAGTTTAATTATCTAAAAGGTTGATCATAATACTCTGTATGCAGAATTACACAGTGTATAGGTGCTCCAATACAAAAAATATATACTTCTGTTACCCCTGATGAAGTCAAACTGACGAAACGCGTTGGATTTATCAGTCATTAGTCAGTATTCCAGTTAGGAAAATGACTCCCTTCGCCAAGCGCACACCTTGCTAAGGGGTTATCCACTGCAGGAACCCGAGAAATCCAATTATCCATAGTACAAGATACACCTACTTGGAAGGACTTCCGCTATATCTGTACATCCAACAGAGCGCGCTCAGGATTTGTGTTTTCTATCTTATGTTTGTTTGAGATCCGGCAACGGAGGTCTCGCCTGTAGTGCTGCTGGTTCTACGAGCGCAAGATACGGATATTTTTGTATTGTATATATATATATAGCAACAAAAAAGTGGGAGCACTCACCAGTCTTCTTAATGTAGATTTATTGGTTTAAGACATCATACCAGACAAGAGTACATCGATTTTTCAGTCCTAATGTGGACCTTTGTCAAGGTTAACAAACAATAGACAAACCCAAACTATATACCCCATGAACTCCCACCCACCAAATTAGCAAATAACTAATCCCAATGCACACCTTCCACTGTGCCAATCGTGTTAAAACAAGCACGAGTGTTACAATACAATCACTGTTAGTCTCCATACCTGCACCATATGCCACAATCCCCACATGTCCAGCACATTCTGTCCTACATGCTGACCGCGGCGCGCGTTCCACCACCGTAAGCATTTCCTGTATATGGAACCCATTTCCGGTCACGAACCAGGAAGTATATGCAGTTCAGAGAATGTCAGTGAGCGCCACCGCTGCTCCGATTGAGCTGGCACCAGAATCCATATATAGAGACCCCAAGTAAACACACAAGCAGCCCCAGCGTCAGCTGTACTTAATGTAAACTATGTATAGATCATAATGACATATAGTTATTAATGTGGTGCACATCTCCACAATATGAAACACTGCTCATCATTTATATGCTGTGGGGATCGCAGCATATAGCAGCCAATGTATAGATGACTAACAGTCTTCAAAATCCATACAAATATAAACATATGTATGTGTGCGGAAAAAAGGGATAAGGTGGTTTTAAGCGACCAGTGGTGTCTAATATTAATAGGAGACTCAAATTAAAAAAAAATATTTTTTAATAAATCTAAAATGCACCAATAAAAACAAATAAAATAGTAGCTCTATTACAAAGAGCCAGAAAAGTTATTAAAACTGTGTATAAGACATAAGTTAGTATAAAATTAGTAATACAAACTAAAATAAGACAAGAGGAAAAAACGTCCTAAAAGTAGAAAATTGGACATAAGATCAGCATAAAAAGTATATGCTCGGAACTGTAAGGATACTGAAGATCGAGATCAGCAACTACAGGAATATACGGAAAGATTCAGGGAAAAAGGCTATCCTAACCATCTCCTGGAAGAAGCAAATCCGAAGGCCAAGAATTTGGAGAGGGAACTACTCCTGAAATACAAAACAAAAGAAAAAAGAGATGACACAGTGCGGTTTATCACCACATACAGCAGACATGAGAAGATTATAAAAAAAAAAAACTCTTAAGAAACACCGGAACATCCTCCTTATGGATCCTATTTTAAAGGACTATCTCCCCAAGGATCCCCTAGTGGTATTTAGGAAGTCGCAAAACCTCAAAGATCTGGTGGCACCAAGCATGCTGAGGAACCCGGAAGTACGATCAAACATGCCCAAATGTGTTGGGTGTTATAAATGCGGCCGCTGCAATATATGCCGCTACGTACACCCTACTAGGAAAACCTTTAAAAATACTAATGGATCAAAGGAGCACAAGATCAAGCAGTTCATCAACTGTAATACGGTGTCAGTTATTTACATGCTTGAGTGCTCATGTGGGATGAAGTACATAGGGAAAACGAAAAGACCTTTAAAAATCCGTATACAGGAACATATAAGAAACATTAAGAACAAAGTACTAACACATGCAGTACCAAAACACTTCCATGCTTGCCACAACTCGGATCCTGACGAACTAACCTTTAAGGGTATTGAACTAGTCTCATTGGGCGAGAGAGGCGGTGATCTCTCCAACCTTTTATCAAAAAGAGAAATGTTCTGGATCTTTGAACTCAACACCATGCATCCAGATGGCTTCAATGAAGGCTATGAAATAGCCCCCTTTCTGTAACGTAAGCCGACTGCATTTATTTTTCCAATTTAGGCCACCTGTCTTTACCTTACTTTCTGCTATTTCCACTTCATTCACTACTTCTACCACGCCGCTATTACGATACCTCCAAAAACTACGCCAATACTACAGCCATACCACACTGGAGATGCCCAACTCCGTTCGATCTTGGAAGCCAAGCAGTGTTGGGCCCAACTAGTACATAGATGGGGAACCATCATGGAAGATTGGGTGCTGTAATTTTCTTGAGCAAGGTGCCAAGAGGTTATTACAATAACTAATAAACCCTCTATCACCCTACTATGGGAACTTCGGTGTAAATATGCTTGTAATGTTTCAAAAAAACTTTATACCATGCTACCTCCTGCACTTTGCTGGGTATGAAGTGTGTCTGCCACTATACCATCTTCAACTTGAGAGTGATTATTTTCATACTCACCGCATAACTATATCAGTATATGACTAGAAATACCAGCACTATTAAACCTGACTGTATTATGAAATTATCAATGTCTTCTTGCCAAATATCAGCCAGACATCTAATTATACTGGATGTTCTAATTATGTCCACACTTGGGACCAGAGATACCAGTAGACTTAAATATGAATACGAAATATTCGCATAAATTCTTCTTCTGAAACTTGTTTCTCTTTATTTTCGGCTATACACTCATTTCCATTATGAACGATCGTATCCAAAATGGCCGCCGTGACCACAAGACTGTACAACTAAATGTCTGGGGGAATGCACTCCAAGAAAATGGCCGCCGCTACCGCACACACGTTCCCAGCCACTGTTGTTCGATGGGAGAACAGGCGCATGCGCAATGGATGCCGGACACGGACCGTCCACAACCCGCACTCGGCGCATGCGCAATGAAGAATGCCGGACACCGGAAGTGGGGCGGACGTGACGTCACCCGCGATCCGGACAGGAAGTCCGGGACTTTGAACTTTATCAGTGTTTTTTAGAACTTTAAACACACAAAAAAAGTTATTTACAAAGCGGTTTCACTCAGCATGGTCAGACTATGCTATAGGAGTATTTCCACTATGTTTTAAATGTTTAAACAATATATGAAATCTGACACCTGTTAATTGACAGGAAGTGATGTAGCTATCACTTCCTTACTAATACAGGTATATATAGATGAGCTGTCCCAGTTGTTTGTCACCCCTTGATGAAGTCCAGATAGGACGAAACGCGTTGGGTGCTATGATACATACCCTCTCAAAAAGCTAAGAACCTTATTTATATACTTTTTATGCTGATCTTATGTCCAATTTTCTACTTTTAGGATGTTTTTTCCTCTTGTCTTATTTTAGTTTGTATTACTAATTTTATACTAACTTATGTCTTATACACAGTTTTAGTAACTTTTCTGGCTCTTTGTAATAGAGCTACTATTTTATTTGTTTTTATTGGTGCATTTTAGATTTATTAAAAAATATTTTTTTTTAATTTGAGTCTCCTATTAATATTAGACACCACTAGTCGCTTAAAACCACCTTATCCCTTTTTTTCGTTTACACTGTACATGAAGCACCTTACCAATGCTTCTTTCTTTAAGGTGTAGCTGACGCCCGATTAACACTAAGGGAGTGTCTAGAAAAAGGAGACTTTTTTGTTTATTTATAAACATCCTGGACTACATTCTAGTATAAATTGGTATCGCGGTTAAGCGCCGATAAGCTTTCCCCCATCAATATATATGTGTGCATATATAAATCCACACATATATATATTAAAATCCTAATACCATATATCCGGTATTAATCTACACACAACATGAATTACAGTAATGATATCAACATTATAATATATAATCAATACAATATTTCCCATTTATTTAGACAAACTAATCTCTCACCATATATAATAATATAATGAGCAATCCTGGAAAAAAAATGAAAAATAATGAAAAATTGGCCACAGACTATTTTAAAGAGCACATACGGATCTTAAAAAAATCAAATGAAAAAAAGTAAAAAAAAATATAGGTTTAGACAGGTTTTTAATACAGAAAAATCCATATTGGATATCGTTATTGAGGCCGCGTGGTCATAACTGTTACGTTCCTGATGCTCAGAACTGAACAGATGTAGTGATGCGAGTTCAGAGCACCAGAACGTGACGCTGAACTAAGGAGAGGTATGGGAATAGCCCCTAGCACCCTACCTCCGTTGTCTTACCCGTGTGGTCGACTCACACCTGAATGACTATGGTTTCTTGGGCCCACGGCAGCCGCGTTTGATGGGCGGATTAGGTCTGCCCAACTCCGATGCCCCCAGGTCTTAGAGAGAGACAAACCATGAACCGAGACAGGGTAATAACAAGGGGACCTCTAACTAAAACAAACAGAAGCTAGGGGCTACTAACTACCCTAAAATTAAAGGTATGTGCGGCACGCCGCCAAGGAAAAAGGACAACCGAGTTCCGGGGAGGACAGTGAAAAGCGGAAACCTCCGAAAAAACCTCCAACACAAAAGAAATACAAAGTAAAAGCGGCCTAGGCCGCAACTCGCGGCAGAAGCCGCTACTCACGAAACCGGGAGAAAACCCCAAATAACGAGAACCCTTGGATGATTGCAACAGGTTCGTTTTGGACAGGAAGGATTCCCAGGACCGGCTTCAGAACTCCAGGACTCGAGAGCCCAGGGAGCAGGATCGACCAGATACAGCCAAATCAGGAACAGACGTTACGAGGCAGGAACAGCATGCAGGAAGCTATCACCGGCGTTTGTGTGAGGCACTGAGGAGGCATATAACAGGGAACCCTCCAATGGCAGTGCAGAGCCTGATTGATGAATGTCGTGCAGCTGCCTTGCTGCACGACCAGGGGAGAACAGGTGTGAGTACTCTCATGGCAACGGGGAACGCGGTCCGCATGTGGCGTCCCCGTTGCTATGGACCCGGCGGCCCTGGGCGCACGGCGTCCTAGCGTTGCCGGGGACCCGGCGGCTATCGCGCGCACGGCGTCCCGGCGTTGCTAGGTGCCATGCGGGAGCAGACAGAGCGAGAGGTGCGGCGGCCATGACCGTTGCTCGGTCAGAGCGCGGACAAAAACCACCGCGCCTAACAGTACTCCCCCCTTGAGGAGGGGTTAAAGAACCCCTAGAGCCGGGTTTCTGAGGAAACTCCTGAAAGAATATCTTCTTAAGTATAGGAGCATGTAAATCCTTATCCAACACCCAAGACCTTTCTTCCGGGCCATAGCCTTTCCAGTGGACCAAAAAATAAAGCCGGCCACGAGAAAGCTTAGAATCTAAAACCTTCTCCACCAGGAACTCTTGTTGACCCTGAACATCCACCGGAAGTCTACCCTGGGAAATCTTCCTGGGGAACCTCCTGGAAACTATATATTTCTTCAAAAGAGAGCAGTGGAAAGTGTTGCCAACTTTAAGTGATTTAGGCAACCGCAGCCAAAAAGCCACTGGATTGACTTTCTTGACAATAAGAAACGGTCCAATAAATTTGGGTCCCAATCTAGCCGAGGGTTGTCGGAGCTTGATGTTACGGGTTGACAACCACACCTTATCTCCCACCTTAAGAGTGCACGGGCGTCGGAACCTATCCGAAAAAAAATTCTCTCGGAAGGCAGCCTTCTTCAGGGCAAGGTGCACCTTTTTCCAAATTATTCTGAGGCGGGAAGTTACGGTCAACGAAGAGCCTGGAAAATGAGGATAAAAGGAATTGGCTCTAGGATGAAAGCCCAGGACCGAAAAGAAAGGAGACTCCTTGGTGGAAGAATGGCAAGAGTTATTATAGGCAAACTCGGCCAAAGGAAGAGATTCAGACCAATCATTCCGACGTTTGGCCGAATACAGCCGTAAATACTGCTTTAATGACTGATTAACACGTTCAGTTTATCCGTTAGACTGTGGATGGTATCCAGATGTTAAAGAGAGCTTCATATTTAATGAGGTACAAAAACGTTTCCAGAAACGGGCAATGAATTGTGGTCCCCGGTCAGAGACAATATCCATGGGTAAACCATGGAGCCTGAAGACATGGCGGAGAAACAAAACTGCCAAAACTTGAGTGGAGGGTAATCGGGGAAGAGCAATGAAGTGGGCCATCTTACTAAAACGGTCTACCACCACCCAAATGACCCGGAATCCAGAAGAAAGAGGAAGGTTCACCACAAAATCCATGGAAATGTGTGACCATGGCCTAAGAGGGATGGCTAAATGCATGAGTTGCCCAACTGGCAACGATCGGGATATTATGTGCTGAGCGCAGACCTGACAAGAAAGGACAAATTCCCTTACGTCCTTGGAAAGATTAGGCCACCACACCAAGCGAGAAATTAATTCCAAGGTTTTAGTTACACCCGGATGACCGGAAACTTTGTTATCATGAAACTCAGCTAGAACAGTGCCTCTCAGAAATTCAGGGATGAAGAGACGGTCCGCAGGAGTAACTTTGTGAGCCTGCTGCTGAAGCTGGACTAGCTGTGTAAATAAATCCTGTGTGAGGCCTGCTCGGATGACAGACGATGGAACTATGGGGTTAGTTGCTGGATGGTTATTGTGAACCGGAAGAAAACAACGTGACAAGGCATCAGCTTTCGTATTCTTGGAACCGGGCCTGAAGGTGATAATAAACCTGAAACGCGTAAAAAACAGCGCCCAACGTGCCTGTCGAGCATTAAGCCGTTTAGCTGGTCAGTAAACACTGTAATGGTATGCCTAGCTCCTTCCAGCCAATGCCTCCATTCCTCGAAAGCCCATTTAACTGCCAACAATTCTCGATTACCAACATCATAGTTGGATTCTGCGGAGGAGAATTTCCTGGACATGAAGGCACAAGGGTGTAATTCCTGAGACTCCGGGTCTTCCTGAGAAAGGATAGCCCCCACTCCAACCTCTGAGGCATCTACCTCGACAATAAAGGGGAGCTCCGGGTTAGGGTGCCTGAGAACAGGAGCTGAGACAAAGGCCTGCTTCAAGGCCAGAAAGGCAGACTCGGCTTCAGGCGACCAATTGGAAGGGTCCGCTCCTTTTTTAGTCAGTGCTACTATAGGATCGACCAAATCAGAGAAGGTATGAATAAAAAGCCTATAATAATTTGCAAAACCTAAAAAGCGCTGAATTGCTTTTAAGTTCGTGGGTTGTGCCCAATTTAGGATGGCCTGGAGTTTCTTTGGTTCCATGAAAAACCCCTTAGGAGAAATAATATACCCCAGGAAGGACACTTCTGTGATGTGGAAATCACATTTCTCCAGTTTGGAGTATAAATGATTCTCCCGTAATTTTTGAAGGACCAGTCGCACATGGGTGATATGTTGTTCAACAGACTCAGAGTAAATCAAAATGTCGTCTAAATAAACGACTACGAACTTTCCTAGAAAGTCACGAAGGACGTCATTGATGAGATCTTGAAACACCGCAGGAGCATTTGACAGCCCAAACGGCATCACCAGGTATTCATAATGACCTGACTGTGTGCTGAAAGCCGTCTTCCACTCATCCCCAGATTTTATTCGGATGAGATTGTAAGCCCCTCTAAGATCGATCTTGGAGAAGATAACGGCAGACCGGAGCTGATCAAACAGTACTGAAATCAATGGCAAGGGGTAGGTGTTTTTAACAGAAATTTTATTCAGAGCCCGAAAATCAATACATGGTCTGAGCGACCCATCTTTTTTCTCAACAAAAAAGAACCCTGCACTTAATGGAGATTTCGAGGGCCTGATGAAGCCTTTTTTCAGGCTCTCCTGAATATAATCATTCATTGCCGTGGTTTCCGGCCCGGACAGGGCATATAATCTCCCCTTAGGTAAAGAGGCACCGGGAACTAAATCAATAGCGCAGTCATAGGACCGATGGGGAGGTAGTACATCCGCATTACCCTTGGAGAAAACATCGGTAAAGTCCTGATATTCCAAAGGAATAAGTTCTGGGGTGACTGCCGCAACCCAGACTGGACGGGAAATACACTCCTTAACACAAAAGGGACCCCATTGGGAAATCTCCCGAGACCGCCAATCTATGGTGGGATTATGAAAGGCAAGCCAGGGGTGACCCAAAACTATGGGGACAGCCGGACAATGGGTAAGGTAAAATTCGATTTTCTCCGAATGTAGGGCCCCCACTGTCAGTTGTACTGGAGGTGTGCGGTGAGTGATTACCCTATTAGAAAGCGGACCACCATCCAAGCCGTGCATGGTGATACGTTTATCCAAAGGTATCTGTGGAACGCCCAAAGCCTGAGCCCAACCAAGATCCATGAAATTTCCCGCAGCTCCACTGTCGACGAAGGCCGACACCAATGAACTGAGGCTACCAAAGGAAATTTTTACAGGAACTAATAAGGAATCATTTGAGGAGATTAACTGCAGACCCAAGTGAACCCCCTCACTACTCACTTGGTCAGAGCGTTTCCCTGCTTATTCGGGCAATTACGTGCGATATGTCCCTTGCCACCACAATACAAACAAAGACCAGAATTTAGCCTTCTGGTTCTTTCCTCTGGGGACAGCCGGGAGAGACCCATTTGCATGGGCTCCTCGATGTCCTCAGGAAAAGTATATACACATGGACTAGGCCTAAAAGTAGCTCCTCTTTCAGCCCTCCGCTCTCAGAGACGACGATCAATTTTAATAGTGAGCTCCATGAGTTTGTCTAGAGTCTCAGGAGCGGGGTACTGAAGGAGACTGTCTTTAATAACTTCAGACAAACCGAGGCGAAACTGACTGCGCAGGGCCGGGTCATTCCAGCCACAGTCGTTCGACCAACGGCGAAACTTGGTACAATACGCCTCTGCTGGATTTTTCCCTTGCTTAAGTGCACGCAGGTGGCTCTCAGCTGATGCTTCTCTATCAGGGTCATCATACAAAAGGCCTAAGGACTTAAAAAAGGCATCTACTGATAGCAAGGCAACATCATCCGCTCTTAGCCCAAAAGCCCAGGTCTGTGGATCACCTTGGAGTAAAGACATCACAATCCCAACCCGTTGAGACTCAGTACCAGAGGAATGGGGCCTTAAACAAAAATAAAGCTTACAAGCTTCCTTAAAATTAAAAAAATCCTTTCGGTTACCCGAAAAACGGTCAGGTAAATGCATTTTTGGTTCTGGAACCATACTCGGGGAGGCTCGCAAAAGATCTTCCTGCGAACTCACCCAAAGAGTGAGGTCCTGAACCATCTGAGTTAGTTCCTGAATCTGGTTGGCCAAAAGCTGGCTGGGATTTGGACCTAAAACTGCCGGATTCATGAGGCCGAATTTCTAGGCCCACCAATACAAAAGAAAAAATTAACTTTTTTTTTTTTTTATAGGGCCGGTGATAATGTTACGTTCCTGATGCTCAGAACTGGAGAGATGTAGTGATGCGAGTTCAGAGCACCAGAATGTGACGCTGAACTAAGGAGAGGTACGGGAATAGCCCCTAGCACCCTACCTCTGTTGTCTTACCCGTGTGGTCGACTCACGCCTGAACGACTATGGTTTCTTGGGCCCACGGCAGCCGCGTTTGAAGGGCGGATTAGGTCTGCCCAATTCCGATGCCCCCAGGTCTTAGAGAGAGACAAAGCGTGAACCGAGACAGGGTAATAACAAGGGGACCTCTAACTAAAACAAACAGAAGCTAGGGGCTACTAACTACCCTAAAACTAAAGGTATGTGCGGCACGCCGCCAAGGAATAAGGACAACAAATGATACCACTGTCTGTTCCCCTACACGGCACCGCCGAGTTCCGGGGAGGACAGTGAAAAGTGGAAACCTCCGAAAAAAAACTCCAACACAAAAGAAATACAAAGTAAAAGCGGCCTAGGCCGCAACTCGCGGCAGAAGCCGCTACTCACGAAACCGGGAGAGAACCCCAAATAACAAGAACCCTCGGATGACTGCAACAGGTTCGTTTTGGACAGGAAGGATTCCCAGGACCGGCTTCAGAACTCCTGGACTCGGGAGCCCAGGGAGCAGGATCGACCAGATACAGCCAAATCAGGAACAGACGTTACCAGGCAGGAACAGCATGCAGGAAGCTATCACCGGCGTTTGTGTGAGGCACTGAGGAGGCATATAACAGGGAACCCTCCAATGGCAGTGCAGAGCCTGATTGATGAATGTCGTGCAGCTGCCTTGCTGCACGACCAGGGGAGAACAGGTGTGAGTACTCTCATGGCAACGGGGAACGAGGTCCGCATGTGGCGTACCCGTTGCTATGGACCCGGCAGCCCTGGGCGCACGGCGTCCTAGCGTTGCCAGGGACCCGGCGGGTATCGCGTGCACGGCGTCCCGGCGTTGCTAGGTGCCGTGCGGGAGCAGACAGAGCGAGAGGCGCGGCGGCCGTGACCGCTGCTCGGTCAGAGCGCGGACAAAAACCGCCGCGCCTAACAATAACGTGTCCAAGCGATAGATCCAAGTTGCTTCACACTTTAAAAGCATCTTTGGGCAATTACCACCCCTTCTGAGTGGATCCACACTATCGATTACCATACATTTCAGTGATGCTAATGAGTGACGGGCCTCTAAAAAATGCCTTGCAACAGGCTTGTCAGTGCTCCCACTTTCCAATGTCAATCTGATAGATAGACGATGGTTCACCATTCTCTCACGAAATGGACGAGCCATTTTACCCACACACATTAGGGAGCATGGGCAGGTCAATACATATTTAACGAAATCAGAAGTACACATCAATCTGTGTCATATGTACATCTTCTTCCCAGTATGGGGATGATGAAAAAACTCACCAGCAGACATGCTCCTACATGTGGTGCAATATATGCATCGATAGCACCCCAACTTTTTAGGCTGTAACCACATCGTCACTGGTTGCGTAGGTAATCTGTCTGGTTGCATTAAGATGTCTTTCAAATTTCGTGCCCGTCTAAAACTCAAAAGCAGTTTACCAGATAATTTTTTAGCAAAGACTGGATCGGTCTTGATCACTGGCCAGGTCCTTCTATACAGCCTTAACTATAACAGGTCCCGCAGTGTCGAATTGTCAAAGTCGAAAAATATTGTAGTACATACACCACGTACTAACCACACACACATGCCCGCTGCGCGTGCACTTGTTCCGCTGTGCGTGCACATATCCGCAATTTGCGTATGGTCGCTCCCTCGGTCCTGTGCATGGTATGGGTATTTACGGCGGAGTTTGTGAGCGCATAGAGGGTTATCAACACATTACATATTTAATCAAAATAGTGCACATTGTACACATAGCCCCCCTGCCCCACATCAGCAAGTATCAACAGTTTAAATGATTCCAGGACTAAGGGATTCGCCTTTGCATGATAGGAAGGGACAGACTAAGGTTATAAGGTGATGTCTAGTATCCAGCTGTAGGGTATTTTAAGGGTAACATTCCGGTGTTGGTTAGAGGGAGATCGCATGTTCCTGCGAATAGTTATGTGCAGAAGTAGAATATAGATATAAACTGTATTTACTGTATATTATGTATGCGGCGGGAATCCAGAGGAGACCACCCACAAGAGCAGTTGAGAAAGACATCGCCCACCTTTTCAAATCAACCTATGACCTCTCCTGTAATGTAAAGATGCATCTCTGTGTCCAATGGACAAAGGGATTACAGTATCCATTGTATTGTTTATGGAAGTAGTGTATAAAAAGCCTGTTGCTGCCTGGCCGGTCAGAAGACTCTTAACGCTATCTACCTGATTAGCGGAGGACTGGACCAGGTTGCGCAAGCGAATATTCATGTATGTACATTGACTGTAGCCATTTTACTCTGTTGTATTTTGTAGTGTATAAATTGTATTGTTATCCCCTTCCACATATATATGCTGAGGTGTCGGAGCCCAGTGTTAACTACAAATCGGTGTTGTGTCCTCTTTTCCCTGCTAGGGTTTTAAGCGTATTACATTACCTAACTGTATAAGGTTTAAGAGTGTATTGATAAGGTGTGTACGCACTGTGGGTACTTTATACTGTCAGCGCTGCATAAGGTTTAAGGTGTAACATCATTGCAGTGCTTTGCTGCATAAGGTTTAGAGTGTAATAATATAATTGCATTGCATTTTGAATAAGGTTTAAAGTATATCAAGAGTGTGTGCGCGCTGTGTGTACTTTGTACCCCCAGCGCGGCGTTTGTACGCTACGTGCGTACACGGTACGGGGCTTTGTACGCAAATAGCGTACAAAGTACGTAGCGTATTAAGTCATACGGCCGCAGCGGCTCCATGGTAAAAGTGTGTTTAGAGGTATAGCTTTATGGTTTAAGATAATATCTCCATTATCAGAATCTAGCAGTTACCACAAATGGATTTTCCACTTTCTGCTTATTAGAATTGCCTTTGTTGAAGATATCCTTCACTTTTACTAGACATCGATTAATAATCTGTTGACTAAAACCCCGAGCAGAGAATCTAGATTTCATTTCATCCAATTGGTTCTGAGCAGTATGCACATCTGAATTATTCCTTAAAACTCGCAAAAATTGAGAAATTGGCATGATCTGTTAGCTCTTACTGATGAGGATGCTGAACGTGTTTTGTCTGAGTTTAGTGACTTTGAGGGTTTGCCAGCAGAAAGTGCTTTAGACACCTATAATAAATTATTGAATATGGAAAAGAGGGAGGTGGACCTCCTGCAAATGGCTAGTTTTTATCTGATTATTTCAGGAAAAAGCAAATTCCACGTGGTTTTCGACTTAAAATATTCCCAATATTGGTAGAAGCAATCCGGCCTTTTGTAGCAGATGGTGCACAGTCCTCAACAAGTGTTAACTTGACCTGCTTCTTCTTGTGATTGAGGAAGTACAGTAAGTAATGGGTGAGATAGCACCATTTCGACCAAGTGCGATTGATTCTCTACAAACTGATACCTCACAACCATGGGTCACCAAACTTAAACAACAAATTGATAAATACCGTAAAGAACTAGTGACATTCAAAAGGACAAAACTGGAAAAAGTTGACCGTGATTATAAAGATCACAGAGTTTAAAGGTGGTTAACGGGGAGTGACAACACCTCTTCCTTTAGATTTAGGAACACTAGATACAGACAGAATCAGTCTCAGTTTGATAGCTACTCTTCATCAGAAAGGGACTCTTCTGATTCACAAATTAATGCTAAACCACCGCTTACACGAGCGAATACACGTTCTCAATTAGGAGAACAGTCTTTAAACAGTCATTTAAAAGAAAAAAAAGTGGCAAAACAAGAATCAGAAGAATCGGTAATTAATTTATCATTTTACAGATTATCAGAACCCAAACCGAGTTTGCTCTCTAAAGGGTTAAGTTTTATCCCTACTCCTAAATTTGATGAATTTGGCTGGTCTGTGGATAAATTTAAATTGAGTCGCAACTTAAGACTCACTGAAAAGTTTCAATCCTCTGAATTAGCTCCAGGGACGAGTAAATTATTATAATTTTTTAAAAAATGTGTTTATTAATTTTCCACATAGAAGCACAAGTATGAAAGCAGACATGGGGGGTCATTCCAAGTTGATTGCCCGCTGCCGATTCTCGCAGCGCAGCGATCAGGTGAAAAAATGTCATTTATGTGCATGCGTATGGTCTGCAATGCGCACACGCGACATACGGTTACAAAGCTTTGTGGTTGTGCTCAGGTTCTAGTGAAGTTTTCCATCGCACTGATGACCACAAGAAGATTGACTGGGTGTCAACTGACCGTATTCAGGGATTGTTTGCAAAAACGCAGGTGTGTCTGAAAAAAATGCAGGCATGGCTGGGCGTTCGCTGGGCGGGTGTATGACGTCAAATCTGGACACGAATAGGCTGAAGTGATCACAAGCGTTGAGTAGGTTCAAAGCTACTCTGAAACTGCACAAACTTTTTTTGCAAAGCACGGCTGCACAAGCGTTCGCACTTCTGCTAAGCTAAAATACACTCCACAGTGGGTGACGGCATAGCGTTTGCACGGCTGCTAAAAACTGCTAGTGAGCGATCAACTCGGAATGACCCCCATGGTAAGTCAGGGTACATTCACAGAACGTAGGTGTGACAAAGTGAAACACAACAGTCAATGACATAGTAATCGAAATCAGTAAGGTTCAGTGCTAAGGAGCGACATTGGGATCGGTCAAACAGTGCCGCCTAATTATGTCAGTAAAGTAGCATAAATGATTAATGACTGAAAGGTAACAAGCAATAAGATTGCAAAACAGTGATTCTATAGAATCCTGCTGACGAACTATTTGAAACAGTGTTAAAATTAACCCTAGACGCAGGCAAAAACTGCAAGAGAGTATAGTCCCGAACCTTGACCGGTGAATAAAACAATCAAATAGTCTGCAATCATACATAGTCAATAAAATACAATTATACAAATAACTTTTTTCTTATTTATAAAAAGGAAGAAGAGGGAGGGGGATAGAAAGGTAAGGTAAGAAGGGGGGGCACACATAAGGGAGAAGGGGAGGGGGCAGGGGGGATATCCCCAACATTACATTTGTTCTGAATAATTGTGAGGCATAGATCTAGCACAACAATCGTAAACAACTTGAGAGGTAGAAATCATTGAGTAGGGGGTCAGGTGTGGAGGCTTCTAGTAGTTGTCTATGAAGAAACCATTCAGTGCGTTCAAAGACCTTAAAAATTTGGGACTGTGTGGCCAGATCCCGTGAGTCAATGTAAAGGCCCCATTTCTTGTAAAAAGATTTAACTCTAGACTCGATATTGACCTGAGCTGATTTCCTTTCAAAATATAGGATGTGTAATAGTTTCCCATGAACTTCCATAAGCCTTGGAGATGAGGCTGAGAGCCAATGAGTAAAAATAAGTTTTTTAGACACCGTGACCAGGATTGTCAGAAATGGCAAAAATTTGCGGCAGGATGGTCCCAGGTCCCATTCCGTAAAATTGGCACATAGGCATGACAATGGGGATGCCTGGACCCTTACACCCAGTAATTGGTTAATAAATGCAACAACTTTATGCCAAAAAAGGCGTATCCTACCACAATCCCAAAACATATGGAAGTAGGAAGCTATATGGGCGTGGCATTTGGGGTAATCCCCAGATTCTGATGGGTTAAATTTAGCGTGTTGGGATGGGGAGATATAGGCTCTTTGGAGGGTGCGAAGGTGAACCTCCTGCAAGTAAGGTGAAGTAAGCCATTTCATTACAGAGACATAATGTGTACTAAGTTGGTGGTGATCTGAGAGGTGTGGTATGTCTTTATTTGATTGGGCTAGGAGTTTGTCCCATCTATTGTCCATGGTAATTGACGTTAGAACTGTATAGAGCGGTCTAATGCGTGTAGGGCCCTGCTTATGAACATTCAGAGAAATCTGTAAAGGATTGGGGGAGTTTGAAAATGCACCATGAGTTGTCTGATTAGGCATAACCGAGTTGAGATAATGACGCACCTGCAAATATATGTAGAAGTGCGAGCGTGGCAGATTAAACTTCTCTTGAAGAGTTGTGAATGGTAAGATAGAGCCCCCAGGATCAAATACATTTGAAGAGTCCCTCAAACCTTTTACCTTCCAGACAAGAAAATTGGAGTTGGTAACGGAGGGGGGGAAATGCAGGTTTGCTCCACAATGCAATACACTGTGCTGTCAAGGGGCTACAATTAAATTATTCGTGTAAGGTATGCCAAGCACAGTAAATATCATGGAAAATAGGGTTGTGGAGTATGTGAGTTGGGATCGATGAGGCTTTGGATAATAAAAGCGCTCCCGGTGCACAAGGAGAAAAAAGTGCCTCATCCAGGGCTGGGTCTGTGAAAAGGTTCCTGTCAAACAACAAGTCAGCAGCACATCGAAATAAAGAAGCTAGGGAGTAGAACATATAATCCGGGATACCTTTCCCGTCTGCCGGTTTAGGAGCAATAAGCTTATGTAATGCTATAGATGGTTTCCTACCTTTCCATAAGAATTTTGTTGTTATAGAGTGTAAAACTTTAAGTCCTTCTTCGATAGACTAAGCGGGAGCATCTGCATTAAATAAAATAACTTAGGGAACACAATACTTTGGAGGACTGTTACCCTACCTAGGAGGGATAATGTGAGCAATTTCCAGCTGTCAAGAAGAGTCGCGATGCATTGCACATTAACATAGGGGTGAATATCTCCTCATACAGTCTAGCTAAGTTCGCCGAAATCTGTATCCCTAAATAAGTGATTTTAGATAGAGCGATTTGGAAAGAGATATTAGGAATGGAAGTGGTGAGATCATGAAGAGAGATTCCCAAAGAAAGAACCTCTGATTTGGTGATGTTGATCCTGTATCCCGCCCTCTCCCCAAAAGCTCCAATCAGTCCAAGAATTTCCGGGATAAAGGAGGCTGGGTTCGTGACAAATAACAGCATGTCAGCTGTGAAGAGTGCTAGACGGAGGTCAACACCACCCAATCGGATTCCGGAAAACCTCTCTGATTGTCGAAGAGCAATCGTGAGGGGTTCCAGGGCTATTGCGAAAAGAAGGGGAGATGGGGGCAACCCTGTCTGGTGCCTCTACCAATCGTGAAAGGGGTGGAAAGTACTCCATTACAAGATATCATAGTTTGGGGATAAGAATATAAAAGCTTAAGAAGTGAGATAAATGGGTCTTGAAAGCCAAAACGGGAGAGTGTGAGGAATAGGTGATTCCATTTGACCATGTCGAATGCTTTTTCAGCATCGAGGGAAAGAATCAGTTGGAGGTCAGAAGGTGGCACGGTGTTGGAGAAGTGGATCGCCGAGAGTACTCGACGAACATTAATTTCCAAATGTCTTCCCGTTATGAATCCTGTCTGATCTGTGTGAATAATATGGGGAAGTAAAGACTTAATACGATCAGCCAGAATTTTTGAAAGTAATTTATAGTAGAGATTGAGGAGGGAAATAGGGTGGTAGGAACCGGGATGTGAGAGATCCCTTCCGGGCTTTGGCAGTGTTTTTAGTATGGCTATGTTAAAATGGAGAGGGAGAGATGTGGAGGATAATAAGGCATTTAAGACTTTGACCAGTGTATCACCGAGACGGGGGAGCAGGATTTTATAGATGTCTGCACTTAGACCATCCGGTCCCGGGGCATTATCATTACCAAACAAACCTATGACAAAATGGACTTCTTCCAATGAGATAGAATTAAGGAGCGTTTGTACCATGGGAGTGGGGAGGAGACGCGGGAGAGGGAGGTTGTCCCAGAAAGCAGGTGCCCAAGGTGAGTCCGCTGACGACCCTGTGGAGGAGAGAGGAGGGGGTGTAGAGTATAAAACCTGATAAAAGGATTTCATGATTTCGGCGATCTCCTGATTAGTAGTGGTTAATGCACCAGAGGTGGTACTTAAAGGACGGGTGACCATCGGGAGGGCGCAAACCATTAAGTAGATGTGTCTGTAATTTCCCTGTTTTATTACCAAACCTGCAATATTTATAATTTACAGAAAAGAGGTATCTATCTCCCATTAGTTTCAGGAATTCATCAAAGTGTGTTTTAGCATCTAAGTATAATTGCCGGTTATGGGGTGTAGAGGAAGATTTGTACTGCTGAAAGGCAGAAGACAGGTTCCCTTGGAATTTCATATATTGGGAGGCATATTTTTTATTCGTGGCTGAGACATAAGAGATAATATCGCCCCGAAGGACCGATTTGGCTGTCATCCAAAACAGGAGGGGTTCATCATCAAGATGGGGTCAATTATCCATTTTAAAGGGCTTCCCAATCAGACTCCAAGCGTTACTGGAATTTGAGAGAGTTCGCTAAATATGAGGGAAATCTCCACCATTTGGAGGATGAGAAAGTGTTTGGAAAGTGAAGGGTAGTCAGAGCATGTTCCGAAAGAGCAATCGCCTCAATGTGAGAACTAGTCACCTGGGGTAGGAGACAATGAGATAGAAGTATATAGTCTATCCTAAATAGGGTGTGATGTGCGGCAGATAAGCAAGTATATTCCTTGACTATAGGGTGAAGAGCCCTCCATATATCAACAGCTTGTAATTGTCACGATCCAGGTAATTCCTTATCAGTATTTACCTTCCAAATGCCTCTTGAGACTGTCCCAGCGTTCCAAGCCTGGATTCCATCTGCGCTGTCTGCATGCAGCACGCTGCATCTCATTGTCTCAAGTCTCTTCACTGTGATTCTGGCAGCTTCATGGTTAAAACTCACATGCAAGTTACAAACAGTCTTTCCCTCCAAGTTCAAACATGGGCGCAGCCATGTTTGTTTTCCTCACATGTTACTTTTCAGCCTATCAGCTGCACTCTGGTTTCTGCCTAATTATCCAGCAGCTGCACTCTAGACTCTGCTTAATCAGCCAGCCAATCCCTGTTTCCCAGCTGGTATAAATATCCTGTTCCTGGGCTGGAAAGCTGTTAGTGCTTCAGTTGTCATCCTAGTGAAATTAGTCTCTTCCTATTGTGGTCGTTCCTGCTGCAAACTCCACTAGAGACTCACACCAGTTCCACTCTCCATGGTGCAGCCTGACTCTGCAGTGTCTCATCATTGCATCCTGTGACCGGCAGTTACCCGACTCCAGCTTCCAGCGGTGCTCTGCCCTGCTGGTAACCATCGGTGTTCTGCCATCGATCTCCAGTCACCATCGGTGTTCCGCCATCGATCTCCAGTCACCCTTGGTGTCCCGTGTCACGATCCGGGTATCTGGACGCCATTACTTACCCTTCAGATGCCTCTTAAGGCTGGCTCAGCGTTCCAGGACCGGATTCCGCTGTTCCTGAGTTTCCACATGCAGAATGTCAGAGTGATGATTTCATCAGCCGCGGCCTCCGCTGTGCCCGCGTGGTTAAATGTGCGCTTGTCAGTCTGGCGTCTCCTGTCTCCTGTGGCCGGCGTCGCCATTACTTTTTCAATTCTCACATGGATTACAAACCAAACTTCCCTCCAAGTGTCTGCATGGGCGCAGCCATCTTGGATTTTGTCATCTGATTATTTCCACCAATCTGCTGTCTGTATTGTTGATTTGCATAATTGCCTAGCCAACCCCTTCCTTGCTGCAGGTATAAGTATGCTGTGCCTGAGCAAGGAAGGCGTCAGTGCTTTGGTTGTCTAACCTAGTTCCAGTTTGTCTCTCTCCTGTGGTTGTCTTCCAGGTTCCAGCTCCTGTCTCCAGACTTCTGCTATAGAGACCCGCACCAGCATTCCATCTGCGGTGTAGCCTGACTCCCCGATCCATTCTGGACTCACCTGTTTCCAGCTACAACAATCACCTGCTTCCAGCCCAGCTTCCAGCAGTGTACAGCTTCTCTTAAAGGGCCGGTGTCCTTTCTGCAGTTTACCACTCTCCACCGGTATTATTATTTCACCGCTCTCAAACAATCACCTGCTTCCAGCCCAGCTTCCAGCAGTGTATAGCTTCTCTTAAAGGGCCGGTGTCCTTTTCTGCAGTTTACCACTCTCCACCGGTATTATTATTTCACCGCTCTCAAACTCCAAACTTCATTATTATTTCATCGCTCTCAAGTTCGTTTATTATTTAACTGGTTCCAGCCAGTATCCACTCCGTACCAACAACAGTCTGGTTCCAGCCAGTATCCACAGCAGCCGTTTTACCTTCAGCAGCCCAGCCTTTCCTGGAACATCAGCTGGTACGATCCTGGGTTCTCTCCATTGCTACAGTCAGGCCTGGTAAGGACTTTCCAACTAGAAGATTATAAGAACTGTCTCACACTACCAGTGCCTGTGGCCCTTGCCACCCTGTAGTACCCAGGAATAGTATTTATCCTCTGTTGACTTTTATGTTTCCTTTTACTGCTGCTGTGTTACGGAGTTTGTCATAATAAACATCATTGACTTTTATCCTGGTTGTCGTGGTCACGCCTTCGGGCAGTTATTCTACATGTTACTTACATGTCTAGGGGTCTGATACAACCTCCCAGGTTCCGTTACATCTCAGCCCCTACAACTGAGGCTGCCTCCCGTCAGCTCAGGCCCTCAGTTGTGACAGTAAGCACTGACCTAATGAATCCAGCTGGAGACCAGGATCAAGCGGCCAGGCCGATGCAAGAACTGGCAGCCCGACTTGAACATCAGGAGGCTGCACAGGGCCACATCATCCGCTGTCTCCAGGATCTCTCTACACGGCTGGATGGGATTCAAACGACCCTCCGTGGACCTGGCACGTCCGGTGCGTCCACTACAGTGACACCAGCTGTAACCCCACCCACCTTACCCATTTCCAGTCCACATCTTCATCTTCCAACGCCAGCAAAATTTGATGGATCTCCAAGGTTCTGCAGGGGATTTCTCAATCAATGTGAAATCCACTTTGAGCTTCTACCTGGCAATTTCTTCAGTGACCGTACCAAAATTGCCTATATCATCTCCCTTCTCAGTGGCTCAGCCCTTGACTGGGCATCACCTTTATGGGAGAAGTCTGATCCCCTGCTATCCTCCTATACTGACTTTGTAGCTACATTCAGGCGCATCTTCGACGAGCCAGGCCGGATAACATCAGCTTCATCTGAGATTCTCCGTTTACGCCAGGGAACACGTACTGTGGGACAGTATCTTATACAGTTTAAAATCCTGGCATCCGAACTGGCATGGAACGACGAGGCCCTGTATGCTGCATTCTGGCATGGCTTATCAGAACGCATCAAGGATGAGTTAGCTACCAGAGACTTGCCCTCTAAGTTGGATGAGCTAATTTCTCTTTGCACGAAGGTTGATCTACGTTTCAGAGAGAGAGCAACCGAGCGAGGAAGATCATCTACTCCTAAATCTTCTGCTCCTCCTCCTCGTCAACCATCTCCATCCAAGGATGAGCCTATGCAAATTAGTCGTTCCCGTCTATCTCCCGCTGAGCGCCGAAGACGTCTCTCTGAGTCTCTCTGTCTCTACTGTGCAGCTCCGTCGCACACTATCAATGCCTGTCCCAAACGTCCGGGAAACTCCAGATCCTAGCTCGCCAAGGAGAGGGCCGGCTAGGAGTAATGATCTCCTCTCCATCTCCTCATGACTGTAACCTCCCAGTGTCGCTCCAAATTGCTCAACGTTACAGGAACGTCATTGCCCTCCTTGATTCCGGAGCAGCTGGGAATTTCATAACCGAAGCTTATGTTAAACGGTGGTCCCTACCCACCGAGAGACTGTCCTCGTCCATCTCTTTGACTGCCGTGGATGGCAGCAAGATTTTTGACGCAGCCATTTCCTTAAGGACTCTTCCAGTTCGTCTGAGAGTGGGAGTTCTTCATTCTGAGTATATTTCTTTTTTAGTGATTCCAAGAGCCACACATCCAGTGGTTTTAGGCCTTCCATGGCTCCGTCTCCACAACCCATCAATTGACTGGACGACTATGCAAATACTGGCATGGGGTCCCTCCTGTGCTGAGACTTGTTTAGCCAAAGTTCTTCCTGTTTGTTCTTCCTTCCCCAGGTTATCTGATGTTCCGCCTCCTCCATATCAAGACTTCACGGACGTGTTCAGTAAAGCCTCTGCTGATATCCTTCCTCCTCATAGAGAATGGGACTGCCCAATCGACCTCATTCCAGGGAAGGTTCCACCGCGAGGTCGAACTTATCCGTTGTCTCTGCCTGAGACACACTCCATGGAAGAGTACATCAAAGAGAACCTGGCGAAGGGTTTCATCCGACCATCTTCTTCTCCAGCCGGCGCAGGCTTCTTCTTCGTTAAGAAGAAAGACGGTGGTCTGCGTCCGTGCATCGATTACAGAGGTCTGAACGACATTACCGTCAAGAACCGATACCCTTTACCCCTGATTACCGAGCTCTTTGATAGAGTTAGTGGTGCAACTATTTTCACAAAGCTGGACTTGAGGGGTGCCTACAATCTCATCCGAATCCGTGAGGGTGACGAGTGGAAGACCGCCTTTAACACCCGTGACGGACATTATGAGTACCTCGTCATGCCCTTCGGATTGAGCAACGCTCCAGCAGTCTTCCAGCACTTCGTGAATGAGATTTTCAGGGACATCTTGTACCGCCATGTCGTGGTTTATCTAGACGACATCCTCATCTTTGCTAATAATCTCGAAGATCATCGTTTCTGGGTAAAAGAGGTTCTTTCCCGTCTCCGTGTCAATCACCTCTATTGTAAATTGGAGAAGTGTGTGTTTGAAGTTAAAACCATTCCGTTTCTAGGTTACATTGTGTCCGGTTCTGGACTAGAGATGGATCCTGAGAAACTCCAAGCAATCCAGAATTGGCCTATACCCTTAAGCCTCAAAGGGGTCCAGACTCCAGAGGTTCTTAGGGTTCGCCAATTATTATAGAAAATTTATACGAGACTTTTCCACCATCGTGGCGCCTATCACTGCATTAACCAAGAAAGGTGCTAATCCGTCCAAGTGGTCCGAGGAAGCTACACAGGCCTTTCACCTTCTGAAGCAACGGTTCATCTCTGCACCAGTTCTGAAACAGCCCGACACCGACTCTCCTTTTATCTTAGAGGTAGATGCCTCCTCCGTTGGAGTAGGAGCGGTGTTATCCCAGAGGGCCAAAGATGGACATCTACATCCTTGCAGTTTCTTCTCCCGGAAGTTCTCCCCAGCTGAGCGCAACTATGCCATTGGCGATCAGGAGTTGCTAGCCATCAAGCTCGCTCTGGAGGAGTGGAGATACCTGTTGGAGGGAGCTTCCCACTCAATCACCATACTTACCGACCACAAAAATCTTTTATATCTCAAAGGCGCACAATGTCTGAATCCTCGTCAGGCCAGATGGGCACTTTTCTTTTCTAGGTTTGACTTTAAACTCCAGTTCTGTCCGGGTTCTCAGAATCGTAAGGCCGATGCCCTTTCCCGCTCATGGGAGCAAGAAAATGAGTCCGAGTCTGCAGACAAGCATCCTATTATTAATCCGTTGGCATTCTCCACGGTAGGGATGGACTCTACGCCTCCACCAGGGAAAAGTTTTGTTAAGCCAGTTCTAAGGAAGAAGCTCATGCATTGGGCCCATGCTTCCCATTTTGCTGGACATACAGGCATTCAGAAAACCCTTGAATTTATTTCTAGGTCCTACTGGTGGCCAACTCTGAAGAAGGACGTTATGGAATTTATTGCCTCCTGCCCAAAGTGTGCCCAACACAAAGTCTCCCGCCAGTCGCCCGCGGGGCAACTGGTTCCATTATCTGTTCCCCGTCGACCTTGGACCCATTTGTCGATGGACTTTGTTTCCGATCTACCTATCTGCAACAAGTTTAATACCATCTGGGTGGTAGTTGACCGGTTCACCAAGATGGCACATTTCATCCCTCTCACCGGTCTTCCGTCAGCTTCCAAGTTGGCTCAAGTGTTTATACAAGAGATCTTCCGACTTCACGGTCTTCCTGAAGAGATCATCTCGGATCGTGGAGTACAATTTGTAGCCAAATTTTGGCGAAGTTTGTGTCAAGCCCTCCAAGTCAAGTTAAAGTTTTCCACGGCTTACCATCCTCAGACCAATGGTCAAACCGAGAGGGTGAATCAGGACTTGGAGGCCTTCCTCCGTATATATGTGTCTTCCTCTCAAGATGACTGGGTTCAACTCCTTCCTTGGGCTGAGTTCAGCCACAACAATCAATACCATTCCTCATCTTTGTGAGAAGTGCCCTCATACAGGCGTAAATGTGCAGGGTATAACAGGCCAAACTTGCGGCCCTCTGATACAAGTTGAGAGCAAATAGGGGAAAATGCTTTCAGGGCCCTGGTCAGCTCCACGGAGTAGTCCTGGAAGATTAATAGCTTATTCCCTTCCCATTGTATATCCTTCATTCTATGGGAGGCTGACCAAAACGCTACCTTGTAGAGGTTATTTAGACAGCAAAAGAGTGTCACACGTGGCCGCGGCCTATTCGGGGTAGGGATCGGTCCCACACGATGAACTCGCTCAATGACAAGATCCTGACAATCCTGTTCAATGCCCAATAATGACTGGAGGGTGACCCGCATAAAGTGAGCTATCGCGGTGCCTTTAACCTATTCTGGTAACCCCACCAGGCGTATATTATTTCTCATCGATCTGTTTTCGTTATCATCTAAGTTATGCCAAATTTGATAGTTTTTGGATGTTAATGTTTTTACAGAATGGCGCAGTCCCTCTATGTCATGATTAGCAGCATGCAGTTGAGATTCAGTGAGAGTGACATGCTGAGTGAGATTCTGCAGCTGCTGCATGATATGTAACACTGCCTGGGAGAGGATGGGGGCCATGGTGGCTCTAATGGCTTCCACCACATCGCCACATCGCCATAGGTGACAGGGGCATCTGGGGCATGGCATAACTGGGAGTCAGTAGAGCCTGCAGCGTCTGCTGCAGTTTTTTGTGCGCTGGAGTCAGCTCTTCTGAGGCGGCATTCGGCACCATGTTCCCCGCTGCACAATGTTTCTCCTGCCGCACTGATGTGCTGGAGGCTGAGGCACTGTGGCTGCGGGCATTACTGGGGTCACAAAGCGATCCATCACGATCGCGGCATATAAAAGGTTATTTGTGGGGCGGCAAGGACGGAGCTCTCACAGTGGGCTCCCTATCTCATCTAGACCAGAACCGGAAGTCAAGAGTACATTTTTAAAGAAAAATAAAGCACTGAAGACCCTCAATCACAGAATCCAAGTACAAAAACATTTACTAGAATGCTGGATCATAACATCAAGGGTTCTCTCAACCAGCAGAGGAGGATTTGACTGTTTCGGAGAGAAAAGCAATTAATGATATTACAAATAACCCTCTCATTACTATTAGGTCTGCTGATAAGTCGGGCACTGTGGTGATTTTGAATACCTGTGATTATGAGGCTGAGGCACTAAGGCAATTAGCAGATGTGGAAACCTACAGACTACTTACTTGTGATCCCAGTATATCTTTTAAGAACAAGTTGTATTCAGTGTTGATTATTGCCTTTAATAACAATTGGATAGATGAGGACACCTTGGGTTTCCTTGAAACGGAGTACCCAATCTGCCTGATTCTGTATTCACTGGCTAAAATTCACAAAACGTTGGACAGGCCACCTAGCCGTCCAATCATATCAGCCAGGTATTCACTCTCTCCCCAGTTGCTCAATATGTTGATAACTTCTTACAGACTTGCGTTAAACATACTAAAAGCTATCTTCCGGACACGGGTGATTTCTTGAGATTATTGAATATGGTGCCTTATGAATCACAGAGTATTCTGGTCACCATGGATGTCACATCATTATATACTGTAATCCCCCATGGGGAGGGTATAGAGATTGCAAAACGTGCTTTAATGGATACACACATTGGCACTCCTCCAACTGACTTTTTGATCGAATTACTTGAGTTAACCCTCACATGTAATTATTTTTCATTTAGTGGGTGGAACTTTCTCCAAACGGCGGGAACCGCTATGGGTAGTAATATAGTGCCATCTTATGTGAATCTTTATATGGATGCATATGAAAATAAAATCATTATCCCGCTATTTGGGTATAGTATCACCTTCTATCATAGATTCATTGACGAAGTATTCTTGATTTGGACCTCCTCTGAGGATGCTCTGTTAGCTATGCTACAGCATTTGAATAACCTGGATTCCCCCATTAGATTCACGATGCAGTATGACAGGGAGGTTATTGATTACTTGGATGTTAGTGTCTATACCACTGAACTGGGATATGGCTACAGACTATTTAGAAAAACAACAAATTATAATACTTTATTGCACTCAGAGAGCCACCATCCTGGTCCATTAAAACATAATTTACCAATTTCTCAATTTTTGCGTGTTTTCAGGAAGAATTCAGATGTACATACTGCTCAGAACCAATTGGATGAAATTAATTCTAGATTCTTTGCTCGCGGTTATAGTCAACAGATTATTAATCGCTATCTAGTAAAAGCGAAGGCTATCTTCAACAAAGGTAATCCTAATAAGCAGAAAGTCGAAAATCTGTTTGTGGTAACTGCTAGATTCGACACTGCGGGACCTGTTATACGTAAGGCTGTAAGAGAGACCTGGCCAGTGATCAAGACCAATCCTCTCTTTGCAAAAAAGTATCTGATAAGCCGCTTTTGAGTTTTAGATGGGCACGAAATTTGAAAGACATCTTAATGCAACCAGACAGATTACCAATGCAACCAGTGACAATGTGCTTACAGCCTAAAAAGTTGGGGTGCTATCGATGCATAAATTGTACCACATGTAGGAGCATGACTGCTGGTGAGTTTTTATATCATCCCCATACTGGGAAGAAGGTGTAAATACGATACAGATTGACGTGCACTTCTGATTTCGTTATATATGTATTGACCTGCCCATGCTCCCTGATGTGTGTGGGTAAAATGGTTTGTCCATTTCGTGAGAGAATGGCAAACCATTGTCTAGGTATCAGAACGGCATTGGAAAGTGGGAGCACTGACAAGCCTGTTGCAATCTCCACAAAAGTACATACACCTGGCGCCACTCCCTCAAAGTACTTAGCAGCTAGTCTCGGGGATTAAGTTCCAAATACCCCAAGATTAAAAGCAAAAAAAGAAGAAAAGAATGAGACAGCGCTTCTTACTTTGAAAAAGATTTTTTTTATATATATGAAACACAATAAATCTCAATATCACATATGAATACCGGCCAGTATTCTTTAAAAAACAATTCTATATTTATATTATACAATCTTAAAACAGCAAAAGCCACTTGATACTTTATGGAGCTGCCAATTTCAATACTCTATTAGCTACAATACAGCTGTAGTTTTAACTTGCATAAATATTCATCTATCCTCTATGGAGACAAATTAAAAGATATCATATCCAGGTTGGAATCCCACTGTAATTATTTCCAGCACAGTTCTTTTAGGTACAACATGCAAGTATGCCAATCAAATCAAACGATGTTAGGCAGTCCTGTAAGCATGCCAAAGAATTAACAGGGTATTATGACGTGTTAGTAGAAGGCAGATCTTCCAAGGCAGTAGCAAGATCGTGTTAGTGTTATAACATGTTAGTAGAAGGCAGATCTTTCAAGCACTTTTAAGCCATGCACAAATTTACTGGTAGTTAGTATGTAGCAGTTCTTTTAGGTGCACCATGCAAAGCACCAATTACCTCTCCCAGCAACTTCTCTCCCATGGAGCCTTGCCTGTGCTCCAAGGCTGCTGTGTGGAGTCCGTTCTGTTCCCCCTTTAGCACTGAGGAAGCCGCTTATGCTAATGAGGAGGCGGAGAAAAGTGCTGGAAAGATCTGCCTTCTACTAACATGTTATAACACTAACACGATCTTGCTACTGCCTTGGAAAATCTGCCTTTTACTAACACGTCATAATACCCTGTTAATTCTTTGGCATGCTTACAGGACTGCCTAACATCGTTTGATTTGATTGGTATACTTGCATGTTGTACCTAAAAGAACTGTGCTGGAAATAATTACAGTGGGATTCCAACCTGGATATGATATCTGTTAATTTGTCTCCATAGAGGATAGATGAATATTTATGCAAGTTAAAACTACAGCTGTATTGTAGCTAATAGAGTATTGAAATTGGCAGCTCCATAAAGTATCAAGTGGCTTTTGCTGTTTTAAGATTGTATAATTTAAAAATATAGAATTGTTTTTTAAAGAATACTGGCCGGTATCATGACGACAATTCTAAATGAAATTGAAACGTTGATTGACTGACACGGAGTCTGGCCGTTTATTTACCAGTATCTTCAACGCTGTGAGTGCCGCTGGGTATTACTATATTTCTTGCTTCTATTTTGGCTGTGAGGGCACCGGGCGCAGTATACATTGTTCAGTGGAGTGCCGGACATTGACTATATATATATATATATATATATATATATATATATATACTAAAATTACATACAGTCATAAATATAAAAGACAAATTAAATTAATATTTATATTTAATATATGTTGCCAGCAAAAAATCTATTCTATTCATCTAGTTATCCACACACATAGCTACTCAGACATTTATAGCTATTCATTTACACACTACAGAGCTATTTTATACATTGTATAGTTCTATACTACCTGTAGTGTCTGTAGTATCATGTGATCCAGCTTTTTTAGAAAGAGATCAGAAGGTAAATAGGAAGATAGAAGAATTTGAACAGTCAATTATAACAAGGAAAAATGGGAAATTAAGAAGAAATAAACAGGATTTTCATAAAGGGGAAATGCATTCCTTTAACAGATCTATACAGCCCATACCTGAAAGTCAGTATAGAATTAACACAAGACAGGAATGGAGGAACCAGAAACAGGCACCCTATAGACCGCATAGGAAGTATAGTTATCAAGGTGTAATGAACTATGGTGAAAGAATGTTTAACAAGAATACACAGTATACTAAACAAAATGAATCCTGTACACTTGTGACCCTGAGAAATAGATATGTTGTATTTAAGAATGAGGAATCCCTGTCACCTAGACCAAATTTAGAATTGAGAAATACTCAACATGGTGAGGTACATTTTTTGGGGGGAAGGCCATAGATACCAAAATCGTCCAAACAAAAAGAAACAGGGGTCAAAGCGGGCCTCAAAATGATTGAGACACAGATGGATGGAAATAAGAGGAAAGGATTAATCCCCCCAAAAATGTAAGACTAAATTGAAAGGGAAATGTGTATTCTAATTATCCTCAGAGAGAGTGAGTGACAGAAAAGGGTGATGTGAGAGATAATTTAAGTCAGCAGGAACGACTGGCTATAAAATCTTTATACTCAGATCAAGGGGGGGGGGGATTGTTCTTCTAAATACTTCAGACTATGGGATAGTGGCAAATCGACAGTTCGATTAGAAGAGTTGTACAGTATATTAAACTACAAAACAATCCAACAGAATCATACAAGAAAGAAGTAAAAGATACCCTGGATGATGCTTTGGCTGATGGTGCGACCCAAAGAGAGACATACTAATTTCTATATGCTCAATATCCCATTGTACCTACTTTTTATCATCTTCCAAAGATCCATAAGAGCTTTGTCTCTCCCTCTGGAAGACCAATAATATCAGGCATAGGATCAAGGACTAATAACTTATCTTATGTCGATAGTTTTCTACAAGAATATGTGAAATAATTAAACTCATTTATAAAGGACACTATGGGGGGAATTCAAATGTAATTGTTACTCTGAACTCCCATCTAAAGAGACAGGAGATCGCAGGGTGATATTAAAATGCCCCAACTTATCACACTGATCGTGCCCATTACACTAGGGTTTAGATGCACAAAGCACTTAAACCTGATAGGCACGAGCATGAAAAGACCTGTTTTGCCACCCAAATGGGTCTCCTTATGTGCATTTCAGCTCGCTACCCCCAAGGGTAGCGAGCTGCAATGAATTTGTAGTGCCCGACGGCAGCAACATCTGTATAGCTGCCAGCAGGCAGGATAATGAGCGGGAGGGTGAGGACACATTTGAATCTAGCCCTACATGTTTTATTAACATGATTGGGCATATAGAATACAAATCCACTTATTGGTTCATAACATGATACATAGAATCACTGTACTCTAATATTGATAACACATTGGGATTACAGATGCTGGGTTACTATTTGTCAGATGATGACACTATAACAGAAGCAACTAGGAAATTTATTTTATTATCTATCACTTTTATTTTAAGTCACATTAATTTTCTGTTTAACACACATTATTATTTACAAACATGGGGGACTGCAATGGGGACTAGTTTCATCCCAAGTTTTGGAAATCTCTTTATGGGAAGATACAAAAAACAACATATATGGGGAAAATTCAGGGCAAACCTGGTCCTACTGTATACACTATATAGATGATTTATTTATTATTTGGGATGGGTAGTTGGATTCTATCACTGATTTTGTTAAATCCCTCAATAACATTAATTATGGTTTAATGTTCACTAGTAATATATATCAATCACAAATCACTTGTTTGGAGATTACCCTATCAGCCACAGACAACCAGATTATCACAGAAATATACAGTATGTGAAAAAAGTTGATCAAAATACACAAGTAGTCATCACAGGAAATGGAAAGATAATGTCCCAAAAGGACAATTTCTTAGACTAAAGAGAAATTGTTCTTCTCTAGTTCTATTTCAGAAACAGGCTAAATGTTTATATGACTTTTTTGTAAACCAAACCTATCCAACACAATTGCTGGATCAAGCACTTGAACCAGTAAATGAAACTGATAGAACTGCCCTCCTGAGCAACAAATAGCTAAAAATAAAGAAAAATTATGTGGATGAAACAGTGAGCTTTGTCACTCAATTTAATTCTTAAGCATATGCCATAAAAAAATATGAAAAAGAACTTTCCTTTCTTCAAACTGGATGAAGTATTAAACAGCGCTGGTGTTATAGATGATAATGTTATATTCAGGATATTGGTTAATCTGAAACAAAAATTAGCCTTTAGTCAGTTCAAACAGAAGACAAATAGAGTACAAGGTGATCTGGATACATGGTTACCAAAGAGACCTGAGAGCTATCATTAGTGTGGGAAAACATATTGTTTTACCTGTAACTGTACAAATACTGTAGAAAAACTGTTGTTATTTTTTCTTCATTTGTATCTAAAGAACAACTCTCTATTAAAAGATTTCTAAATTGTAGATCTGATTCTGAGGTTGGACTGTGGACGTGGGCTCCAATATGTGGGCCACACTTTTGGACCACTATATATAAGATTGATGGAGCATAAGAGAAACATCCTGATGAATTCAAATAGCAACTTCTTATAAAGACTGCTGTACTAATCACTAACACTACCTCTGACGGCTGTTGCAAATAGTCAGCCACTAATAGTGACACTAATCACTGATCTGCTAACTCGTTCTAATTACAAAGTCAAGAGACTAACTAATCAGTTGAATTGGAAAAGCTTGCATATTAACCATTAATAATACGGCTTGGAATTAAAATTGCACTTTATTATATGCTTTGCAGGACTGACCGGCACGTATGATGAGATTTGTAATTAATTATTATTGAAAAATATTTTTTAAATTAATAAAGGTACATATCTTTTTAATAAGCGCTGATATTTGTGTGTGCAGTTTGTGTTTTGAGGGTAGAGTACCCTCCCTTGGTAACAGCTGCTATTAATTAGTGTGTCCCTTTATGGTAATTTATGTGCACCTCCTATACCTAGCAATTAGCGCCGAGACATCTTTTTTGTTTACGTTTTTTCTTATAAAGACATTGAATGAAATTTCAAAAGGGATGTCTGTGGAATATTATATTGGCAATAGAACAGGTTAAAATGACATCAAGGGTAGAGATGAGCGGGTTCGGTTTCTCTGAATCCGAACCCGCCAGAACTTCATGTTTTTTTTCACGGGTCCGAGCGACTCGGATCTTCCCGCCTTGCTCGGTTAACCCGAGCGCGCCCGAACGTCATCATGACGCTGTCAGATTCTCGCGAGGCTCGGATTCTATCGCGAGACTCGGATTCTATATAAGGAGCCGCGCGTCGCCGCCATTTTCACACGTGCATTGAGATTGATAGGGAGAGGACGTGGCTGGCGTCCTCTCCGTTTAGAATTAGAATAGATTAGAGAGACACTTGATTTACTAATTTTGGGGAGCATTAGGAGTACTCAGTAGTGTACAGTGCAGAGTTTTGCTGATAGTGACCAGTGACCACCACTTTTATTTATAATCCGTTCTCTGCCTGAAAAAAGCGATACACAGCACACAGTGACTCAGTCACATACCATATCTGTGTGCACTGCTCAGGCTCAGGCCAGTGTGCTGCATCATCTATATATATTATATATCTGTCTGACTGCTCAGCTCACACAGCTTATAATTGTGGGGGAGACTGGGGAGCACTACTGCAGTGCCAGTTATAGGTTATAGCAGGAGCCAGGAGTACATAATATTATATTAAAATTAAACAGTGCACACTTTTGCTGCAGGAGTGCCACTGCCAGTGTGACTAGTGACCAGTGACCTGACCACCAGTATATAATATTAGTAGTATACTATCTCTTTATCAACCAGTCTATATTAGCAGCAGACACAGTACAGTGCGGTAGTTCACGGCTGTGGCTACCTCTGTGTCGGCACTCGGCAGCCCGTCCATAATTGTATATACCAGTGACCTAACCGTGGTTTTTTTTTCTTTCTTTATACATACATACTAGTTACGAGTATACTATCTCTTTATCAACCAGTCTATATATTAGCAGCAGACACAGTACAGTGCGGTAGTTCACGGCTGTGGCTACCTCTGTGTCGGCACTCGGCAGCCCGTCCATAATTGTATATACCACCTAACCGTGGTTTTTTTTTCTTTCTTTATACATACATACTAGTTACGAGTATACTATCTCTTTATCAACCAGTCTATATATTAGCAGCAGACACAGTACAGTGCGGTAGTTCACGGCTGTGGCTACCTCTGTGTCGGCACTCGGCAGCCCGTCCATAATTGTATATACCACCTAACCGTGGTTTTTTTTTCTTTCTTTATACATACATACTAGTTACGAGTATACTATATCTTTATCAACCAGTCTATATATTAGCAGCAGACACAGTACAGTGCGGTAGTTCACGGCTGTGGCTACCTCTGTGTCGGCACTCGGCAGCCCGTCCATAATTGTATATACCACCTAACCGTGGTTTTTTTTTCTTTCTTTATACATACATACTAGTTACGAGTATACTATCTCTTTATCAACCAGTCTATATATTAGCAGCAGACACAGTACAGTGCGGTAGTTCACGGCTGTGGCTACCTCTGTGTCGGCACTCGGCAGCCCGTCCATAATTGTATATACCACCTAACCGTGGTTTTTTTTTCTTTCTTTATACATACATACTAGTTACGAGTATACTATCTCTTTATCAACCAGTCTATATATTAGCAGCAGACACAGTACAGTGCGGTAGTTCACGGCTGTGGCTACCTCTGTGTCGGCACTCGGCAGCCCGTCCATAATTGTATATACCACCTAACCGTGGTTTTTTTTCTTTCTTTATACATACATACTAGTTACGAGTATACTATCTCTTTATCAACCAGTCTATATATTAGCAGCAGACACAGTACAGTGCGGTAGTTCACGGCTGTGGCTACCTCTGTGTCGGCACTCGGCAGCCCGTCCATAATTGTATATACCACCTAACCGTGTTTTTTTTTTCTTTCTTTATACATACATACTAGTTACGAGTATACTATCTCTTTATCAACCAGTCTATATATTAGCAGCAGACACAGTACAGTGCGGTAGTTCACGGCTGTGGCTACCTCTGTGTCGGCACTCGGCAGCCCGTCCATAATTGTATATACCACCTAACCGTGGTTTTTTTTTCTTTCTTTATACATACATACTAGTTACGAGTATACTATCTCTTTATCAACCAGTCTATATATTAGCAGCAGACACAGTACAGTGCGGTAGTTCACGGCTGTGGCTACCTCTGTGTCGGCACTCGGCAGCCCGTCCATAATTGTATATACCACCTAACCGTGGTTTTTTTTCTTTCTTTATACATACATACTAGTTACGAGTATACTATCTCTTTATCAACCAGTCTATATATTAGCAGCAGACACAGTACAGTGCGGTAGTTCACGGCTGTGGCTACCTCTGTGTCGGCACTCGGCAGCCCGTCCATAATTGTATACTAGTATCCAATCCATCCATCTCCATTGTTTACCTGAGGTGCCTTTTAGTTGTGCCTATTAAAATATGGAGAACAAAAATGTTGAGGTTCCAAAATTAGGGAAAGATCAAGATCCACTTCCACCTCGTGCTGAAGCTGCTGCCACTAGTCATGGCCGAGACGATGAAATGCCAGCAAGGCCGATGCCCAATGGCATAGTACAGAGCATGTCAAAACCAAAACACCAAATATCAGTAAAAAAAGGACTCCAAAACCTAAAATAAAATTGTCGGAGGAGAAGCGTAAACTTGCCAATATGCCATTTACCACACGGAGTGGCAAGGAACGGCTGAGGCCCTGGCCTATGTTCATGGCTAGTGGTTCAGCTTCACATGAGGATGGAAGCACTCAGCCTCTCGCTAGAAAACTGAAAAGACTCAAGCTGGCAAAAGCACCGCAAAGAACTGTGCGTTCTTTGAAATCCCAAATCCACAAGGAGAGTCCAATTGTGTCGGTTGCGATGCCTGACCTTCCCAACACTGGACGTGAAGAGCATGCGCCTTCCACCATTTGCACGCCCCCTGCAAGTGCTGGAAGGAGCACCCGCAGTCCAGTTCCTGATAGTCAGATTGAAGATGTCAGTGTTGAAGTACACCAGGATGAGGAGGATATGGGTGTTGCTGGCGCTGGGGAGGAAATTGACCAGGAGGATTCTGATGGTGAGGTGGTTTGTTTAAGTCAGGCACCCGGGGAGACACCTGTTGTCCGTGGGAGGAATATGGCCGTTGACATGCCAGGTGAAAATACCAAAAAAATCAGCTCTTCGGTGTGGAGGTATTTCACCAGAAATGCGGACAACAGGTGTCAAGCCGTGTGTTCCCTTTGTCAAGCTGTAATAAGTAGGGGTAAGGACGTTAACCACCTCGGAACATCCTCCCTTATACGTCACCTGCAGCGCATTCATAATAAGTCAGTGACAAGTTCAAAAACTTTGGGTGACAGCGGAAGCAGTCCACTGACCAGTAAATCCCTTCCTCTTGTAACCAAGCTCACGCAAACCACCCCACCAACTCCCTCAGTGTCAATTTCCTCCTTCCCCAGGAATGCCAATAGTCCTGCAGGCCATGTCACTGGCAATTCTGACGAGTCCTCTCCTGCCTGGGATTCCTCCGATGCATCCTTGCGTGTAACGCCTACTGCTGCTGGCGCTGCTGTTGTTGCCGCTGGGAGTCGATGGTCATCCCAGAGGGGAAGTCGTAAGCCCACTTGTACTACTTCCAGTAAGCAATTGACTGTTCAACAGTCCTTTGCGAGGAAGATGAAATATCACAGCAGTCATCCTACTGCAAAGCGGATAACTGAGTCCTTGACAACTATGTTGGTGTTAGACGTGCGTCCGGTATCCGCCGTTAGTTCACAGGGAACTAGACAATTTATTGAGGCAGTGTGCCCCCGTTACCAAATACCATCTAGGTTCCACTTCTCTAGGCAGGCGATACCGAGAATGTACACGGACGTCAGAAAAAGACTCACCAGTGTCCTAAAAAATGCAGTTGTACCCAATGTCCACTTAACCACGGACATGTGGACAAGTGGAGCAGGGCAGGGTCAGGACTATATGACTGTGACAGCCCACTGGGTAGATGTATGGACTCCCGCCGCAAGAACAGCAGCGGCGGCACCAGTAGCAGCATCTCGCAAACGCCAACTCTTTCCTAGGCAGGCTACGCTTTGTATCACCGCTTTCCAGAATACGCACACAGCTGAAAACCTCTTACGGCAACTGAGGAAGATCATCGCGGAATGGCTTACCCCAATTGGACTCTCCTGTGGATTTGTGGCATCGGACAACGCCAGCAATATTGTGTGTGCATTAAATATGGGCAAATTCCAGCACGTCCCATGTTTTGCACATACCTTGAATTTGGTGGTGCAGAATTTTTTAAAAAACGACAGGGGCGTGCAAGAGATGCTGTCGGTGGCCAGAAAAATTGCGGGACACTTTCGGCGTACAGGCACCACGTACAGAAGACTGGAGCACCACCAAAAACTACTGAACCTGCCCTGCCATCATCTGAAGCAAGAAGTGGTAACGAGGTGGAATTCAACCCTCTATATGCTTCAGAGGTTGGAGGAGCAGCAAAAGGCCATTCAAGCCTATACAATTGAGCACGATATAGTAGGTGGAATGCACCTGTCTCAAGTGCAGTGGAGAATGATTTCAACGTTGTGCAAGGTTCTGATGCCCTTTGAACTTGCCACACGTGAAGTCAGTTCAGACACTGCCAGCCTGAGTCAGGTCATTCCCCTCATCAGGCTTTTGCAGAAGAAGCTGGAGGCATTGAAGAAGGAGCTAAAAGAGAGCGATTCCGCTAGGCATGTGGGACTTGTGGATGCAGCCCTTAATTCGCTTAACAAGGATTCACGGGTGGTCAATCTGTTGAAATCAGAGCACTACATTTTGGCCACCGTGCTCGATCCTAGATTTAAAGCCTACCTTGGATCTCTCTTTCCGGCAGACACAGGTCTGCTGGGGTTGAAAGACCTGCTGGTGACAAAATTGTCAAGTCAAGCGGAACGCGACCTGTCAACATCTCCTCCTTCACATTCTCCCGCAACTGGGGGTGCGAGGAAAAGGCTCAGAATTCCGAGCCCACCCGCTGGCGGTGATGCAGGGCAGTCTGGAGCGACTGCTGATGCTGACATCTGGTCCGGACTGAAGGACCTGACAACGATTACGGACATGTCGTCTACTGTCACTGCATATGATTCTCTCAACATTGATAGAATGGTGGAGGATTATATGAGTGACCGCATCCAAGTAGGCACGTCACACAGTCCGTACTTATACTGGCAGGAAAAAGAGGCAATTTGGAGGCCCTTGCACAAACTGGCTTTATTCTACCTAAGTTGCCCTCCCACAAGTGTGTACTCCGAAAGAGTGTTTAGTGCCGCCGCTCACCTTGTCAGCAATCGGCGTACGAGGTTACATCCAGAAAATGTGGAGAAGATGATGTTCATTAAAATGAATTATAATCAATTCCTCCGCGGAGACATTGACCAGCAGCAATTGCCTCCACAAAGTACACAGGGAGCTGAGATGGTGGATTCCAGTGGGGACGAATTGATAATCTGTGAGGAGGGGGATGTACACGGTGATATATCGGAGGGTGAAGATGAGGTGGACATCTTGCCTCTGTAGAGCCAGTTTGTGCAAGGAGAGATTAATTGCTTCTTTTTTGGGGGGGGTCCAAACCAACCCGTCATATCAGTCACAGTCGTGTGGCAGACCCTGTCACTGAAATGATGGGTTGGTTAAAGTGTGCATGTCCTGTTTTGTTTATACAACATAAGGGTGGGTGGGAGGGCCCAAGGACAATTCCATCTTGCACCTCTTTTTTCTTTTCTTTTTCTTTGCATCATGTGCTGATTGGGGAGGGTTTTTTGGAAGGGACATCCTGCGTGACACTGCAGTGCCACTCCTAGATGGGCCCGGTGTTTGTGTCGGCCACTAGGGTCGCTAATCTTACTCACACAGTCAGCTACCTCATTGCGCCTCTTTTTTTCTTTGCGTCATGTGCTGTTTGGGGAGGGTTTTTTGGAAGGGACATCCTGCGTGACACTGCAGTGCCACTCCTAGATGGGCCCGGTGTTTGTGTCGGCCACTAGGGTCGCTAATCTTACTCACACAGTCAGCTACCTCATTGCGCCTCTTTTTTTCTTTGCGTCATGTGCTGTTTGGGGAGGGTTTTTTGGAAGGGACATCCTGCGTGACACTGCAGTGCCACTCCTAGATGGGCCCGGTGTTTGTGTCGGCCACTAGGGTCGCTAATCTTACTCACACAGTCAGCTACCTCATTGCGCCTCTTTTTTTCTTTGCGTCATGTGCTGTTTGGGGAGGGTTTTTTGGAAGGGACATCCTGCGTGACACTGCAGTGCCACTCCTAGATGTGCCCGGTGTTTGTGTCGGCCACTAGGGTCGCTAATCTTACTCACACAGCTACCTCATTGCGCCTCTTTTTTTCTTTGCGTCATGTGCTGTTTGGGGAGGGTTTTTTGGAAGGGCCATCCTGCGTGACACTGCAGTGCCACTCCTAGATGGGCCCGGTGTTTGTGTCGGCCACTAGGGTCGCTAATCTTACTCACACAGCTACCTCATTGCGCCTCTTTTTTTCTTTGCGTCATGTGCTGTTTGGGGAGGGTTTTTTGGAAGGGACATCCTGCGTGACACTGCAGTGCCACTCCTAGATGGGCCCGGTGTTTGTGTCGGCCACTAGGGTCGCTAATCTTACTCACACAGTCAGCTACCTCATTGCGCCTCTTTTTTTCTTTGCGTCATGTGCTGTTTGGGGAGGGTTTTTTGGAAGGGCCATCCTGCGTGACACTGCAGTGCCACTCCTAGATGGGCCCGGTGTTTGTGTCGGCCACTAGGGTCGCTAATCTTACTCACACAGCTACCTCATTGCGCCTCTTTTTTTCTTTGCGTCATGTGCTGTTTGGGGAGGGTTTTTTGGAAGGGCCATCCTGCGTGACACTGCAGTGCCACTCCTAGATGGGCCCGGTGTTTGTGTCGGCCACTAGGGTCGCTAATCTTACTCACACAGCTACCTCATTGCGCCTCTTTTTTTCTTTGCGTCATGTGCTGTTTGGGGAGGGTTTTTTGGAAGGGACATCCTGCGTGACACTGCAGTGCCACTCCTAGATGGGCCCGGTGTTTGTGTCGGCCACTAGGGTCGCTTATCTTACTCACACAGCGACCTCGGTGCAAATTTTAGGACTAAAAATAATATTGTGAGGTGTGAGGTATTCAGAATAGACTGAAAATGAGTGTAAATTATGGTTTTTGAGGTTAATAATACTTTGGGATCAAAATGACCCCCAAATTCTATGATTTAAGCTGTTTTTTAGTGTTTTTGGAAAAAAACACCCGAATCCAAAACACACCCGAATCCGACAAAAAAAATTCGGTGAGGTTTTGCCAAAACGCGTTCGAACCCAAAACACGGCCGCGGAACCGAACCCAAAACCAAAACACAAAACCCGAAAAATTTCAGGCGCTCATCTCTAATCAAGGGGCTGACAGATATAATTGATTATGCAGATTAGAAGCATTTTGGATTTTTAGTCTAAAATGTTAACCCATTAATGATACTATAGAACTAAACAATATATAAAGTACCCCTGTAATGATATAACCAGGTAAATGTACAGAAATAAATGTCTGAGTAGCTATGTGTATCTATGGATAACTAGATGAATAGAGTAGATTTTTTGCTGGCAACATATTTTAAATTTAAATATAATTTATTTGTGTTTTACTGTACATACTGTATATGTATGTAATTATATATATATATATATATATATATATATATTGTATCCAGCACTCTTAAAAACAGTGTGCTTTATTTGCCCTATTGCCCTCCTTAATTACCTTCACCTGACAATACAGGCATACAGTAGGTGTGTTTTAGCCTCTTCATATATCCCTGAGTGCCGCTGGATTGAACGGTATATATATATATATATATATATATATATATATATATATTTATATAAATATATGAGCTCCAGGTGTCTGTACTCTCCAAAAAACTTTTTAAACACTGGGAGGGTGCTCCACTAAAGACAAAATGTCAAAATATATAGATGCATAATATGAACAATATTCCTCATAGGTACTCGCCAATTTCAAAAGCAGAGTTTTAGTTACTCACAGACATATCTAAAATGCAAAAAGCATCAATTCAGGTCGACGTTTCAATCCCATAAGGATTTTCATCAGGACATTACAGCAGCATGATCCGTTCACCAGGCAAACAGGAAAGTGAATGACAAACACCACCAAGAGCAGACCTATATACCCCATATCCTGATTGAGAAAGACCACCCATTAACGAGATGCATCATGGGAGACTCAAAATCTAATAAGGCACAAAAACTCATAAGGACTAGTATTATAATGTATCAAGACTGTCCATCAATTCTTTGGGACAGCGCTAACCATCAACAAATATGCCACGCATTGATAGTGTATAGAACTATTAAAGACAACTAGTTTTTACCACCGTGCCGGGACCAGAAGTGCCATGCGTTCCACCAGCCATGGAATGCACTGACATCACTGGAAGCCTAGCGGCCACTGCTATCCAGAGACACAGGAGGCAGAAGTGCCATGCGCTTCACCCAGGGCCGGTTCTAGACCTGGGCTGGAAATGGGGCATGGCTTCATACAGGGGGCGTGGTCAGTTACGCCCCCTGTACAGTGGAGTAGCGCCGCTGAAAGAAAAAAAAATACTTACTATCCCCGCTCCCGACCGCTGCAGATCTCCGCCGGCGCCGCTCCTTTCCTCGGATGACAGACACTAGAGGTCAATTATGACCCCTAGCGTCTGTCAGTCCCACAATGCTGTGCGGTGCGCGATGACGTCATTGCGAACCGCACAGCAAAAGTCCTCTACACGAAGGGAAACTAGACGCGTAGCGTCTAGTTTCCCTTCACAGCGGGGGACAGCGGGACCAGCGGGGGACACAGCGGCCAGCGGGGGGGCACAGAGTAGTGGATCTTGCCATGGTGCGGCGCCCTCCGGATGGCGCCGGCGCCCTCCGGAAGGCGGCGCCCCGGGCAAAAGTCCTGCTTGCCCGTGGCAAGATTCGCTACTGGCTCCACCACAACTGGAATGCACTACATCACCAGACTTCCCACTGCCACGCTTAGCCAGCACAGAGGGTAGAGAAAAGTTCAAAGACATTTAGTAAATAGACACTAAGCGATATAACATTCGGTCATCATATTAGATTTATCAGCGATTACCCATAATGCATCATATAAATGGAAGGAGCATATATTAACATTTCACATCAAAATTAGTTAAGGAGAATCCCAAGTAGCATAAATACATCATCTAAATAATCAGGACATAGGTACACACATCTCCTTTGGACAATCACCCAAAAGTGACAATTATAAGAACAACATTATAACAAACATACAGTAAAAAACAATACATACAATAATATGAACAAACACAATTTAAATATCAAAAATGTGTTGGGTCACCCAAACACTGACACAAAAAGGTATCGAAAAATCTTTTTATGCATATAGAAACCCATTATAAATATTTATCAGAAAGTTAAACATTATACATCCAACAGCAGTCCTTTTAACTCAAAACAATTTAATAAGGATTTTACTCATTCAGTCCTTTAGTGACAAAAGTGTCCAATTCAAATATCTATCTTGCTTCACATTTTTGCAATGCAGCTTCACAGTCACCACCTTGTAAAGTCTTAGGGATAAAGTCCATCAACATACACCGTAGGCTGGCTATTGTGTGTCCATATTCTTGAAAATGCATGGCCACAGGTTTATCAGATATATGTGTTTCAATAGCCACACTAATGGATGAGTGGTGATTGGCCATTCGATCACAAAAACACCTTTTAGTCATGCCGACGTAGTACAGTCCACACTGGCAGACCAACACATAAATTAATAAATCCATCCTGCAGTTAAGTCTATGTCGCAATGAAATCTTCCACCCACTATGTGGATGTTTAATGTGAGTACCAGTAAGCATCGTTCTGCATGTCATGCAATATGTACAGCGAAAACAACCATATCTCAATTTAGGAAGCCAATCACTGTGCTGAATCTCTGGTCTCAACATTGGTTGCATAAGGAAATCTTTCAAGTTGTGTCCCCGTCTGTATGCAAAGACTGGGGGGTGAAGGATTTAGATTAGGTAATGCAGGGTCTGTAGTCAACAGGGATCTATGATTGCTTAGACAATGGAGCTAGCTGATGCTGGTCTGCTTGTTGTTACTTTTTAAACTGTCCATGAACTCGCTGCAAATGACTTAACAGGGAGGAGATTTCTAGATGGTTTAGGTCCCTAATGCTACTTATTGTAACTTTACAAATACTAAAGATGGCTAGACAAGTGTTATCATGATTTGTTTAAAAATAATTCCACACATAGAGGTGATTTTTTTATTCCTATGCCCAGGCATAACAATGGCCTTCTTCTATTATGGGCAAGAACTGCTTCTAATGTTGCCTGACTTATACAAAAAACACCCTCATGTTCATCAGTAACATCCTAAATAATGCAGACATCAGCTACACAAATATCCCCTCATCCTGTCGCACTTCCATAGTGCCATCCTCAATTTTTATGTTATGAGCTATACTTCTTCTGCTCATTCCCACATTTGCAGAAGGTGCAGAAAAGGGGGAAGGAGACTTTTCTATGAGTACAGTATCACAAAGGTTTGGCTAACACATAGCACTTTTAGACTCTCCTTGGGGATTTGTGACATTTCTGAACATACAGTTTGTTCTGCTGCCTTGGTGGTTTTTTTCAGCACTGGTTTTCCAGTTTTAATTTTTTGACACCTTGTCTACACTCTGAGTGAGAAGGGCTTGCATTGTCATGAAAGGCAGAAGAAGACACCCTGTCTTAAACATACTATGACCTTGGGCATCAGCTTTAGTAGATGATGTTGAAGCAATGGTATAATCATGACTGGTGATAGCAGCTGCAGCACTAATAATTGGTTGCTACTCCTGCTCTTCTCTCAACAGATCGTTATCCATATTGACAAACACACAGAAGTACAATCAAAGAACATTTTTTAAAATACTTTTTTCACAAATAACTCACACTGCAGGGTATCACAGGGGTATGTGTGTGTGAACAAATGCAGTAGCGTACAGTACACACAACAATTTGCACCAAAAATGACATTGTGGAGTCACCCCACTTATATTTATGTGACCGCAGTGGGGGACAGTGCAGACAGGTTGTACATACAAAAAAACTTTTTTTTACTTTTTGTAACTTTTGATTAACTTTTGTAATAAAAATTTGCAAATGAAACTGCAGAGTCACACCACTTAAATGTATGTGAATACAGTGGGGTATGGACTGTGGAGTCACAGTGCAGCACCAGTGGGACACACGTAATAGATGTAAAAACGAAATTCCTAAAAATTAATAAACAGTGATTTGCTAAATGCCTATATTGTAAATCTAACTCAGGTGATATTACACTGTGGGGACTGAAGTGGACCGATAGGTCTCAGCACTGGCATATATGGACACAGTGGATAGATACAGTAGGTCAAATTCAGTTCAGCTACTGGCATGCATGGACACAGTGGACAGATAGGTCAAAGGGCCTAATTCAGATCTGATTGCAGCAGCAAATTTGTTAGCAAATGGACAAAATGATGTGCACTGCAGGGAAGGGGGGGGGGGCAGATATAACATGTGCACAAAGAGTTAGATTTGGATGTGGTGTGTTCAAACCGGAATCTTAATTGCAGTGTAAAAATAAAGCAACCAGTATTTACCCTGCACAGAAACAATATAACCCACCCAAATCTAACTCTTTTTGTACATGTTACATCTACCCCACCTGCAGTGCACATGGTTTTGCCCATTTGCTAACAAATTTGCTGCTGCAATCAGATCTGAATTAGGTCCAAAGTCAGCTCAGCCTCTGGAGTTGATGGACACAGCACAGCAGCAACCACTGCCTGGAGTAGATGGACAGTGGACACAGCACTGCAGCAGCTACTGACTGGAGTTGATGGGCATTGAACACAGCACAACATGGCAGCAGCCACTGAATGGAGTGGATGGACTTTGGACCCAGCACAAGACAGCAGTAGCCACTGACTGGAGTGGATGGACACAGCACAATGGAGACTGCACATCACAGCAGCAGCCACTGACTGGAGTGGATGGACACAGCACAATAGAGACAACACAGCCCAGCAGCCATCAATGCAGCATGGGCAGTGATAAATGGCACCCAAATCACTGCTGCAGGGTCTCATATAGAATCTAAAACTCATGAGAGATCCAACACCATCTGAGAATTTTTTGCTTCATTTTGAAGTCTGGTGGGGAAATCTGATTAGATCTAAATTCCTCAGATTTGGTATGTTTGGGTGGGCTCGGATCTCTGAGATCAGAGCAAGCTCATTTCTTTTTTTTTTTTTAAATGTTTTTTTTCAAATTTTTCAATAATAAACACAGACATGAAAAGAATCAATCTCCATAGTAATGGCACATATAGCTAGATAGCAATTATTGAAATAGAGATACAATTCAACTTACATAACTAAAGAATAATAAAACAACACATTCAAATGACACAACAAAGACAAGGGCCTATATTTACTAATATTCGTGTTTGAGTCGGTTTGTGTAGTGTTTTAACTCGTTTTGTATCGGGTGCATTTTCATGCAACTTTTTGAAACTATATACGCAAAGTTACGAAACAGTCGACTTTATGGTTTTCGTGTTTTCCGATGTCGATGCCAGTCTTTTTTTTTGGCCCATTTACGGCCGTCATTGTCGTTTGCGTACGTGTTTTTGTTGTTTTTGCTGGTTTATTTTCTAAGTTAAACGCGGCAGGTTTTTTTTAAAACCCTGGCCGCATTTTAACTTTTAGTTTCGTTTTTCATCCCTGTTCGTGATTGGTTGTGTTTCAGATGTAGGAGTGTCTGTGCACAACCCAAACCGTCCGCACCTTGTGGGTTTAGTTAGTGGTGAGGAGGGAGGTTGTGCTGTGGAGGTAGGTGAGGTTTTGGTTTGGTGAGGAGTGTTGTTTGCGATTTCTGAGTGTAGTATTGTGTTTGAAAGTAGTCTTGTCATTCTTGTAGTCTTGTTTATTGTGGTTTTGTCTAATTTTTTGTCCAAGTATTTTTTATTTATAGTCCCTTGTCAGTGTGTGTGTGTGTGTGTGTGTGTGTGTGTGTGTGTGTGTGTGTGTTTGTGTGTCTGTGTGTGTGTGCGTGTGACTTGTGCAGTGGTAGTGGAGGAGTGTGTTGTTGTTGTTTTTTCTGTGTTAAGTGTTTAGACACAATTATGTGTGACTCAAAGGTGGGTGAGGTGGAGGGTGTGAGTGAGGGGGAGGAGGTCAGTCAGGTGGAGGAGGTGAGTGTGAGTGAGGTTAGTGAGGTGGAGGAGGTTGCTGCAGCAGCCTCAAGTGACAGTGATAGTGACAGTCAGAGAGCTCCGCAGCCACGCACCACTACTAAGACTGGGCGGAATGTCAAGTTTAGTTATGCAGAAAATCTGGCATTGGTGCGGGAGCTGATGAAGTATCAGCGGCAGCTATTTGGGCCTGAGTCTGCCAAGGTGCCAAAACGGAAGAAGACGGTGTTGTGGGCAAAAGTTGTTGCTGCTGTCAATAGTGAGGGGGTGGTCAAGCGGACGGAGGCCACGGGCCGCAAATGGTACTATGACATAAAGCGACGTGTCAAGTCCAAAATGGCCAAGGAGGCGAAGTCGGCTCAAAAAAACGGTGGTGGGCAGCCCTATATGGCAAGATATCTGGAGTATGAGGAGCCCATGCGGAGTGTAATACCTCCTGAAGTAGTCTCTGCAACCCATGTCCGGTATTCAGATAGGCCTTGGAAGAATGGTGAGCATGTGTATTTGCATTAACATTCTATGACCTTACTTTTTTTTTTCAAATGTGTGTCATGTGACGTTGCATATTACTCCCATCTTCAAGTGTGTGCCAGCAAATAAAAAATTTTTGGTAATGTTTTCTACAAAAGCCAATGTAACATCTTACTTTATTGTATGTCATGTGTTTTTTTTCTGTATATTTTCCATGTGTAGTTTGGACTTGGTGTGTCATTGAATTGTCTAGCAATAATGTTTTCCTTTTGCACATTTTTAAGTTTTTAATTTGGACTATGTTTTATATTTAGGTTATCCATGTGCAATGTTGCAAAAACAGTGGTTGTCATGTTAGAGGCTGGAGTAGTGGGAAGTGGTTTGGAAACCACTTACATGTGTAATGTCATTATTACTGAATGTAATCATTTTTTTTAAAAACCCACTATTTGTTTGTTCAGTTTGAGTCTGTATTTGTACCCTGACACAACACTGCAGTCTAATTTTTTTTATTGTATTTTTTTATTTTTGGGTTTTTTTTTTTTTTTTTTTTTTGCTCATATAGTGGTAATGTGTGTTTGGAGTGCCACATCACAGAGCAATTTCTATATTACATCTGTAACTTTTTTCCTTTCATTATAAAAAATGAAGATGTGTGTGTTTTTGGTTGTTAGTGTATGTATTTTTACTTGTGTCCTATGTCTGTGTCCTGTACATGTTTTCCTGTGTTGCACTTTCCATAGTGCATATGGCTATTGGACAATGTTTATTGTTTTATGTAGTGGTTTTTTGGTTTACGGTCCTTATGTTTTTTTTTTAAAATAAAACAAGCATTTTTTAAAGAATTAATGTTTATAAGCATAATGGGTGGAGCTATCAACAATAGCATGAAAACATGAGATTTTATTTTGGTTTTACAATGTTGGAAAAAAGCAGTACTGGTCGTCCTACTGTAACTCCCATGACATCTGATGATGATGACGCTGCGGAAGCAGGTAAAGTGTCCATTGTAGTATAGGGTATGTTTGTAAAGGAATGTCCATAACAAAATGTAACTTTCAATACTAGGTCCATCAAAAGAAGTATGGAGCAGCAGAAGTCGGACTTCTGTAACACACCAGCAAAAAAAAACATGTGGCAGCAAAGAAAGCAAGGTCTGATGTCCAGGGCCAACCATAGCAGGCTACCCCGCCATGAAGATTATCGACAGTATGTTCGGTCCCCCCACTCCAAATTTTGGACACACCTCCAAGACGTGAACCACACTCTAACAACTAAAATTGATGTTACTAATAAAGCAAAATCAATACAGGCGCTATAATAAAATAGGAAAATAAATGTGTTCACACTAATAAATTAGTATGTAAACTGCAGCTCCCATATAAGGTGTCTGCAACACCTAAAAACACAGTATATTTTGTAAATATAATTATAATTATAACTATATAAGAGAGCGCAAGGTGCTGAATAGATAAATACAATTTATTAAAATGTTTTTTAAAAAATACATATAATCAATAAACAAGAAAATTGCTGATTATGGAGCATAAGATCGACTGACCATCGCTAGTAATTAATAAGAATGTCCCATATTTTGTGTAGCATGGAGTATCCAATAAATATTAATGGAACTAATAAGAGTGTTAATGAAGAGACGTCTCACTTCAAACTCTGTTTAGAGAACAAAGTCCACCGTGGATTACAAATGCCTCTGTATATGTTGTGCTGGAAAATGTAGGTTTTGAAAGGGAATTTAGATGTCACCCTTAATGAGAATGATATTAATATCTCCAAGCCAACGTACTGCTTCACTTTTCAACCCCCACACATAACAACTAGAGGCTCACCGCAGATGTAATGATGAACAGAAGCCGTGTCCTGTAGCACTCAGGAGGCCAGGCAATGCGGGAGCAGCAGTGTGGAGATGATGACAGGTCTCAGGTGTCTGTTGTACCGCAAGTGTGGAGACGATGGCAGGTCTCAGGTGTCTGCAACACCGCAAGTGTGATGATAGACAGAAACTGTACCCTGTAGCACTCAGGAGGCCAGATTATGCAGGATAAGCGGTGTGGAGATGATGGCAGGTCTCAGGTGTGGCAATAAGCGGACGTTGGCAGGTCCCGGGGGGAAGCAGACGTGGCTGTAGGTGGCGGAGATGGTCGACAGTCAGCCCAGTAGCAAATGTGGAGATGGTCAGGACCATAAAGTTGTAGCTCCAGCCCTAATTAACACATTTCTCCGACTTAAGGGCAGTCGGTTTCATGCTCCATAATCAGCAATTTTCTTTTTTATTGATTATATGTATTTTTTTAAAAACATTTTAATAAATTGTATTTATCTATTCAGCACCTTGCGCTCTCTTATATAGTTATAATTATAATTATATTTACAAAATATACTGTGAACCACACTCCCCTCATCTTGATTGTGAGTATCAAACTGAAATAAATTTAAAAAATTTCAGATCGTAATAAAACTTTTACTTAAACGCATTAAGTCAAAACACATCAAAATCTGATATACTTACTGAAGTCAGTAAAACATGAAATGGATTCCTAGCAAAATGGCCTTGTCCTCATCCTGTAAAGATATGTATGTCCACTTCAGCCATACAGTAGCACATTTTGTGTAAGATGCTGCAACATAAACTCATGTTTAATTATGGAAAATAGTAAGGTTGTTTAACAAATTTTCACATGTGTGTTTGACCTAACATTGCCAAATACATATAAAAACATTACTATGTTTGTTTTTGAAAAGCTATAAGGTAACACATTATGGATTACAATGTGTTTTTATGTTGGAGTATATCTGATCTACAATAAAACTAATGTGTTTGTTTTCACAATGAAGTAACCAGACACATTTGCCACAAACAGGCATATGTATGTATTTAAGTTATGAGTGATGATGTTGCTTGGCAGGATATCTGAAAGCAACAGTCAATGACATGTGTTCCATGTGTAGTGATTTGTTATAATTTTTCAAACATATGGAGAGCTAACAGAGTTTTTTTCTACAATTCAGCTTCTAGTCCTGTTAACAGCATCCCTCCGCAACAACAGCAACACAGTGACATGGATGAGACAATCATGTTAGAAATGCAGCCATTAAGCCAAGGAATCAGCCCCACAGCACCTGTGAGTACACCACCACAGCAAAGCACACCACCACTACAACACAGCCCAACAACACCAGTAACACAAGGCCCATATCACGTGTTTTGGAACATTTGGGCTAGACAGCAGGCCACTAATGAAGATTGCCTGCGTAGGCAGACACAAATGTTTGCAAGCCTACCATGTCACCTCAGAAGAATAACCAGAAATATGAGTAGACAAAATGAACAAACCACGAGAATTGGCAATACCATGGAACTCATGCGTGCAGACATTACACAGGTCATGGGCAACTTACAGCGCATAATGGAAGAACAGCACAGACTAATGGAAGAACAGCACAGACAACAGCAAAGCTATATGAACATTTTTCAAAACAATCAAAAAAGATAAATGAAACTTTATTCCGAATTGTAGACAATCAAAATGCTGCTACACGTGAACTCAATGCCACCCTCACTAACCTCAATGAGACACTCAGATCCATGCACCAACAGCAAACAAGCAGCAGTTCTGGTACGACTACTTCAAATATCACGCCAGTGTCATCACCACCGAGACGCTCCACCAGAGCACGCCAACATGACAGTGGTAAAGGCAAAGGGCAGGACAAGCAGCCACCCAAAAAAAAATTAACAAATAAACCTCACATTTTTTATTTCAGAGAAGTACATCAAAATACCAATCCATTCCAATCATTCTCATATCCTGCAGACACAATAATTGGCAGCCAGGTAGAATGTCTTTAGCAGGAAGTAAACAGACCACTTGATTTTTTTCTAATCATGACTCTTTCTAGATTCCAATCATTCTTATATCCTGCAGGCAGACTAATTGGCAGCCATGCAGATTCATCCATGACCAATACAAATTACAATGTGATTGTTAACTCTTTTACCTTTCTTCTCTATACAACATTACAAGAATAACACAATTGAGTTGGCTAAAAATGTTTTAATATGTTGTGATTGAATTTAGATAATTCAGTGCCAAAATGAATGTCATTATTGTTGGGCCATGTTTGTGTGTGTTAAAAATGAGTAATCAGTTTCTTACACATGATGCAGAAACAAAGAAATTTGAATTAAAAAAAAACACAAATAATGTGTATAATAATGTATATATGTGGAAAACTGTGTATTTACTAACAAATCAGCAAGTTTACTGCAGCAAACATTACGAAATACATTTTTTTTGGATGAGACTAAGTTTGTGTCCCTTAAATACGATGGAGCATCACACATAGGGACACATGTATTCCTCAAGGCTAACAAACTCGGGCCTCAGGACCCCACACAGTGCATGTTTTGCAGGTCTCCTCACAGAATCACAAGTGACATAATTAGCTCCACCTGTGAACCTTTTAAAATGTATCTGTGAGTAATTCATACAACTGTGCACCTACTGGGTTACCTGCAAAACATGCACTGTGTGGGGCCGAGTTTGAGAACCTGTGCATTAGGACGTTACACACAATCATAAAGTAAAATACAAAATAAATTACTACGTGGATTATGTGTGCTTGGAATAAATTTTCAATCCAAAGTTTATTAACACTTATCCAGACTTTATGCATACAACTCATAATCTGTTGTTTTGAGTTTTAAAATAAACACAATACACATGCTACATTTGTATAGCATAAAGCGAGGGTATGTTTGTATGTCTCAAGGAGACAGACACATTCTGAGTAATGGTTTTTAATTGAAAAATGGGGCAACATATATTTAGCCTTACACAACAAATGAAAGACGCAAACAAAACTTACCTTAAAAATAACGATTTATGAGGTCTTGCCTAACCTGCCTCCCTACATCTGTACTCCAAGTATCACCAGATGTCTCTAATTCCTCTGCTTGCTGGCTGCTTTCTTCATCCTCCTCCTCCTCAACATGTGGCAGATGTTGTTGCAAACACATGTTATGAAGAAAGCAGCAGTATAACACAATTTGAGTCACCTTCAAGGGACTATACAACAAAAGGCCACCAGACTTATCCAGACACCGAAACCTAGATTTCAGCACACCAAAACATCTTTCTATCACATTCCGCGTGGACTTATGTGCATGATTGTAATTGTGTTCAGCAGGGGTATCAGGTCGGGACAATGGAGTTAGAAGCCAAGAGAAACAGCCATATCCTCCATCACCTTAAAGACAGATATAGTAACATGATTCATGTTAAGATACAGCAACACATAAGTAACACACTGTGGGGCAGATGTATTAACCTGGAGAAGGCATAAGGAAGTCATAAACCAGTGATATGTGCAAGGTAATAAAGGCAGCGGGCAATCTGTCCCTAAATGATAATTTACATATTGGAGCTGATTGGCTGGTGCCTTTATCACCTTGCACATATCACTGGTTTATCACTTCCTTATGCCTTCTCCAGGATAATACATCTGCCCCTGTATTTGGACAAAGTAGACTCAGGCCTACACATATCAAATTACATACCCAGCAGCCACCCATCTGGCATTTGTCCATCCTCAAACTTAACAAAGAGGGATGACTGACTGAGGATGAAGGAGTCATGGCAGCCCCCAGGGTAACCAGCAACAACACTCATTATTTTGAGATTTGCATCACAAACCACCTGCACATTTGTGGAGTGCTCTAGATGATGATTAGTATAGATGTTCTGACTGCCCTTAGGTGGTCTCAGCTGAATGTGTGTGCAATCTATGGCTCCCAGCACATTGGGCATGCCAGCCAGCTCATAGAAATCTACCCTGACGGCATGCCACTGAGACTCCTGGGTAGGGAAGCAGATTGAGGCATCGATGTGGGGCTGCAAAACAGCCAACACCTGTGTGTATATTTTAAAGAAAATTAAACATGAGATTTTAGGACAGAACTGGCCACCGAGTAATTAAAACCAACCAAAAACAGAGGAGGTAGTTAGGTATACATCACCTGTGTTAATTTTCTTGAAAATGAGGGCTGTAAGATTCCTATGACATCCCCAGACACAGCCTGAAAGCTGCCAGTAGCCATAAAGTGCAACACAGCCAGGAGTTTGTGCAGGCCTGAGATAGAGCGAGAGCGTGCTGTCTCAGGGTCTAGGCCCAGTTTGACAAGGTCATACAGACGGAAAATGTTGTTACGATTTAGACGGAACATCTGTATGACCGTATCATCGGACAATGCGTTCAAGTTTAAACGCCCCCTAAAAAAACGAGGCCTGCGCAGCCTCCGCGGAACCTGTACAACCTGCTGACCATGTACAGTTTTTTGGCCCTGGTTACTTACAGGCTGATGTCTGAGTCTGAGGAATCCCACAGCACACAAAATATCACTGGCCCACAGTCCTGCTGCCATTTCTGAGAGTAGGTGGATTGAAATGGCCCTAAGATCCTTTTATAGGCATCCTAATTCAGGTGTGAGTGATTTGTTAGTTGTAACACCTGTAAACACGCCTGAAAAAAGCAGGTCTATTTTTTTGCTGCTTTTTTTAACAAATCGGAAAAAAAATACGACCGCAATTGAGCACTCAGAGACTAACACCCAAATACGAATGAATAGTTAATACCCGTGTTGTATGAAATAACAGCCACGTTTAACCGATGGTCTGTTCATTCATATTTCTTTGTCATTCAAACCATTACGAATAGTCCAAACACTGCCGAGATTTGTGCTTAGTGAATTCCCGTGTTGGGACTTAGAAAAACAAAACACAAATCGGACAAACTCGATTTTTTTGTAAATATTAACCAAGGAGTGGAAAGGGATAAAACATGCAATACAGTAGATTATACTGTCTCCACCAATCCAACTATAAACCAAGCATGCCTCCAATAAAGACCCAAATGCATGGAATTTCGGGGGGTAGTAAGAGTATAAATTATATCAATATATATTGTTCCAACTAGGCAACTACAGAGAGGGGTGCAGGGATGAGTGAAAGTCTCTCAAAGTAGTCCTCTTTAATGAGTCAAAAAATGCAAGGATATGGGTCCTAAGCATAGGATCCAAAATTTCTATAAACGGTTCCCATTTCTTATAGAATAGGGGGTCATGTTTATCTATATCAGGAAGAGTAGATTGACGGTCATAATACATAGTCGACTTAACCATGGTCAGCAAATGCTCCAATCTAGCTGGGGACCTATGGATCCATTGAGTCAAGATCGCTTTATTAGCGATCCTTCTTTAACGTAAATGCTCAAGTCTAAAAAATATACTTTCTCCATACTAGAATTAAAAGTTAAATTAATACTCATAGTGTTGGAATTTAAAAATGTGCAAAATTCATCCAAAGAATCCTTCGTGCCTCCCCATATAAAAAAGATGTCATCAATAAAACGATGTCAGGACACCAGGTTCGCCACGTGGCATCATTTTATAGATGACATCTTTTTTATATGGGGAGGCACGAAGGATTCTTTGGATGAATTTTGCACATTTTTAAATTCCAACACTATGAGTATTAATTTAACTTTTAATTCTAGTATGGAGAAAGTATATTTTTTAGACTTGAGCATTTACGTTAAAGAAGGATCATTACATACAATGACATATCGTAAACCCACTGATTGTAATAACTTCATTAAAACCACTAGCCAACATCACAAGAACTGGCTAGATGGTATATCTTTTGGTCAGTTCACTAGAATAAAAAGAAATTGCACAGATCAAACTGTTTGCAATGAACAACTTGATGAACTGATAGAGAGGTTTGAAGCCAAGGGATATTCATCTGATATCTTGATAAAAGCAAGAGATCGAATAGATCAGGTCGATAGAAAAGACCTATTGGAAGAGAGGAAAGTGAAACCCAGTTCTGATATCAGGACTCAATGGGCTTTCATTACTCAATTCAATTCCTGCTATAGAGATATAGAACGAGTGATAAAGAAAAACTGGAAAATACTACAATTAGATACTATCTTATCACAACATATCCCAGATAAACCGTCATTCATATATAGGTAAGCTCCTTCATTAAGAGATCATCTTGTTAAAAATAGTATTGAACCTGAAATTAGACAGAGCATCAGGACCAAGGGTTTCCACAAATGTGGATCATGCCTAATGTGCAAGACCGCCAAAGATAAACAACGTAAACAGGTGGAGTTTACTGTCAATAATCAGGTGTATCCCATCAGAGAGTTCATCACGTGTCACTCCAAAAATGTAATTTACATCTTGGAGTGTACATGTGGTCTATTCTATGTGGGGAAAACCACCAGATGTCTCAAAGTCAGAATGGCCGAACACGTGTATAATATACGTAAAGGCCTAGACACTCATAGAGTATCTGCTCATTTTAAGAAATGTCATAAGTCTAAAGAATGTTGTATAAAAATTGTTGTTGGAATACAATTTTTATTACCTTCATGGCGTAATAGGGATTTAGAGGAGAGACTTTCAAGGTCAGAAAGGAGATGGATTCACCGTTTGGGTACTCTTATGCCTAGAGGACTCAACAGTGACTTCGAACTTAAGTGTTTTCTTAATTGAAGACACTTATTCACATTTGCTGCTTAATTCCCCTATCCCTTTTTTCCATCATTTTGCACAATCTCCACTTTTGCACTTTATATATGTTGGAAATATGTATATAAGGACTGTTTTTAATTATGCTTTTTATTATTTCATTTTTTATGATGGATTTGGACATTCTAATCACGGACATTTGGTGCTATGTGCTGTTTCCGAGATGATAGCAAGATCAGCGCTATCTCTAACATGAACTTCTGGTCTTTGGAACGCACATGACGTACTTCCGGGCTGTAATGGAACGCATTGCCGGTTTCCGGAGAAACTGCGCATGCGTAGAACGACCTGGACGCCGGGAAGCAGCAATCATCACACACAGCTGTGATGATTGCAGGAAATATAAATAGGATCACCAGGATGAACAGGCTACACTTCTGACGAAGGACTATTGAGTCAGAAACGCGTTAAGTGCTTGTTCTTCTAACAATCCCTGCTCATAAGGGAACTTGCCAGCTTCAACACCACCACTCTGAGGGGCTTCCTGATCTCTTGTATCCGGATCTAGAGATCTTCTGTTGGGGACCGCGGGCTTGTGGGCTGTATGCTGAGCTGCTGCACCTTCCTTTGGATTGTCATACCATGCTTTTGAATCGTTTATGTCTGTAAGTGCATCTTGTATTAAATGTGTGTTTTTTACAAAAACCATTGCACTATATTCTTTTACTTGCGCTCCTATATACTGTGCGGAGGCAAGTATATTCTGTCTTACAGATTTAAGCATCCTTCATGTTAAAGACACATCTGAAAGTTCTTATTCTGCACCAGTGGAACCATCTTTGAAATGCAGATTTACACTCGTATGTTTGTAAGTGCATCAGTCGTATAAATTCAACTAATTGAAAAAGGATCACTGCACTATATATTTTCTTTTTGTTTTTGACCCCACCACCAATAACTATTGTGTGGAGGTGGTCACCTTTTTTTAGGTTGACTGCAGAAACGGTGGATCATTACTATTGTGAATATCTAGGGTGATTATTGTTTTATTACCTTTTATGACACATGGGAGAATAATTTGTCCTTTTAGCGCCACATGTGTGTGTAACGTTTTTTCTATATCATTCGATTTCAGTGTTGTGGATGTACACATCTGTTACACTCATTTGGGCTGCACCTTGGTCTTAATTGCGCACTGGAGTTCTCACTCTTGCTACTATCTTAGCTAGTGTGAGGAAAACGTAGAGAAAAGGGCATAAGTGGAGGGATTCAGCTGGTATACCCCAGTTGGAAAAGTGCAATCCCAAGAGGGCCATAGGCGATGGGAGAAGGTGCAAATTTAATTTAGTATTTATATACCATAAAACCTTGTTCCAAAACCTTTGTACCTTGGGGCAACCCCAAAAAGCATGCATCAGAGTAGCATGAGGTGCACGGCATTTAAGGCAATGTCCAGAATCTGAGGGCACCATATGACTCCTCTGATTTAGGGATATATATGCTCGGTGTAGGAATTTTATATGAATTTCCTGAAGATTTGAGGAGTGTAATGCTTTAAAAATGTGTGGTAAAGGGCGGAAGAAATCAATCATAGACCCCTGCAGAGATAAGTCTTCTTTCCATTTCTCAAACAGCGGGTTCCACACCCTATCCATATCAATAGGGAGAAGGTCCCAATATAACCATTTAGTCTTATAAGGAACTTTAGTGGTTCGAGCAACTAGGGAGGTGAGGGCATCAGAACCACCAGGACAGAGCAGAGCCTCAGGTACAGATTGTACATAATGTCTAACTTGGAGATACATAAAAATCTCTGATCGTAGTACACCATACCTCTCCACTAGACCAGAGAAGGAGTACAGTAAACCTCCTGGATCAAATACATCCTTGATGCTACGGATTCACTAGGATCGCTACATTGTAAATTTAGAATTCTCCAAAGGAGGAGTAAAACAGGGATTTCCACATAAAGGAATAAAATCAGAATGTTCAAAATTTCTATGCAGTGCTTTATTAATTGCTTTCCAAGCTAAATAGGAATCCCAAAACAACAGATAATACTTTACTTGCGAAGGCAATAGGGGGGTGGGGGTAGGGGTATGTAATAGGGCCTTCAGGCCATGAGGGAACACCAAAGCCTGTTCAATATGATAGTTAGTATATGTGTTTTTTGCCATAAGCCAGTCATTGATATATTTAAAGGCCACCGCACTAGAAAAAGTAAGAAGATTTGGGACTGCGAGACCTCCCTCCTCCCTCATAAATCTTGTGAAATCTTGTGAACAACTTGTCATAAAGGACAGAGTCAGCTCTGGAAAGCTTCAGTGGTAGCAACTGGAGTGAGTAAGAAATTTTTGGAAAAATTATGCTCTTTAGGACCGCCGTGCGGCCGAGTAAAGATAATGGAAGTGCTGACCAGGAACGGAGTTGGAGGGAAACAGCCTTCAGTATACAGTAGGTGTATAATTTACCTTATATAGATCAGATAGACTAGCCGGTATATAAACCCCTAGGTATTTCAATTTGGTGGTATTAAAGATGAATTGTGAAAGGAAAGGGAAAGAGGACATATTAGATGCTGCCGGAGTAAGGGGAAGCAATTCAGATTTTAAAAAATTTACCCTGTAACCAGCAAATAGACCGAACACTCTAATTTTTTCCATTATAGCTGGGATGGACTGTTCGGGACGAGAGATGAAAAGCAGCATGTCATCTGCAAAGAGACTTACTTTAAGCTCCTGGTCAAGTATTGTAATCCATGAAAAAGAATGAAGGCCTCGCAATGCCAAAGCCAAGGGTTCTATAGCAAGCACAAATAATAAAGGCAACAGCGGGCATCCCTGTCTAGTTCCTTGTCCCAATCGCACTGGGTCGGAGAGGTAACCATTGCAGAGGATACGTGAGCTAGAATTAAAGTATAAAGCCTGTAGCACACTGGCCAGGCCCACCGGGAACCCGATCTTCGCTAAAGTGGTATATAAATGGTCCCAACTCACTAGGTCAAAGGCCTTTTCGGCATCCAATGAAAAGAGGAAATGTGGGTCCGGGTCTCCCGTGTGGCCCAACCAGTGCACCACAGCCAGTATCTTGCGAATATTGCTAGTGGAGTGTCTCCCAGATATAAATCCCGTTTGGTCAGGATGGAATATAGATGGGAGCAGGGTTTTAAGTCTGTCAGCGAGAATCTTTGTAAACAGCTTGTAGTCTACATTTAAAAGTGATATCGGTCTATAGGACCCAGGGAGCTGCAAATCTCTGCCAGGTTTAGGCAAAAGACGTATAAAGGCATCATTAAAATAGGGAGGAATTTTATGGGATAATAGGATGATATTAAATAGGGAAGTTAGAGAAGGAGTCAATTTAGAGGAAAGTAATCTGTAATATTCTCCAGAGAAGCCATCTGGGCTTGGAGATTTCAGGCGTTTTAAGTGTTTAATAGCCCTTTCAACCTCAGATTCAGTAATAAGAGAGCAAAGACGGCCCGCCAAGGACGATTCCAACTGCAGAGGGGACATAGAGTCCCAGAAAGACACTTTAGCATTTTCATCAATGGAAGGGGTTTTATAAATAGTAGCGTAAAAATCAGAGAGTACCTTCGCAATATCCTTAGATTTCGAAGCCAGAGAGCCATCTGGTTGTTTGAGTGGATGAATGAGGGAGTTTGACGTTGACCCTTTCAATAAATGTGATAATAACTTGCCAGTTTTATTGCCTAAACAATAGAATCTATGAATCCTATGAAAAGTATGTTTGTCACCTAATGCCTGTAGAACTGCATCAAAAGCAACTTTAGCATCTAAATATTGATTCTTCAAAATGGGGGATGGGTTTTGTTTGAATCTCTGATAGGCCTCAGTCAGGTGCTGCTGGGATCTTTTGAAGTTTGCAGCAAACTTCTTCTTTCAGCGAGAGACATACTCAATGAGACGCCCCCGAAAGATTGCTTTAGAGGCCTGCCAGAAAGCCATTTGTGCGTTAAGAACAGCATATTCATCCCAAAACATTTCAAGTTCCTTACAAAATTCTATGGATGAGGAAAAATCAGTGGGAAAGAGCCAGCATTTGAAAGAACCCACGTCCAACGTAGTAGACACGGAGACCCAAACAATGGAGTGATCTGATAATGCCATTGGCTCAATATTAGAATCAAGGGTGTGGACAACCAGGGAATTAGAGACCATCAAGTAATCAATCCTGGAAAGGGAATGATGGGTGGCAGAGAGGCAGGTGTACTTCTTATCAGTCGGGTGCAAAAATCTCCATATATCTGATACCTGAAGCTGCTGCTCTATATAAGATATACCAAATTTAGGGGGACTATGAGATGAGGAGGAGGAATTAACATCCATATATTTTGAAGCAATAATATTAAAATCTTTACCTATAATCATAGGTGTGGTAGAAAAGGGGTACAGTTTAGAAAGCAAAGAGCAGAATAAAGCTTTCAAGTACATATTAGGAGCATAGATCGTACACAGCACATACCTATTAGCAAAAATGGTCACTTCTAGAATGAGAAACCTTCCCTCTGGGTCAACCACAGAAGAGACCACCTCCAATCCCATGGAGCTTTTCCCCAGAATAAGGACTCCTCTAGCCTTAGTAGTGTAAGGTGCATCGGCCACAACACGCCATTCAAGCGTGCCCAACTTCTGAGCTTCCGGTGAGAGGATGTGGATCTCCTGAAAGAAAACCAGATCTAAACGAAGTTTGTTAAGATACAAAAGTACTTTCTTTCTCTTTATAGGAGAGTGGATACCCCCAACATTCCACGTAGCTACCTTAAACATAGACATTAAACCATAATCTGAAAGTTGTGCTTTTCCTTCCAAGGGTATGAAGACCTGCTATCAGTCCCCCAGAGGAAAAGGAAGTATTAGTGTAGATGTACAACCAAATGGAAAAACAACACAGCAAACAATAACATGGACACAAAAGGAGGGGAGGGAAAGGGAGACACAAGACAACAATAAAAACTAAAAATTGTATAATAAAAAAACCAAACATGCGTTTCTATTATATATCCCATACAGTAACTTCACGGTGTAAGCAGTCAAGGCTGAATAAGCAAGGAGTATGGAAGCTCCTAGCCACAACCGCCTATTTTAGTAAGGTATAATAAACAACACCGCAATCAAAGAACTAGAGAACTGCAAATTAGGTATAAGGTCTAACCTCAAGCCTGCATAAAGGGGGTGGGGGTAAGGGGGAGGTGGGGAAGGAAAGCCATGTATGAGAACCACCTGTATTATCCACAAATGATTATCGGCTGTAGGGCACAGTATCAACAGGGAGGGGGGGTAGGAGGGGGGGGGGAGGAAGGGGGAGGAGAGGTTCCGTAGAGAAAAATATAGTCAGTATAGGCCAAAATATAACACCCTCAGGGGGTCATCCCCCAAGGAAAGTCGACATGGTCCACAATTTCGACATCCAGATAGGTATTTGGGAGTGAGATTCGACTGTATTGTCTTCAAATATTCATGAGAAGATAGGGGAGCACATATCCTAGTTCATGTCGTCAGTCACCTGAGGAGTCCCTTCCCCTAGGTATATTTCAGCGTCTTCCGGGGTGGAAAAGTCTTTAAAGGAATTTCCATCAAAGATTCGTAAATGTACAGAGTATAGTAAAGCAAACTTGCAACCAGTCGTCACCAACTTAGAGCAAGTAGGCGTAAAAGCTTTTCGTAGCCAAGTTAACTCAGGGAAATAGTCCTGGAACAGCAGAAGTTTATTTTCCTCCCATGAGAGGTCCCGAAGGCGACGAGACGCCGCCCAAAACGCCTCCTTGTGGAGGAAATTAAGGCATTTAAACAGGACTGCACACGGTCTGGAGCTTGAGCCAGGGGGCCTGGAGGGCCCAGTTCTATGAGCTCGTTCCACTATTAAATCTGCACATACGTCCTGTATATTCAGTAATTCAGGCAAGGTGTGGCATAGAAATTTATACAACTCCAGTCCCTGAACGGACTCCGGCAAGCCTATGAGGCGTAAATTACATCTGCGCGACCGATTTTCTAAATCGTCTAACTTCGCCCAGACTTGTGAATCAGATTACTGGAGAGCGGCCGTGGTGTCTTTTAAATCAGCAACATCTTGAAAATTAGAACCCACAGTTTGTTCCACACGTGCTATCCTTTTTGTGAGTTGTTTATATTGGCTTTTACTATCCAGAACAGGCTGCTGTAATGCAGCCGCCTGTGATTGGGCCTGCTCCTGCAATAAAGGTTGCACTATTTCTTTAACAGCTCGCACTATATCAGCGTAGGATAAAGCATTGTTCAGTATGCTAATGGGTGCTGCATCTAGAGCAGGAACCTTGCGGGGTTGTTTTGGTACCTGTAGTTCCACGGAGAGTGTGGGGTCTGAGAGTCCCAGGTTCAGAGCTACTGTGGCGGCCATCTTAAATGTGGCAGTCCGGTCACTGTCCTTCACGGGGTTTAGGGTGTTTCCTAGGCATGCTGCTAGCCAGAAACCTCTCCGTATACAGGGCAAGGGCCCCCTGAGAGGCCTGAGGAGGCAAGGGATTGCGGTGGGGACGCCTACAGAAGCGATTTGCCGGGTATAGATGCGGCAGGCACCGGAGTTAAGGAGAAGCGCTGCTACTCCATGCGCCGCCGGAACCTGAAGTCAGAGCAAGCTAATTTCTAATTCACTTTAAGATGCCATTAAAGTGAGCCGCCACTTTTTTCCACTAGGAAATCTATCACTGAGGTATATTATATGATATTGTTAATTATGTGTCCAAAAAATAGTATGTTAATTACCCTACTGTGTTAGAGGCTGGTGAACCCCAAGAAGACCTCTTCGTTTTGATGATTTCCAGATATATAAAGTTTTTCCTGATGTTGTCTAAAATAAAAAAAAAAACTGCAGTTTTTTCTAAATAAAAAATAGCTTGTGTATTTAGTGTGTGTTCATAAGAGCGACACAGGGTATATTACTGTTCTTTGGCGGTTATTCAGTACAGATTGCAAATTCTGCTAAAAAGCAGAATTTGCAATCCATTCTTTCGCATGCTGGGGACCGCCCATTGCAGGGCAAGGCTGCCTAGTATGATAAATGGTGGACATCAGCTGCGATTGCAATTTTCATTGTGGTTGCAACAATTGTGGACGATCCCCTGCAGCTGCAGCTAGGCTGTATATGCAGGTATTCAGATGCCATTTTCCCATTGGAGTGGCTGCATGTGATGTCACTCAGCCCCCCTGAAAATGCTGCTGACCCACCCCCATTTTCCCTCTGCCACCGTGAAATGCTCCATCACTGCCCCCCACCCCACGAATGCCTCTGCCTGTCAATCAGGCAGAGGCTTGGGCACCCACTGTGACCCAAATGCATTCAGTTGGTGCTCACGTGCAGGATGGTACCTGCACATGTGCACTGCCGCTGAGGATGGGGTAATTGCGGTCGCATCGCTTAGTGATGTTACCTGAATAACCAACTTCGTGCGATGGTGTCCCACATCATCTATACCCCAAAACAGATCTCAAGTGAAAAAAAGTAATTTCTTGGATGATGTAAAATATAAAACCAATTATGAATCATTCGATAATAGAGCAGAAGCAGCATCCCAAAACGAGTGCTGCTGCCAGGAAAAACATGACATCTTTCCAATAGACCAACTGGTAATGAGGATTAGTCAACTCAGTGCACCAGAGTAAATCAACATTAATTTTACATCTGTCAGGTCTGAAAGAATTGCCAAAATGTATTGAAGCCTCTACTGTGATTCAATCTGATACAGTAACAATCAATAGAATGGTGGAGGATTAATGATTTTTCTTTTTATTATGGGCACTACAGTATGTTTTGAGGACATTGTTGACAGGATTTTTTTCATACACAAACATTTTTATTGGTTATTGTTCTAATACAGTATTAATTTGTAGCATTTTTACCATAAATAATGTAGTGCCCCACAAAAAAAAAGTACTACAACAGAATTATGGAGCATATTTAGTATTGTTATTCAGTAATATGCATAAGAGAAATTATTCACAACAGTCAATGGAAATGCTTGCAAGCTTGTAGAACATGGAATACAGTGCATCCAGAAAGTATTCACAGCACTTCACTTTTTCCACATTTTGTTATGTTACAGCCTTATTCCAAAATGGAATAAATTAATTTTTTCCCTCAAAATTCTACACACAATAGCCCACAATGACAATGTGAAAAACGTTTTTTGAGTTTTTGCAAATTTATCAAAAATAAAAAAAACTAAGAAATCACATGTACATAAGTATTCACAACTTTTGCTCAATACTTTGTTGATGCACCTTTGGCAGCAATTACAGCCTCAGGTCTTTTTGAATATGATGCCACAAGCTTGTCAAACCTGTCTTTGGGCAGTTTCGCCCATTCCTCTTTGCAGCACCTCTCAAGCTCCATCAGGTTGGATAGGAAGCGTCGGTGCACAGCCATTTTCAGATCTCTCCAGAGATGTTCAATCGATTTCAAGTTTGGGCTCAGGCTGGGCCACTCAAGGACATTCACAGAGTTGTCCTAAAGCCAGTCCTTTGATATCTTGGCTGTGTGCTTAGGGTCGTTATCCTGCTGAAAGATGAACCATCACCCCAGTCTGAGGTCAAGAGCGCTCTGGAGCAGGATTTCATCCAAGATGTCTCTGTACATTGCTGCATTCATCTTTCCCTCTGACTGGTCTCCAAACTCCCGCAGCTGAAAAACATCCCCACAGAATTATGCTGCCACCAACATGCGCCACTGTAGGGATGGTATTGGCATGGTGATGACTGGTGCCTGGTTTCCTCCAAACATGATGCCTGGCATTCATGCCAAAGAGTTCAATCTTTGTCTCATCAGACCAGATAATTCTGTTTATCATTGTCTGAGAGTCCTTCAGGTGCATTTTGGCAAACTCCAGGTGGGCTGCCATGTGTTTTTTTACTAAGAAATGGCTTCCATCAGGCCACTCTACCATACAGGTGTGATTGGTGCATTGCAGCAGAGATGGTTGTCCTTCTGAAAGGTTCTCCTCTCTCTACAGAGGAATGCTGTATCCGTGACAAAGTAACCATCGGGTTCTTGATCACCTCCCTGACTAGGGCTCTTCTCACCCAATCGCTCAGTTTAGATGGCTGGCCAGCTCTAGGAAGAGTCCTGTTGGTTCTGAACTTCTTCCATTATGGATGATGGAGGACACTTGGCTCATTGGGAGCTTCAAAGAAGCAGAAATTTTTCTGTACCCTTCCCCAATTTTGTGCCTCAAGACAATCATGTCTCGGAGGCCTACAGAAAATTCCTTTGACTTCATGCTTGGTTTGTGCTCAGACATGCACTGTCAAATGTGGGACCTTATATAGACAGGTGTGTGCCTTTCCAAATCATGTCCAATCAACTGAATTTACCACAGGTGGACTCCAATTAAGCTGTAGGAACATCTCAAGGATGATCAGTGGAAACAGAATGCATCTGAGCTCAATTTTGAGCTTCATGGCAAAGGCTATGAATACTTATGTACATGTGATTTCTTAGTTTTTTATTTTTAATAAATTTGGAAAATCACAAAAAACTTTTTTCGTGTTGTCATTATGGGGTATTGTGTGTAGAATTTTGAGGGGGAAAAAATAATTTATTCCATTTTGGAATAAGGCTGTAACATAACAAAATGTGGAAAAAGTTAAGTGCTGTGAATACTTTCTGGATGCACTGTATATTCAGGGGAAAAATTGTATTATACTCAGAGTCTTTGGTACACCTCATAAATTTACTAAAGGGGTGTGTTACCCAATAAGGAAGGATGGGGGAGGGAATTTAGTATGGCTAGCAGGTCAACATCCTAATATATGTTAGTGTAAGATAGTCTGATTTTGAGTTTGCAGCCCTGCAGTGAAATGTTTAATTTTCTTGGCTTCTCTTCAACCCTTGTCAGGAATCCTTGGCTTTTAACATTATATTCTTCTATGTCCTTTTATCTTCTTAGTCAGTGCAAAAAGAGTCTTCTGACTCTTCAAGGTCGTGTCTCAAATGTAATTTTCTAAATCATTCAATGCTTTCTACTGCATATTCCACCTCAATTTCCTTGTACTGCCTTGGGACATATTTTTGATTAATGAAAACATTATTTATATGGGCTTGTATAGTTTAATAAGCTGCCATCTGAACAATACATATTTTATTAAAAAAACTGCAGTGTGTGTAAAATACATATGTATGTATGTATGTATCTATATATATATATCTATATATATCTATATATATATATAAAACTATAATAAAAATTTACACAGATACAAAAATGCAGTTTACATAAAGCTCATATAGTTATTTTACCTATAGTTATTGAAAGAATCCAGTAACTTTATTTCTTGGTTCTTTTCTTGTTTATATTTCTGCAGTGTACTTCTTTTTTCCATATACTATTTTAATATTACTTGTCAGTGTTGGTATAAAGAAATGATGGTTTAACCATTACAGTGTTGTAATCTTAACCATTATATTTGATTATGTAATAATATGATAAACAGACTCAGCAAGGTTCAGCTTACATCACTGTAAATTTGATATGATGGCTTCTGCCAGCCAGACTTATAGGTTTTAATATTAATTAATGTGTCCGGTTGAGTCTAAATAATGTAATTTATAATTAATGCTATGCTGGCAATATCACTGGCCCCTTTGCAAACATTAAAACCTTTAGGCGTTGATAAAAAATAGTGATGAGCGAGGTTCGGTTTTACTCGGTTTTACTCGGTTTTACTCGGTTCTCAAAACGGCATCTTATTGGCTATCCAAAACACGTGACATCCGTGAGCCAATAAGATGCCGTTTTGAGAACCGAGTAAAACCGAGTAAAACCGAGTAAAACCGAATCCGCTCATCACTAATAAAAAAGTGACTTCACATACAAAACCCACCTTTCGCAATATTATAGAATAAACCAGTATGCACAAATTGCAGAAATGGATCTGGCTCCAGTTCCCATAATACAATAACATTTTTGTAAGCTTCTTGAATTGTAACAGAAATGTAAATATTAACACTTTTCCCAGGTAATGAAAAAAGAGGTGCCAGCACTCCCTTTTGGAGATGAGAAATGGTTATTTAATCTTCATAAAGATTCCATTGCATATAGACAGACAGCTGCAGCACAACAGCTGTTTCAACCGGGTGGTCTTCTGTTTGCCGGCGGTCGGGCTCCCGGCGCTCAGTATACCGGCGCCGGGAGCCCGACAGCCGGCATACCGACAATTATTTTCCCTCGTGGGGGTCCACGACCCCCATAGAGGGAGAATAAAATAGTGTGGCGCGCGTAGCGCGCCACCGTGCCCGTAGCGTGACGAGCGCAGCGAGCCCGCAAGGGGCTCATTTGCGCTCGCCAAGCTGTTGGTAAGCCGGCGGTCGGGCTCCCGGCGCCGGGATGCTGGTCGCCGGGAGCCCGACCGCCGGCCAGCCGTAGTGAACCCGTTTCAACCCACACAGAGTGGTTTTCTTCAGGGGCCCCTGAATTAAGCTACTAGACTGACCACTAGAGGGAGCTTATACATGGATACATATGAATATATAATGAGATGTGTATAACAAATATATACTATATGCTGAAAGGCATGACACTGCTAATCACATAATGTAATTTATAATGCCAGAGGGATTAAATTAGGTTGTGCACATAAGTAAATACTTACCAAGGCTGAAGGGTGGCAATCAGGCCAGCACTAAGGGGTCTATTTACTAAGCCTTGGATGGAGGTAGAGTGGACAGATATAAAGTACCAGCCAATCAGCTCCTGTCATTTTTCAATACAGTCTGTAACATGCCAGTTAGGAGCTGATTGGCTGGTACTTTATCTCCGTCCACTTTATTTCCATCCAGGGCTTAGTAAATAGACCCCTGAGTACTTTAAATTCATTATGTCTCAGTAAGAAACTAGACGAAAGCTGGTCATTTAGAACCATTGAGACATAAATATGCATGCTGCTCCACTGGTTATACTACAATATTGTCTCATTTGTAAAGCTGCTTGTTTTGGAAAGGCTGAGGACTATCATATTTTACTAAAATTATCTGATGTTTTTTTCTCCATTCCCATTGAGGAGGACAGTTAAGATCAGTTTGCCATCACAGGTGACGAAAAAACAGTACACTTACCATGTGATCCATCAGGGCAAAAATTCTCTCTGAACCATTCTTTTGCTTTGTTTCATGGCACACAGGACTCAGCATTAAGCTTGGATCTCCTAAGCACACCCCCAGACTCCCACTGGTACGTTTCACAGGAGTCTGGGGGCAGGCTTAAAAGGAGAGTGAAGCCTAATGCTGAGTCCCGAGTGCCAAGTGCCGGTGCTAAGTGCCCACCCTGCATTGTTTGGTCGGCGCTGCAGCCCAGGGGCTGTTGACTTTAATCCCATCTCAGAACCATCCCTTATAATTACTCTGTGAATGGCTGATAAGAGGAAGGGTACAACTTTAATTGTAAGTCATGTTCACTATATCAGTTTTTGTCTGTGTATGGAAAGTTGATGAAAGCAGTGCAGCAAAATTGTGAATATTTGATGGTAAAGACTAGAAACAAATGACAGTAATTGATGAGAAAGTAAATTTAGCAGAAGAAATAGGAGCTAATGTAATGAAGACTATGATGACACATGGAATTTGAAGGGTCTAGAGGGATAGGGACACACAATAGTTATTTTATATACCTTGAAAATCCAAAGAAAAGCCAAAGATGGGCAACATAAAAAGTCTAGGGAAGTTGAATTCTTGGTAAGTAAGGGACTGAAAATGTGCTACTAATAATTATAGACAAATATTTTTAAAAAAATGAAGTTATACACATAAATGGACTATAAATGAATATTAGGTTTAGAGTAATATAATAGTATCTCTTCAATTGGCTAGGAAAGGAACAACACAAGAGTATTAACATAAACACAAAACAGGGATAAGTTATCATGCTAAGCAGTTGCAAGTGGTAGACATCTGGATAATGTGGCACCCAGTAGACTTGGAATAAGCCAACATCTCAGCAGCTCATAATACAATGTCACTAATAGACTATCTTCTAGTCCCTGGCATGGTAATGATCAAAATCAAGGGCATGTAGAAATCGGCTATAGTTCTGGCAGGCTGCTAATGTAGTCATTAGGTGGGAAGTTATTTCCTTTTTAAATTTACATAAAGAGAACCACTGTGAATCATAACTAACCTTGCACGGTTAAATTAAACCTGCCCAAAGCTAAAATGTAATCTACAAATGAAAACAAAATTATGACAGCAAGAAAAAAAAAATACACTTTAAAAATATATTGCAATTAGGAAACAGATTACTACATATTAGTTCTTTAAACATAGGAACACATTTGTAACTTGTATAGAGGAGATTTTCTAGTCTTTGAAATTAACATAATTTTGTGAGATCTCTATAGTCAATACACACTAAATTCAGATAACAAAACAATGTTTTAGAACACTACATATTAAACCAGAGGTTCTCAAACTCGGTCCTCGGGAGCCCACACAGTGCATGTTTTGCAGGTAACCCAGCAGGTGCACAGGTGTATTAATTACTCACTGACACATTTTAAAAGGTCCACAGGTGGAGCAAATTATTTCACTTGCGATTCTGTGAGGAGACCTGCAAAACATGCACTGTGTGGGCCCCCGAAGACCGAGTTTGAGAACCTCTGTATTAAACTATCCAACTTACCAGAGAAGAAGCAGAAATTTTGACTTCCCCTACATATGATGAAGTGTTGACAGTACTAACTAAAAAGAAAACCTTAAATCACCAGATCCTTATGGCATGAATGGAGAAATCTTCAAGCGTTACTTAAGAGATACAGTACACCAAAAAATTATAACAGATGGAATATTTCCAGCACATTTCAATAAAACAATGATGCTACCTAAACTACTGTAGGAAGGGAACTCTTGAACTCATATAGGCCAATATTTCTACTGTTCATTGACTATAAAATACTGCATTACTAAAGCTGAACATACACTTTACAATTATCTGGCAGATTATTTGGCAGACTGGTTGGAATGAAAATCTGGTAATGGATGAGAGCAAATGGCAATCGACCATTTGCTCCCAAACACTGAAAAAAATGGGCAAAAACTGATGTTCATTCAAATTGGTTAAAGCCGTGATTTAACCAATTTGTCTGAATGACCGTTTTTGTCCAGATAATTTGCCAGATAATTGTATAGTGTATGCCCAATTTAAAATATTGGCAGAGATACTGAACCTAGTCATCCCAGGAGCTTAAACAGTATTTGTGTGAAGAAGAAATTCAGTAACTAATGTAAGGAGATTATTAGTTGTCATCCAGTCACTGAATAGGACTTGTATAACAAATCTAAAGCTGTTAATATTATTATTATGACTTGATGCTGAAAAGGATTTTGAGCTATAAATTCTTTATTTGTTTGAGGCTTTACCTACTGTATTTGCAAAACCTGAAAAATATATCAGAATACCAAAAATATTATACAGTACCCCCCTTACACAAGTATTTGAAAAATGACATACACTACTACATCACCATTTTAAGTACAAAATATACAAGTCTGGGTTTGCCTCTGTCTTTAGGCCTTTTTGCAATATTATTGAAACTAGTAGTAATAATGTTAAGTAAATATAGAAACAACAATGGTCTCTAACTACAAAATTTTGAATGGAATTTGCCTGTACTCACCTATGATATCTAAAATGTCTAACATTTTGAAAAATAAATCCCAGTAATCTGTTTAATATTGTTTTTTTGTTTCTACAAAAATATTATTAATAAGGTAAATCTGAGTAGATGGCATAAACAATTTCAGAATATACTTTTAAATCCCCATGCATTAAAATTATCTATAGATATGTGAAAAATGCAGAGGGTAGATTTGCTTTTGCTTGGTTTTTCATAGTTGCTGATGGTTGGTTGCTTTGACTGATGTTTTTCAAATAACAATAGTAATAAATGCTAAATCAAAGTATTTTTTGCCATCAAGGCTAAACCATTCGAATAGTAAAGCTCCCCAATTTTGAAAACAAATCAAACACTTGAGATTATCAAATCTATCCCTTCTAGAAAGTAATGCTGTTATCAGTATTGTTTTACCTAAATTAGCTAACCCAATACAAATGTTGCACACATGTAAAGAGATCATATGAAATATGGAATGATGTCTCTATTATTTACAGAACACAATAGTATACGAAACAACAGGCTGCTACAACACAGTTACATCCATGTCCATACAATATACCCATAATCTATGTAATGATCCCCACCAACGGATCTCATTGCCACAATGGATGGACTGACCAGGAAAAAGATGAATGCTGCAGCACCGAGCCCGACTCAATGTGAATGTGGGCAAGGGTGAGCTAAGGTTAATAGATATATGCTTGATCCACATTACTAGTGTATTACTATATTACCAGTCAGTGCCACATTATAAGGAGGCAGATGGGGTTGTCGCTGAGGGCCCCACAAACATTGTGGCCCCCAACACTGTAGTAAATATTGTCTCAGCCTGGCAGGTCACTTCTTTTGTTGAATCAGCTAAAGATGCAGCTCTGTACTGCCAAAATTATGCAAGGCGCCTAGTCCATAAGATGTAAACCAAATTACAAGTAATGAGTGAAAGTATGTTCTATTCATAAGCCATTTAAATAACCATTTATCTCGAATAATCTCAAAATAAGGTTTAGGCAAAATGTAAAACACTTTATTACACTCAAATAACAACAACATTAATATAACCAATTAAACTGCATGTGCATGGATATACCAGGTTGCGTATAGACTGGTGACCTTTACAAAGTGACTGGTGCTTTGTGCAATGAGTATCTCACCCAGCATGGAAGGTGCACTGGGTTTAGCTTAATTAAGCAGATGTTGGTCTGGGGCTGAAGAGCCTGGCTTCACCGCACAGGGCTTTGCTCAGCACATGGTCACTGGTGCACTACGATCCTCACAGCTTGTTATCCAATATTCTACGCATTTTGGTCACACAATGGACCTTTTTTAAGAAGTGGATGACAGGCTGTGAGGCTGATGTGCTTTTTATACCCATCTTAATTGAATAATGACTGCTTGATCGATCTATGACGCCCTACTTCTGGTACCTGTTCCCGGAAGCGGCGTCTGCGTTTCAAGCCTGGCCTTTGCTGCGGTCCACGGAGGTGACTTCCTGCTATACTCATCACCCAGTCTCCTTATTCCAGACCAGTAAAGCAGCACGTCACTTCCGGGTCAGTGGCCCTGGCTATATGTGAAATATCTCTTATGAAATAGCAAATCCCGGCATTGTTACTTCCGGGTCAATGCTACTGGTTTTATGTAAAATGTCTCTTGTAGATTAACGAATATATAAAATATAAAAACCTTTGTGGGCAGATTACTTAACAACATTGTGTGAGTACGGTACACCACCATACACTTTATATATGATACTGTAGGTGGAGGATGTAGTGACCAGTAATTGCCTATCTTCTGATTTAAAAACACACCTGAGGTGTATATGACTACTACTGGAACATATTATAATATTTTATTTTTTTCTTCTTTTATTTTATTTAATTCAACGCTATCATTATTTGAAGACTCAACAACAGAGGAAACATTCCACTGGAAGGATTCACAGGCTCATTTTCTCTACACATCCATTCATTCTGCTTCCTAACACAGATGTTTATAAGTATTTTCTGGACTTTGTGACAAATTTTGTATGTGTTTGTTTATTAATGATTGCAATTAGTGACTTTGGAGGTTATTCAAGTTTGTTAGCAAACCAAAAAGTTAGCAATTGGGCAAAACCATGTTGCACTGCAGGTGGTGCAGATGTAACGTGCAGATAGATTTAGATTTCAGTGGGTTATGTTGTTTCTGTGCATGGTAAATACTGTCTGCTTAATTTCTACACTGCAATTTGGATTTCAGTTTGAAACCCCCCCCCCAAAAAAAAATATAAATCTCTCTGAATATGATACATTTGCCCCACCTGCAGTGCAACATGGTTTTGTCCAATTTCTTACTTTTTTAGTTTGCTAACAAACATTAATAAGGCCCTTTGTTCACCCAATTTGTGCTAGCACTACTACAAGGTAAGGGGCATACTGTAGTTGTACAGGAGGGAATCTGGGGGTGTTCAGGCAGGGGGGTTGTTAATTTTATTGGTGGGGCCCCGACAACTCAGTAGCACTGAGCCCCACAAGTCTTAATCCAGCTGTTACTAGTTGCCTGTGAATATTGAGCATTCATGTGTCCTTGCACATAAATGTTCTTAAAATTTAATCAAAACCCATGCTACTGTATAAAACAAAGTTCCTAGTTTCAAATAGTAAGTTCCTGTTACAAGCAAGTGCTTTTCAGTCAAAATGAAGGTGCAACCAAAATATGAGAAAACAAAGTTCCCTACAGAAAGTTATTGTAATGTTCCAAAAAGGTTTTTTGGTGCCCATATATGCAATAGCATCCTGATACAACCCTATTGCTAACTAGAAAACAATGATGTATTGTATAAGCTAACTTTATTTTCTTCTGGATCAGACCAATTTATAATTAAAAATTGGAATATGAACTATTTCTCTCATTTGAAAATCTGCTTATTTTCAACCAAAATCACTTTTTCTTAAGCACATACTGTGCTACAAACATACTATTTAAAGACACCTACCAGGGGGACATGGCTTGGACACGGATGGGAGCAGCTGGGTCTCTGTGGAGCTCCGCTTTGGGGAGCATTTTCATCTGCATACCTGTGGTCCCACCCGGCCTGTCCTGCCTTAATACCAACTGTGCACCACCCCAGCCGCCGCTGATCCATTTTGGGGAGCAAAGGGTGCACCCGCCACTGTGAGAACACGCTCTGAAGCCTGCTCTGGGTGCCGTGCCATGGCCTTAAGTTCGGGGATGTTGCGCCAGCAACCCCTCCCCCCCCCCCCCCCTCCGGCTCCTTACCCAATCTCTCTGGGAGTATCTGGTCTTTCCCAAAGTACAGGGAGCGGGTGCCAACGGCCTCCCAGGACTGGGAGGACACATGAAGAGGTGGCATTTGATCAGTTCCAGGCCTGCCAAAGGTATTGTGCTGTGCTGCAGGCGCCATCTTGCCTGACTCCATATCCACCTGCACTGCTGCATCTATCATATATTCTGCATCACTCTGCTGCCATTCTTCTGCTGCATTATAAGCTTGGCTCAGAGTATGGATTCCATTAATGCTGATATGTGAGCTGTTGCACGGATTCCCAGCCTCCAATGCTCTTTAATTCCTTCTCTGGACTGTTCATTTTTCTGGATATCTAACAGCATGTCAGTCATTGCAACTTCCTTCCATTTTTCACATCCTGTAACTTTTTGCTGATGACACTGGCTGCATGTATTTTCTGAAGTATTTACTCCCTCCTTTTTAATAATATATTGGTGGACTGCCTGCAGCTTATCTCCATACTTCTGCTTCAATTGTGACTTTCATTATTTTATTTATATATATATATATATATATATATATATCTCCAGCAAATTGAATCAGAGGGCGCTCCCAATCACTTAAACTGGTTACCAACTAAAAATTGACCAAATGATTATGGCTTTACACAATTTATTAAAAGCAAAGTATTGCCCAATCTAGACAGAGGTAACCCTTTTTCACAATTACAGATCACAATATATGTCAAATGTACAATAGTGTAGGGTTTCTTTTCTCTCTGTCTTCAACCCTGACGCGTTTCGTCCTTCGTGGACTTCTTCAGAGGGATGGTCAACACAGCAAATGGTCAGTCCATGAAGCAACCATATATGAATTCAATGGGTTGAAACACTCTAATGCTCAATAGTGTTGAACACTTTAGACTAAATTAGCAATGGACCTCTTTCCAAAAAACACGCTGGTCCAAATGGTATATGGGTAAATATCCCACTTTGGGTGAGCCTCAAAATAATGATGTGTGAGAGAAATAGGCCACAGATACAGCAGTAGTTCCTATGTGCTCTCCCAAGTACCACTTGCCAATTTATTGTCAGTGGCAACACTTTTCAGCACCCCCTCACAAGACGTACTATGTACATTAATCACACATTAACATGTAATTCTAGGTATGTTGTATACCAACTTATGTGTCCCTGTGGGCTGTCATACATTGGGAAGACTGAACGTATGTTCAAGGAACGTATGGCAGCCCACAGATCTGCTATCAAAATGGCCATTGCCAAGGGCTCAAGTGATCAGCCGGTGGCCAGGCACTTCTGTCAGTTACGACATCCATTGGTATCCGTGCAATACCGGATGATCGACCAAGTTCCAGTGTTGCACAGAGGCGGTGACCGTGGATTGAGATTACGCCAGCTGGAGACACGATGGATCCACCGTTTGGGTACCATGCATCCTAGGGGTTTAAATGAGCAATTGGGTTTAAATAGTTTAATTTGATATGCCCATATATTTTATTATTATTACTAATCCCTTGGGGTGCTATAGTTGGCACAATGGTTTATTTATCAGTGATCTGTTTTAGATATATTTATATGCATAGATGGGATGTATATTATGCTAGATGTCTTTGCTGCACTATGGATTTTTTTGTCTTATTCCGGTAATTTGTTCTAGCAGAAGCGTTTGTTCTATATGTCTAGTGCTTTAATATACTATATATCCCTAGAGTCAATGTGTTTAAACAGTGGATATATTTATCTAATTGCTGTCAAAACTATAATGTGCAGCGCTGCAAATACCGATACTATGCAGGTTGTTGTTTACAGGTCACCATGGTGATGGGCACTGGTTTATGACGCTGGATATTCTGACGTCATTAGAATGGGCGGAAGGGAGCGGGCGGGTGATCCGACTTCCGGACGCCACTGCACATTGGGGTGTGTTCCCTTGGTATATAGGTGAGTGTTTTTATGTATGTCATTAACCTGATGAAAATGCCATAATAAAGGCATTGAAACATTGTTGTCTTTAAACGTGATGCATTGGCTCTGAGTTTTTTCGTCGCCTGGAGTGCCGCACCAGCTATTTACACATATATATATATATATATATATATATACAGTCACTGTGGTCCCTAGGGAGGGTTAGCACACTCCCAAGTGATGGAAGAACCAGGCGGCACCCTGGGGACTTGATGCAAAAATTTAGTGAGAAATCACATATCAAAAAGGCATAGCTTTGCCAACGTTTCAGCGCTGCGCAGGGCGCTTTTGTCAAGGCTGTATGTTGTGAAAGAGAAGAACAACAGTGAAATGCCAGAAACAACAGTAATGGTGGCGAAAGTGCGGCACCTGAAGGGGCAGAAACAGGTACACCTAACAGGTATAAAACCCAGGGGAGGGGGGCTGGCCAACATCCTGATGAAGCCTGTGAACAGGCGAAACCGGTCGATCCCAGCACAAGTCTTTCAGTCTGCCGGCAGACACTTGGACTTTTTTGGACCTCTCCTACACCTGGGAAAGAATAACTCCTAGATACCTACGCAAGGTCTGTGAGTAATACTCTACACTGGAAACAGGTCGAGCTACATCTGATATCACTGTGGATATACAGCATTGTTATACACAAGTACTTTTGGACATTATATACACAAGTGAGATTCACATCACTTAAATAAAAAGCAAAGTTTTGCTTTGGGACATCAATTTCAACGACGGTGTCTCTCAATTGGAAATACAGTATATCCACTTAAGGGGAACGAGTAAATCGCCACAAGGTGTTTCCACCCCCACTACTCTATGTTAAAGGTTTCATGTGTGTATTGTCTATTGTCCTATTTGTATTATACTAGTATTAGGCATGTCTTAATATAAATCCCTACACGGATAATTCCGGTTTTTACATTTACTGTATATCAAAATAAAATATTTTTCTTTTTACTTATGCTTATGTGTATATCTTTAATTCATAGAATACTCTTTTCCATATAGAAGCACTTATAATATTCTTTTGCCACATAGAGCAAGGAAAATAGTGCAGGGTAACATTTATTCTCTTTAGCTATATATAACAAGAGGGGGTGTGGATTCCTCTTAAGGGGGGTACTCACGGAGCGATATTCTAAGCAATCTGACTAGATTGCTTAGAATATAAGCCTGATCGCTCCGTGTGTACCCCTTACAGCGATAGCGATGCATCGCTATCGCTGCTCCTAGATTGGCTTGCCGTGCAGGCCAATCTAGCGGGTCGCTCACTTCACCCGCTGGGTGAAGTGAGCGCCCCCCCGTCTCCCCCCGCACGCTCAGCACACATCACGCTGTGCTGAGCGGTGGGAGAGATGTGTGCTGAGCGGTTCGCTCAGCACACATCTCTCCCCGCATTGGCCCGTCTATATGGGCCTTTACTGTTTACCACTGCTGCTACCCTCCTAAGCTTGTGGTTAAGCACAGTACCTCCAAACCTTCCTCCTTTCTGAATGAGCTCACCGACTTGGTCCTGTTAGAGATACTCAGCACCCAAGGGTGGTCATCTTTAGATGTCTCAATTTCGCCCACAAGTCACTGATCTGGACTGCTGCACATAAACTCAAATCTTTGGAATGGCAAGACAACCACTTACTCCTATTCCAGGACTACACCATTGAAGTGTCCAAAGCACGTAAGGATATGTCTCCAGTCTGCTCTCAACTAGTTTAATTACAGCGCAAATTTGCTCTTTTTTCCCCTGCAAGACTGCGTATCTTCACGGGTTCGGACTTTAAGGTCTTTAAAGATTTCATGGAACCGACGGATGCAATGGTCTATTTAGAGGGAAATACAACTTCTGCTCCTTCCATGTCTACCTGATGTTGGAACTTTACCTGTCACTATGGCCTTACTTGATTTTACTCCTGCTGTTTGAGTGTTTTTGATCTATTGACCCACGGGTCTATATTTAGAACATACCTCCAGGGTCCAGTTTCCTAATACTCTAATATTATTGTTGGTTCTCTATTGGGCAGTACGGATGGTGTAATGGTCAGCATTACTGCCTCACAGTGCTGAGGTCATGGGATCGATTCCCACCATGGCCCAAACTGTGCAACGTTTGTATATTCTCCCCGTACTTGCGTGGGTTTCCTCCGGGAACTCCGGTTTCCTCCCACAATCCAAAAATATACTGGTAGGTTAATTGGCTCCCAACAAAATTCACCCTAGCGTGAATGTGTGTGCATGTACATGTGATAGGGAATATAGATTGTAAACTCCACTGGGGCAGGGATTGATGTGAATGAGCAAATATTCTCTGGAAAGCGCTGCGGAATATGTGTGCGCTATATAAATAACTGGTAATAGATAAATAAATAATATTGCAGTTATTTCTATAATAATTCTCATTATATACTGTATATGACATGCATCTTATGTAGTTTTAAGGTTGTTTATTATGTTCGTTTGATTTGGAGGCTGGGTGTATTTGGCTTGGGATCTGAGTGATTCCATTTGTTTTGTTATCTGGCGCTCTGTTGCCATAATGGTTCTGTTTTCTATTTTCTTTTTTCTCTCCGCTTGGCAGTGCGTTCTTTCTTTCTCAATCTTTTTTCTTCTTCTTGCTATTTTTCTTCTTTTTTGTCTTCTTGTATCCCCCCCCCCTCCCCTTGTACCCTTATTATGTATTTATTGGATTGCATCATAAGTGGCGACAAACTTTTGTGAATGTTATGAACTGTTTCTGGAAAATGTATATTGTGGCTGCTGTTTGGGTTCTAATCTCTGCAAGTTTATCCTGGGATTTCTTATACAATGAATGATCTTAAACTATGCTCTTGGAATGTGCAGGGCATCCACTCCTCGGCTAAAAGGCGCAAGCTTCTTTCTTATTTAAATTTTCATAAAATAGATATCGCCTTATTGCAAGAGATGCACTTGACTGAAGTAGAGCACCAAAAACTGGCTATGCTGGGACTTAAAGTGGTGGCTTCTGCTTCCTATAACTTGGAGTCTAGTAGTGTAGCCATCCTATACCTTTCAATGTATCTTTGCTGAGATCGGACCCGAATGACCGCTATGTACTGCTAAAAGCTGAAATTTATGGTATACAATATGTTTTTTGGAACTTGTATGCACCCACATTGTACGATAGAAAATTCTTTACTAATATTGTTAACCTATTATACCCTCATTTGGAGATCCCAATAATTCTTGGTGCCGATTTCAATATGGTCATAGATTCTTTTATGGATCAGCAATCTCATGCTTCCTCTGCTTACCTAACCCGTAGATTTGGTGTCTCTTATCCGATATGTAAATTACATTTGGTGGACATTTGGCAGGTGCAACATCCTATTGATAAGGAGTTTACCTATTATTCAGATCCACATACTATGTATTCTAGGATTGACTATTTGCTGCCAGCCTCAGAACTGGCTGTTCGAATAGATTCTTCTGGTGTGGAGGCCCTGGGATTGAAGGATCATGCTCTCATTTGATTTAATTTGTCCCCTTTGATCCCCTCGGTGGGTATAAACTTTGGAGCTTTCTTCCCTAGTGTCCTCTACTTAATTTAAAGATATGCTCCAGGCAGCCTGGAATGACTAAATGACTGCAAACTCCGCACATGTCTCTGACCCGGCTCTATACTGGCAAACTGCCAAAGCGGTTCTACATGGCCAGATTCTCTCTTATGCATCCCACAATAAAAAACATAGACAATCATTGATTCTTGAGTATCAAACGGCTCTAACACAGGCTTATTGAGATCTAAGGCACGATCCATCCCCCACGCATAGATCACAATATAATGAATCTAAGTTAGTTTTTGATAATTTGATGCAGCAGATGGGTGATACTAGTGTTCGATCCAATAGATTTTTGTTTCATAAATACGGCAATAAAAATAGTAAATTGCTCTCTAACCTCCTGCAGAGTGAAAAATCTAGTTCTATTATTTTATCTCTGACAGATTCAAAGGGGTTGACACATACCACAGGGCACTCCATTATCACAATTTTGCACTCTTTTTACTCTGACTTATAAACCCAAGGCCCTATTGATACTGACAATAAAACTCTCTTTTGGAGTAAAATTTATCTTCCCACATTGACAGAATCTCAATCAGGGGCCTTAACTAGTCCACTATCAGAAACCGATGGGGCTTTTGGTCCTTAAGGGTCTTAAACTCGATAAATCTCCGGGCCCAGATTGGTATACTGTAGAATTTTATAGAATCCTCCAAACTTCACTTTCCCTTCCCCTCACTAATCTTTTTAATTATTTTCTTACAGATAATACACTCCCTTCTTATTTTAAAGATGCTATTATTAAAGATTTGCTAAAGCCAGGCAGGGACCCCACTCTTCCTTGTTCATATCGCCCCATCTCATTATTGAACATAGATTACAAGCTTTTCACGAAAATAATTGCGGAGCGACTTAAACGGGTGGTCCCATCCCTGGTACACCAGGACCAAATGGGTTTTGTTTGGGGCCGCAATGTGGTTACTAACATCCAGAAGGTTCTAGTGGTTCTCCAACATTAGATGATATTCATGTTGATGATCTTCATATCCTATTATCACTTGATGCTGAGAAAGCGTTTGACCTCGTAATTGGGATCACCTCTATGAAACCCTCTGTAATTTTGGCTCATTAATTCAGATTCTAAATTCTGCATCCACCTCTAGGGTACTGGCTAATAATTTTATTTCGGATCCCATATGTGTTCAACAGGGTACTAGGCAAGGCTGCCCCCTTTCACCCCTCCTATTTGCACTTGCCCTGGAGCCCTTAGCTGTAGTTTTGCAAACGAATCCTTTGTTTACGGGGATCAAATTAGGGAGAGAGGATCTTAAATTGTCATTGTTCGCAGATGATATGTTGCTATTTGTGTCACTGCCTTTTATTTCTATCCCAGCTATCTTGCTTAAGATTTCAGCTTTCAGCTCTTTTGCAGGTTATAAGGTGTACACGGTGAAGTCGGAGATATTTCCTTTGACTAGACCAGATCTCCTGCCCATGCCTCTCACCATTTCATGTAGCTTCATCACAACTGAAATATTAAGGTATTTTTATTACTGCTAACATCCAGAATATATACTCTGCAAATTTTTCTCCCATAATCATGCGCATAGCCCAAATGATTAATAATTGGATGCCATTGCCCTTATCTTTACTGTGCAGGGTAGTTGTGATAAAGAGTGTATTGTTCCCCAAATTATCTTTCATACTCCAAATGCTGCCTTTGTTTTTAACCAAATTGGATCAAAGTAGATGTATTTCTATGTTTCAAAAATTTATATGGAATAATAAAAAAACAAGAATAGCTAGGGCTAGACTGCTCCTGCATAAGGAGAAAGGTGGGCTTGGCCTTCCTGACATTTCCAACTTTTCTTGCACAGCCGCATTCCGATATATATCTGATTGGTGTCTAAACTGCTCCCAATTTACTAATTACTCCTTGGAGGAAGCGCTATTTGCCCCTTAGTCCCCGATTGCATTGCTGCATTTGCCAAGGAACAAACTGCTTGAGGGGGTCAAACATAATATTTTCTTTAGGGATACCTATAGAGCGTGGTCCATCATTCACAAACGTCTGGGAACAAATCCCTTTTTGACCAAATATTTACCTCTCTGGGGTAACCCTGATTTTCCACCTTCCCTTATGACCCCGTACCTCCTTTCCTGGAAATCCAAGGGTATAGCATCGATTCAGAATGTTTTTGATCCAGGAGGTGGCTTGTTCTCGTTTTAACAAATTAGAGATGTGTATGGTATACCTAACTCCCAATTTGTTTTGTTTTTACAAGTAAGACACTATATAAACAGTAAGAAGGTTTCTGGTTCCTATGAACTTCTGGATCTCAAAATCTGTACATACGATTACATTATTGAGGGTTGAACTTCTTAACCTTCTTTATTTTGATCGTAGAGTGGCTTTGGCCAATATTGAGATAGGAGTAGAAACATTTTATTAAAAATTGAGTCTTTATTTAGAATTTTTACCACTAGATGTACATGTGAGCATTATGCAGATTTTCGACAATACTGCCTGGTCACACAAACGTAGATTATTTTAGATTATGGCCGAACTAGACTGTCTCCAGTATTTTATACTTTTCCCCTCACAGTATTTTCTGGGGTTGCCCTAAACAGTTCTATATGTTTCACAACAGGTGCAAACTCAGGTGTACAATGAGTTGAGCCATGGTGTTGCAATTGTCTTCCCCCTCCCCCTTCCCATCTCTTATATCTTGTATGTCTTCCTCTTTATTGTCTTTCCCCTTTTTCTTTTCTTCCTCTTTCTCCAATATTCTGTTATAAAACAAAAAATTGGTATTCTGTTTTGGTTCACAGTATATTTGGAATGTTATATTATCCAGATTACTACTCGGGAAACATTCAGTTTCTTTTCCTTTGTTGCATTCTGGATTTCTTGAAGTATATGTCAAGCTTCGGTCTAACACATTTTTCTGCCCTGTGATTTTATATGTACTTCTTAATGTTCATTCTGTATTGTCACGATCCGGGTATCTGGACGCCATTTCTTACCCATCAGATGCCTCCTAAGGCTGGCTCAGCGCTCCAGGACCGGATCCCATCTGTTATCCTGATGTGTACATTCCTGTATCCTCTCCTGTCACTCTGGGACGCTGTCACAGTAAACGCCATATTACACCTGGCATGGCGTCTCCCGCGGCCTCCGCCGCCGTCCCTGAACTTCTGCATGCAGAGTGTCTGAGTGGCGATTACGTCAGCCGCGGCCTCCGCTGTGTCCGCGTGGTTGGATGTGCATCTGTCAGCCTGGCGCCTCCTGTCTCCGGTGGCCGGCGCCGCCATTACTGTTTTCATTACCACATGGATTACAAACCAAACTTCCCTCCAAGTGTCTGCATGGGCGCAGCCATCTTGGATTCTGTCAGCTGATCATTTCCACCAATCTGTTCTCAGTATTGATAATCTGCATAATTGCCTAGCCAATCCCTTCCTTGCTGCAGGTATAAATACACTGTGCCTGAGCAAGGAAGGCGTCAGTGCTTTGGTTGTCAAACCTAGTTCCTGTTTGTCTCTCTCCTGTGATTGTCTTCCAGGTTCCAGCTCCTGTCTCAAGACTTCCACCATAGAGACCCGCACCAGCATTCCATCTGCGGTGTAGCCTGACTCTCCAATCCATTGTGGATTCATCTGTTTCCAGCTACAACATTACCTGCTTCCAGCTCAGCTTCCAGCAGAGTACAGCTTCCCTTAAAGGGCCGGTGTCCTTTCTACACTTTACCACTCTCCACCGGTATTATTATTTCTCCGCTCTCAAGTTCTACATTTCAGTTCATATTTCATCGCTCCCAAGTTCATTTATTATTTAACTGGTTCCAGCCAGTATCCACTCCGTGCTAACAACAGTCTGGTTCCAGCCAGTATCCACAGCAGCTGTTTTATCTTCAGCAACCCAGCTTTTCCTGGAACACCAGCTGGCACAATCCTGGGTTATCTCCATTGCTACAGTCGGGCCTGGTAAGGACTTTCCATCTAGAAGATCATAAGAACTATCTCACACTACCAGTGCCCTGTGGCTCCTGCCATCCTGTAGTACCCAGGAACTGTATTTATTCTTTGCTGACTTTTACGTTTTCTTTTACTGCTGCTGTGTTGCGGAGTTGTCATAATAAACATCATTGACTTTTATCCAATTTGTCGTGGTCACGCCTTCGGGCAGTTATTATTCATGTTACTTACATGTCCAGGGGTCTGATACAACCTCCCAGGTTCCGGTACATCTCAGCCCCTACAACTGAGGCTGCCTCCCGTCAGCTCAGGCCCTCAGTTGTGACAGTAAGCACTGACCTAATGAATCCAGCCGGAGACCAGGATCAAGCGGCCAGGCCGATGCAAGAACTGGCAGCCCGACTAGAACATCAGGAGGCTGCACAGGGCCACATCATCCGCTGTCTCCAGGATCTCTCTACTCGGCTGGATGGGATTCAGACAACTCTCCGTGGATCAGGCGCGTCTGGTGCGTCAACCACAGTGACTCCAGCTATAACCCCACCCACCTTACCCATTTCTGCTCCACGTCTTCATCTTCCAACGCCAGCAAAATTTGACGGATCTCCAAGATTCTGCAGGGGATTTCTCAACCAGTGTGAGATTCAGTTTGAGCTACAACCTGGCAATTTTCCCAGTGACCGTACAAAAATTGCCTACATTATTTCTCTTCTCAGTGGCTCAGCCCTTGATTGGGCATCACCGTTATGGGAGAGGTCCGACACCCTGCTATCTTCCTACACTGCCTTCGTGTCAACATTCAGGCGCATCTTCGACGAGCCAGGCCGGGTAACCTCAGCTTCATCCGAGATTCTCCGTTTACGCCAGGGGTCACGTACTGTAGGACAATATCTGATACAGTTCCAGATCCTGGCATCCGAACTGGCATGGAACGACGAGGCCCTGTATGCTGCATTCTGGCATGGCTTATCTGAGCGTATTAAAGATGAGTTAGCTACCAGAGACTTACCTTCTAAGTTAGATGAGCTAATCTCACTCTGCACGAAAGTTGATTTACGTTTCAGAGAGAGAGCAACTGAGCGTGGAAGATCATCTGCTCCAAAATCTTCTGCTCCTCCTCCTCGTCAACTGTCACCATCTAAAGATGAGCCCATGCAACTTGGCCGTTCCCGTTTAACTCCTGCTGAGCGCCGAAGACGTCTCTCCGAGTTTCTCTGTCTCTATTGTGCAGCTCCGTCTCACACCATTAATGCCTGTCCCAAACGTCCGGGAAACTCCAAATCCTAGCTCGCCAAGGAGAGGGCCGGCTAGGAGTAATGATCTCCTCTCCATCTCCTCAAGATTGTAATCTCCCAGTCTCGCTTCAAGTTGCTCAACGTTATCGGAACGTCATTGCCCTCCTTGATTCCGGAGCAGCTGGGAACTTTATTACCGAAGCCTATGTTAAACGGTGGTCCCTACCCACCGAGAGACTTCCTTCGTCCATTTCTTTAACTGCCGTGGATGACAGCAAAATTTTTGATGCAGTTATTTCTTTAAGGACTCTACCAGTTCGTCTGAGAGTGGGAGTTCTTCATTCCGAACTTATTTCTTTTTTAGTGATTCCAAGAGCCACACATCCTGTGGTCCTGGGCCTTCCATGGCTCCGTCTTCACAATCCTACAATTGATTGGACGACTACGCAAATCCTGGCATGGGGTTCCTCCTGTGCTGAGACATGTTTGTTTAAAGTATTGCCTGTCTGTTCTTCCTCCCCCAGGTCGTCTGATGTTCCACCTCCTCCATATCAAGATTTCACGGATGTGTTCAGTAAAGCTTCTGCTGATATCCTTCCTCCTCATAGAGAATGGGACTGTCCGATTGATCTCGTTCCAGGGAAGGTTCCACCTCGAGGCCGAACTTATCCGTTGTCTCTGCCTGAGACGCATTCTATGGAGGAATATATTAAAGAGAACCTAGCAAAGGGGTTCATTCGACCTTCTTCTTCTCCAGCCGGCGCAGGCTTCTTTTTTGTAAAAAAGAAAGATGGTGGTCTGCGGCCGTGCATCGACTACAGAGGTTTGAACGACATTACCATCAAGAACCGTTATCCTTTACCCCTGATTACTGAGCTCTTTGACAGAGTTAGCGGAGCTACCATCTTTACAAAGCTGGACTTGCGAGGTGCATACAATCTCATCCGGATCCGTGAGGGTGACGAGTGGAAGACCGCCTTTAACACCCGTGACGGACATTATGAGTACCTCGTCATGCCCTTCGGATTGAGCAATGCTCCAGCTGTCTTCCAGCATTTTGTCAATGAGATCTTCAGAGACATTCTATACCGTCATGTCGTGGTCTATCTAGACGATATCCTCATTTTTGCCAACGATTTAGTGGAACATCGTTTTTGGGTTAAAGAGGTTCTGTCCCATCTCCGTGTCAATCATCTCTATTGCAAATTAGAAAAATGCGTCTTTGAAGTCAAGTCCATTCCGTTTCTAGGGTACATTGTGTCCGGTTCCGGACTAGAGAAGGATCCTGAGAAACTACAAGCAATCCAAAATTGGCCGGTACCCTTAACCCTCAAAGGGGTCCAGAGGTTCTTAGGGTTCGCCAACTATTACCGAAAGTTTATACGAGACTTTTCCACCATTGTGGCGCCTATTACTGCTTTCACTAAGAAGGGTGCTAACCCGTCCAAGTGGTCTGAAGAAGCCATGCAAGCATTTCATCTTTTAAAACAAAGGTTCATCTCTGCGCCTGTTCTGAAACAGCCTGACATCGACTCTCCTTTCATCTTAGAGGTGGATGCCTCCTCCGTTGGAGTAGGAGCGGTGTTATCTCAGAGGGCTAAAGATGGCCATTTACACCCTTGCAGTTTCTTCTCCCGGAAGTTCTCCCCAGCTGAGCGCAACTATGCCATTGGCGACCAGGAGTTGCTAGCCATCAAGCTCGCTCTAGAAGAGTGGAGGTATCTGTTGGAGGGAGCTTCTCATTCAATCACCATACTTACAGACCACAAGAACCTTTTATACCTGAAGGGCGCACAATGTCTCAACCCTCGTCAGGCCAGATGGGCACTTTTCTTTTCCAGGTTCGACTTTAAACTCCAGTTCTGTCCGGGCTCTCAGAATCGCAAGGCCGATGCCCTTTCCCGCTCATGGGAGCAAGAAAATGAGTCAGAGTCTTCAGACAAGCATCCTATTATAAATCCGTTGGCATTCTCCACGGTAGGGATGGACTCTACGCCCCCATCAGGGAAAAGTTTTGTGAAGCCGATGCTAAGGAAGAAGCTCATGCATTGGGCCCATGCTTCCCGTTTTGCCGGACATACAGGTATCCAAAAAACCCTGGAGTTTATCTCTAGGTCCTATTGGTGGCCAACTCTGAAAAAGGACGTCTTGGAGTTTATTGCATCTTGCCCAAAGTGTGCCCAACATAAAGTATCCCGCCAGTCGCCTGCGGGGCAACTGGTTCCACTATCCGTTCCCCGTCGACCATGGACCCACTTGTCGATGGATTTCATTACAGACTTACCCATGTGCAACAAGTTCAATACCATCTGGGTGGTAGTTGACCGGTTCACCAAGATGGCACACTTCATTCCTCTCACCGGTCTTCCGTCAGCTTCCAAGTTGGCTCAAGTATTCATACAAGAGATCTTCCGACTCCACGGTCTTCCTGAAGAAATTATCTCAGATCGAGGAGTTCAATTCACAGTCAAATTCTGGCGAAGTTTATGTCAAGTCCTCCAAGTCAAGCTAAAGTTTTCCACGGCTTACCATCCTCAGACCAATGGTCAAACCGAGAGGGTGAATCAGGACTTGGAGGCCTTCCTCCGCATCTATGTGTCCTCCTCTCAAGATGACTGGGTTCAATTACTTCCCTTGGCCGAGTTCTGTCATAACAACCAGTATCATTCTTCATCTGCTTCAACACCATTCTTCACTAACTTTGGATTCCACCCTAAAGTCCCTGAGTTCCAACCGCTTCCAGCAACTTCTGTTCCCGCAGTGGATATCACCTTGCATCAGTTTGCCAATATCTGGAAGAGCGTACGATCAGCTCTGCTCAAGGCATCGTTCAGGTACAAGAAGTTTGCGGACAAGAAGCGTCGAGCAGTTCCTGCTCTCAAGGTGGGTGATCGGGTATGGTTATCCACGAAGAATTTGAGGTTAAGAGTTCCCAGTATGAAGTTTGCACCTCGCTATATCGGTCCTTTCAAGATTGAACAAGTCATCAATCCTGTTGCTTACAGACTCCAGTTGCCTCCCTTCTTAAAAATACCCAGGACATTCCATGTTTCCCTGTTGAAACCGCTGATCTTGAATCGGTTTCATTCCTCACTTCCTCCAACTCCGAAAGTCCAAACTCAACGAGGCGTTGAGTATGAAGTGGCCAAGATCCTGGACTCACGTCACCGTTACGGTCAACTACAATATCTTATTGACTGGAAGGGTTATGGTCCTGAGGAACGTTCGTGGACCAATGTTTCTGATGTCCATGCTCCTGCCTTGGTCCGGAGATTCCATTCCAAGTTTCCTCAAAAGCCAAAGAAGTGTCCTGGGGCCACTCCTAAAGGGGGGGGTGCTGTCACGATCCGGGTATCTGGACGCCATTTCTTACCCATCAGATGCCTCCTAAGGCTGGCTCAGCGCTCCAGGACCGGATCCCATCTGTTATCCTGATGTGTACATTCCTGTATCCTCTCCTGTCACTCTGGGACGCTGTCACAGTAAACGCCATATTACACCTGGCATGGCGTCTCCCGCGGCCTCCGCCGCCGTCCCTGAACTTCTGCATGCAGAGTGTCTGAGTGGCGATTACGTCAGCCGCGGCCTCCGCTGTGTCCGCGTGGTTGGATGTGCATCTGTCAGCCTGGCGCCTCCTGTCTCCGGTGGCCGGCGCCGCCATTACTGTTTTCATTACCACATGGATTACAAACCAAACTTCCCTCCAAGTGTCTGCATGGGCGCAGCCATCTTGGATTCTGTCAGCTGATCATTTCCACCAATCTGTTCTCAGTATTGATAATCTGCATAATTGCCTAGCCAATCCCTTCCTTGCTGCAGGTATAAATACACTGTGCCTGAGCAAGGAAGGCGTCAGTGCTTTGGTTGTCAAACCTAGTTCCTGTTTGTCTCTCTCCTGTGATTGTCTTCCAGGTTCCAGCTCCTGTCTCAAGACTTCCACCATAGAGACCCGCACCAGCATTCCACCTGCGGTGTAGCCTGACTCTCCAATCCATTGTGGATTCATCTGTTTCCAGCTACAACATTACCTGCTTCCAGCTCAGCTTCCAGCAGAGTACAGCTTCCCTTAAAGGGCCGGTGTCCTTTCTACACTTTACCACTCTCCACCGGTATTATTATTTCTCCGCTCTCAAGTTCTACATTTCAGTTCATATTTCATCGCTCCCAAGTTCATTTATTATTTAACTGGTTCCAGCCAGTATCCACTCCGTGCTAACAACAGTCTGGTTCCAGCCAGTATCCACAGCAGCTGTTTTATCTTCAGCAACCCAGCTTTTCCTGGAACACCAGCTGGCACAATCCTGGGTTATCTCCATTGCTACAGTCGGGCCTGGTAAGGACTTTCCATCTAGAAGATCATAAGAACTATCTCACACTACCAGTGCCCTGTGGCTCCTGCCATCCTGTAGTACCCAGGAACTGTATTTATTCTTTGCTGACTTTTACGTTTTCTTTTACTGCTGCTGTGTTGCGGAGTTGTCATAATAAACATCATTGACTTTTATCCAAGTTGTCGTGGTCACGCCTTCGGGCAGTTATTATTCATGTTACTTACATGTCCAGGGGTCTGATACAACCTCCCAGGTTCCGGTACATCTCAGCCCCTACAACTGAGGCTGCCTCCCGTCAGCTCAGGCCCTCAGTTGTGACATGTATTTTCCCATGTTTTCCTGTATGCATGATTTGCATTCTGTACCTGAATATACCAAATTAAACTGTTTTTCAAAAATAAATAAATAAATAAAATAAAGACACCTACCAGGCATGGATTCTTGTAAACAGAAAATACAAGAAGAATAACTGATCCACAGGATATGTGACAACATGGGAGAATCAAGGCTTTCCTTAAGCTTGGACAACACATATTACAGTATTTTTGTTATAAAAAAAGGAATTGCTGCAGTGTAATGCAAGCTTTGTCTCATGTCCACACTTCGTAATCTACCTTGTCTGTCAAATGCAAATCTAAATATGAAAATCTGAATCTCCTGCACAACCACATGTTTTTTTTATTAAGTTGTTATTATAGCCTATACAGGCTAGTTCAGAAAATAATAATAATTTTATACTGTATGTGTTCCCCTAAAAATGATGTTGTGCTACATACAGTAGCAAACAAATTGTACCTGTGTTATGATTTTCTGTACAGGCTGAAGTTTAGATAAAATAAAAAAAATGCTTATCATTTTCATCTTGGGTCAAAGCTAGGCATATACAGTATTCCTTACAAGAGACATAACTGATCAACAATATTCCTGTAGATGTATATTTGGTAAGACTCTCGTGTAATTTCAAACTGTGCTCAATGTCAAACGTGTTTTATTTGATTTTGTATGATTTTCATGGAATCTTTTACACTTGTTCTGATTTACTGTATGCTTATGTTTTATTTTGTATGCTTAGCAATGCTGTCTTCGCAACAACATTGAAATCTCTGTTGGCATGATGCTGATAAATAAAATATTTGTCGAAACTAATTGGCATTATGTACTCTATAGTTTCCAGCAACTAAGAGAGACATTATTATTACTATTGTTCTTTTATATAGTGTTCAAAGTGGAACTAGATTCTTTGAATACACGGAATTAAAGAACATGGACAAGACATTACATGTATTTAAATATGCTTTATAGAATAAGCAGTAACATGGAGTTATACTTCACTAAAGAGATGATGATCAGGTAGATATATTCAAATACAGCAATCACATCAACAAATACAATCGAGGAGCCTTTCTTCTATCACTTAGAAGCTGAATCGGTCTGTTGCCATGGCACTTCTGCAGTCAGTGGTCATCAGGCAAGGCTCATTTATACCTTCTGGTTCTAGTGGTTGTTGTGTCCAGGGCTTTGTCCCACATCTAGACTGGACAAGTTTGGGAGATCATGGCCATGCACGGGTCCAGAACACAAAAAGCTTCTTCTGTAGCTGTTTTTCAGTTTCTATAACATAGAGGGCAAAGCCTGGAAACATTACTCCAAATTAGGTAAAAACATGATCATTGGCTGAGCAAAGGTTAGCAACATAAGCAGTTTCAGTTATTTTCTAAAGCAGGTGCAAAATGTCATTGTAACACAAAGATGAAGTTCAGGATAACCACAGAAACTCTCGTCACAAGACTTTCCAACCCTGTCAGTGTCAGATAAAGCATCAAATTAAAAAGTACAATGCAATACAAAATGGTAAAATAGATACCATTTTGGTAACCTACCATTACATATAGTGCCACCAAATGAATGCAGTGCTGTACAGAAAATCTAATTCAATGATATAATGCCCTGCCCCATTGGAACGTACAATGTAAATTCCCTAACCTGCACAAACATATACCTTCCAGTGATCATTGTTTCAGGCTCTAATTAACCTATAAGTATGTTTTTGGAGTGTGGGAGAAAATCACCAAAAGTTCAGGGAGAATATATCAGCTCCACACTAGGGATGTGCGCCTGGCCAAATCTCGGATTTTGGGTTCTTGGCTTAGATCTGTATCTCCTTCGTGTTTTGGATCTGTATTTGTTTTGCCAAAACCTCCCTTGTGTGTTTTGGATCTGCATTTGTTTTAGATATGTATTTTTTTTAAATAATAAAAACAGCTAAAATCACAGAATTTGGGCCTGTCTTTGTTCCAACAGTATTATTAACCTCAATAACATTAATGTCCACTCATTTCCAGTCAATTTTAACCACCTCACAGCTAAAAATATTGTTTTCAACCAGTTGAGGCCAAAAGGTTGCACTGAGGTAGCTGGATGACTAAGCTAAGAGACAGCAGTGGGTGGCACATAAATGTGGCACTTAAACTTCAAACATGGCACATCTAGGAAACAGAATGGCACTGCAGTGGAAAACAGGGTGGCAGTTTAATAAACTATACAAATGCTTGTCGTCACAGTCAGCAATGCTCCAAACAGCACATAGTGCAAAGAAAAGAGGTACAAGATGGAATTGTCATTGGGCTCACCCATCTATGTGTTGTATATATTAAACAAGACATGTATAGTTTAACAAACCAATCCTATCAGCAACAGGGACTGTCACTTGTGGCTGAAATGATTTGTTTGTTTGGGCCCCCACAAAAAATTTTTTTAGAAGGACTACCTCTAATAAGTAATGACTCTGAGGATGTTGATGATGAGGTGTTAATTACAGTGTAATCTTGTACAATAAATGTTATGTCTTCTCCGCAAATTACGTAACATGGAAGAGGTGCCTACTGTACATGGCTAACGTTCTTACCTCTACTAACTTTTGCCTCACAAATGGAGTAGATGCTTTCACAAACATTGTCAGGATTGGGGTAGAAATAATCCCATACCCAAGAGGTGGCTTTTTTGACCTTATGCCCATGCATCACAATGGCTTTCTTTTTATCATGGTCAACAACTGCAGCAACCGGTGGCTGATTTACACAAACAACATCATTAACATCCCCAGTGTCAGATAGTTGTAGTACACACATCCCCCTATCCTGTTCCACTTCCACACACAAATCCTCAATTTCTATTATGTCCTCCTCATCATCACCACCTTTACTTGTACTGCTCCCTACATGTGCAGATGGTTCAGAAATGGTAGAAGGAGGTGGAAGAGGCTTCTCTTTGAGGATAGTGTGAGAAATGTCAAACTTACACATAGCTGACGTGGAATCCCCTAAACATTCTTCAAGAATGTTTTGATGGTTCTGATTCTGGATGCACAGTTTGTCTTACTGCTTCTGCAGCTTACTTTCCTTTTGATTTTTTTTATTTACCACTTTAAAATTAAAATATTTTACATGCCCTGACTTAAGACATCTATGCCCCTGGTCATCTGCCTTAGTAGATGACTCTGATGGACTTGCATCATCATGACTGGTAGAAGCACCTGCACCACTAGTATGTGCTTCCTGCACTTCTCTCAATTGGTCATCCTCCATATCTATCCACAAACACAAATTAAGTGGGGAACAGCAAACACCACAATTTATACAAAAACTACCAGCTTCAGTGTCGCACAATACAAGTATAAGTCAGAAATAGTAATCAAACACTGCAGTTTAATTTCACCAACAGTGTCGCACAATCCATGTATGAGTATGAAATAGTAATCAAACACTGTGGTTTAATATAATCAACAGTATTGCACAATATGTGGATGAGTCCAAAATAGTGTTCGAACACTGCGTTTGACCTGCACCAACAGTGTCGCACAATACTTGTATGAGTACAAAATAATTATATACTGACCGGCAGTGTTATATGAATATATTCAGACCGGCAGTGTCACAGTACTTAAGAAAAAAAAGGTAGTTTTATAGACAGTCGCTGTTTTATTTGTACAGGAAACTAAAAAAAGAAAAAAAGAATGTAATGCTGCAGTGCACAAATGCTGTATATGTGTACAATTTTCTAACTTTTATTGTTACTTTGTAAAGCTATTTCTGTAGAGCTCTAAAACACACAGGAAATAAAATAAAATCTAGGAATGTGAAATGATTACATTACTGGTTCCCATAAATTTATGTTTAGTATTAGCCTTGTCACATAGCTCAGTCAAGTCTGGAGGACTCTTTGGGGTTTATTTAAAAAGCATTGGTTTGTAAATCACAGCACTTCTGATTTTGTATATGCCGATGTTTCAAAGGACAATGCTTTGATTTGCAAGACATGGCTAGTAAAAGCATTATCCTTTTAAAAGTCAGCATAAACAAGATCAGAAGCCCCAGGTTTTACAACCTAACACTTTAGAAATAAACCCCCTTATATTCTTATCTAGAAGCCATTATTAAAAAGGATTAATTTTAATTTCCTGGGCACTCTTTATTTAGAACAGTTTCTTATGCAGAAAAAATAATGAAATGTGACAACCAATACAAATGTTTTCATTATTGCCACAAAATACTGTACTCTAACATGCTAAACTGCTTTCTGGTAATGACAATACGCCTTAGCTGATATGCTGCAGCAGTATTATGTAATGTACTGTAGTCCACATCAATAAGAAGACACCTATATTAATATTGATTTTTGATAAAGATGAGCGGGTTCGGTTCCCTGAATCGAACCCTACCAGACTTCACTAACCGAGCCCGGATCCAAATCAGGCTTGGGTTTTCCCTCCTGACTCGGAAACCATAACGAGGCAAAACGTAATCTTCCCCATGTCGGATTCTCGCAGGGGTAAGATTCCATATAAGGAGCCGCGCGTCGCCACCATTTTTACTCTGGCATTGGAGACTTCAGCGAGAGGACGTGTCTCCATCCTCAGTGTCCTGCATCAGTACAGTGGTATTGTCTTGTGCTGCATCAGTCCAGTCCCAGTGGTGGTGTCCTCTGCTGCCATATGTCTAGTGCTGCTGTATAAGTCCAGTCCTGTGGTGCTGTGTTGTGCTGCATCAGTTCAGTGGTGGTGTTGTGTGCTGTATTAGTCCTGTCAAAGTGGTGGTGTCCTCTGCTGCCATATGTCCAGTGCTGCTGTATAAGTCCAGTCCAGTGGTGCTGTGTTGTGCTGCATCAGTTCAGTGGTGGTGTATTGTGCTGCATCAGTCCAGTCACAGTCGTGGTGTCCTCTGCTGCTATATGTCCAGTGCTGCTGTATAAGTGCAGTCCATTGCAGTGGTGCTGTGTTGTCCTGCATCAGTCCAGTGGTGGTGTACTTGTGCTGCTGTATATGTCCAGTGGTACTGCCGTATATGTCCAGTGGTACTGCCGTATATGTCCAGTGATACTGCTGTATATGTCCAGCGGTAATGCCATATAAATCCAGTAATACTGCCGTATATGTCCAGTGGTACCGGCATATAATTCCAGTGATACTGCCATTCAAGTCCAGTGGCACTGCCATATAATGCCAGTGATACTGCCGTATATGTCCAGTGGTACTGCCGTAAAAATCCAGTGATACTGCCATATATGTCCAGTGGTACTGCCGTATAAATCCAGTGGTACTGGTGTAAAAATCCAGTGATACTGCTGTATAAATCCAGTGATACTGCCATATAATTCCAGTGGTACTAGCGTATAAATCCAGTGATACTGCCATATAAATCCCGTCTGGTGGTACTGCCATATACATTAAGTCCAGTGGTACTGCCATATAATTCCAGTGATACTGCCATATAATTCCAGTGATACTGTCATATAATTCCAGTGATACTGCCGTATAATTCCAGTGGTACTGGTGTATAAATCCAGTGATATTGCAGCATAAATATAGTCCAGTGGTACTGCCGTATAAATCCACTGGTACTGTCATATAATTCCAGTAAAACTGCAGTATAATTCCAGTGATACTGCCGTATAATTTCAGTGATACAGCCGTATAATTCCAGTGATACTACCATATAATTCCAATGATACTTCCGTATAATTACAGTGGTACTGGCATATAAATCCAGTGATACTGCCATATAAATCCAATCCAGTGGTACTGCCGTATAAATCCAGTGGTACTGCCGTATAATTCCAATAATACTGGTGTATAATTCCAGTGGTACTGCCATATAAATCCAGTGGTACTGCTGTTTAATTCCAGTGATACTGCTGTATAATTCCAAAGATACTGCAGTATAATTCCTGTGGTACTGGTGTATAAATCCAGTGCTACTGCCGTATAAATCCAGTCCAGTGGTACTGCCATACAAATCCAGTGGTACTGCCATATAATTCCAGTGATACTGCCATATAATTCCAGTGATACTGCCATATAATTCCAGTGATACTGCCTTATAATTCCATTGGTACTGGTGTATACGTCCAGTGATACTGCCGTATAAATCCAGTCCGGTTGTACTGTCATATAAATCCAGTGATACTGCCATATAATTCCAGTGATACTGCCATATAATTCCAGTGATATTGCCGTATAATTCCAATGATACTTCCATATAATTCCAGTGATGCTGCCATATAATTCCAGTGGTAATGGCAAATAAATCCAGTGATACTGCCTTATAAATCCAGTCCAGCGGTACTGCCGTATAAGTCCAGTGGTACTGACGTATATTTCCAGTGATTACTCCATATAATTCCAGTGGTATTGGCGTATATGTCCAGTGATACTGCCATATAAATCCAGTCCAGTGGTACTGCCATATATGTCCAGTAGTACTTTCGTATAATTCTTGTGATACTGCTGTATAATTCCAGTGATACTGCTGTATAATTCCAGTGGTACTGGCATATAAATCCTGTGATACTGCCATATAAATCCAGTCCAGTAGTACTGCCATATAAGTCCAGTGAAACTGCCATATAATTCCAGTGGTACTGCCATATAAATCCAGTCCAGTGGTGCTGCCATATAAATCCAGTGATGCTTTCCTGTGCTGTATATTATTTACACCAAATAAAGGGGTTATTAATATATAATCCAAATAATTTTCTCAGGGTTTACCCTGTGTGGTGTAGAGGTATGCTCTCCTGTACGCATATTGGTGGTCATTCCGAATTGCTCACTAGCTGCATTCTTTCATAGCACCATGATCAGGCTAAAAAAATGGCAGTTCTGCACATGCATATGCATCACAATACGCATGCGCGACGTACGGGTACAACAAACGATGCAGTTTTGCACAGGGTCTAGCGATGCTTTTCAGTCACACTGGTTGCCGCAGAGTGATTGACATGAAGTGGGCGTTTCTGGGTGGCACTGACCATTTTCAGGAAGTGTTCGGAAAAATGCAGGCGTGCCTGGGAAAATGCAGGTGTGGCTGGGCGAATGCTGGGTGGGTGTGTCATGTCAAATCCGGAACTGAATAGTCTGAAGTGATCGCAAGCACTGAGTAGGTTTTGAGCTACTCTGAAACTACACAAAAAATATTTGCAGGCACTCTGTGATAAAATTGTTTGCACTTCTGCTAAGCTAAAATACACTCCCAGTGGGCAACGGCATTGCTTTTGCATGGCTGCTAAAAACTGCTAGCGAGCAATCAACTCGGAATGACCCCCATTGTTATTTAATTCCCGGAAAATAATGGAGAGGAACAATTTGGAGGATAAAATAGTTAAAGATCAAGAACCACTTTCTCCTAGTGCTGAAGCTGCTGCCACTAGTCATGACATAGATGATGAAATGCATTCAATTTCGTCTGCCAAGGCTGTTGCCCAATCTCATAGTAGAGGGCATGTAAAATTAAAAAAGACAAAGTTCAGTAAAAAGACCCCCAATTTTTTTTTAAATGTTCTGAGGAGAAACGTAAACTTGCCAATATGCCATTTACGACACTAAGTGGCAAGGAATGGCTAAGGCTCTGGCCTATGTTCATGAATAGTGGTTCAGCTTCACATGATGATGGAAACCCTCATCCTCCACTTGAAAAATAATAAGAGTTAAGCTGGCAAAAGCACAGCAAAGAACTGTGCGTTCTAAGATGGTATCACAAATCCCCAAGGAGAGTCCAAGTGTGTCGGCGATTGCGATGCTGGACCTTTCCAACACTGGATGGAAAGAGGTGGCTCCTTCCTCCATTTGCACGCCATCTGCAAGTGCTGGAAGTAGCACCCACAGTCCAGTTTCTGATATTCAAAATGAAGATGTCACTGTTGAAGTACACCAGGCTGAGGATATGGGTGTTGCTGGTGCTGAGGAGGTAGTTGACGATGAGGATTCTTATATTGATGTGGTTTGTTTAAATCTAGCACCAGGGGGAGACAGTCGTTGTCCGTGGGATGAATAAACCCATTTTGATGCCTGGGCAAAATACCAAAAAAGCCACCTCTTCGGGGTGGAATTATTTTTCCACAAATCCGCACAACAGGTGTCAAGCTGTGTGTTGCTTCTGTCAATCCGTACTATGTAGGGGTAAGGACGTTAACTACCTAGGAATATCCTCCCTTGTAGGTAACCTGCTGCGCATTCATCAGAAGTCAGTTTCAAGTTGTGAAACTTTGGGTAAGAGCAAAAGCAATCCACTGACACCTAAATCCCTTCTTCCTCTTGTACCCAAGCTCCTGCAAGCCACACCACCAACTCCCTCAATGTCACATTCCTCCTCACTCAGGAACGTCAGTAGTCCTGCAGGCCATGTCACTGGCAAGACTGTGAAGTCCTCTCCTAACCAGGATTCCTCTGGAGGATCCTTGTGTGGTACGCCTACTGCTGCTGTTGCTGCTGGCGCTGCTGTTTCTGCTGCTAGGAGTCAATCATCCCAGAGGGGAAGTCGGAAGACCACTTGTACTTCTTCAACTAAGCAATTGACTGTCCAACAGTCCTTTGTGAGGAAGATGAAATAGGACCGCAGTCATCCTGTTGCAAAGCTGATAACTGAGGCCTTGACAGCTATGTTGGTGTTAGATGTGCATCTGGTATCCGCCATTAGTTCAGTGTGACTTATAGAATTGATGAAGGTAGGGTGTCCACGGTACCAAATCCCATCTAGGTTCCACTTCACTAGGCAGGCGATACCAAGAATGTACAGAGACGTCAGAAAAAGTGTCCTCAGTGTCCTAAAAAATGCACTTGTACCCACTGTCCACTTACCCATGGACATGTGGACAAGTGGAACAGGGCAGGCTAAGGACTATATGATTGTGACAGCCCACTGGGTAGATGTATTGCCTCCCACAGCAACAACAGCAGCGGCACCAGTAGCAGCAGCTTGCAACTCGTTCCTAGGCAGGCTACGCTATGTGTCACCACTTTCCATAAGAGGCACACCACTGACTACCTCCTACAGAAACTGAGGTACATCATCACACAATAGCTTACTGCAATTAGACTCTCTGGGGATTTGTGATAACGGACAATGCCACCAATATTGTGCGTGCATCTGGGCAAATTCCAAAACGTCCCATGTTTTGAACATTCAATTACTTTGGTGGTATAGAATTTTTTGAAAAATAACAGGGGCATGCAGGAGATGGTGTCGGAGGCCTGAAAAATTCCTGCCCACTTTCGACATTCAGCCACTGCGTGCCAAAGACTGGAGGTCAGCAAACACTCCTGAACCTGCCCTGCCATCACCTGAAGCAAGAGGTGGTAATGAGGTTGTATTCAACACTCTGTATGCTTCACAGGATGGAGGAGCAGCAAAAGGCCATTCAAGCCTATACATCCACCTACAATATAGGCAAAGGAGGGGGAATGCACTTGACTCAAGCGCAGTGGAGAATGATTTCCGTCTTCTGCAAGGTTCTCCAACCCTTCGAACTTGCCACACGTGAAGTCAGTTCAGACACTGCCAGCTTGAGTCAGGTCATTCCCCTCATCATGCTTTTGCAGAAGCAGCTGGAGAAATTGAAGAAGCTAAGACCAAGCGATTCTGCTAAGTATGTGGGAGTTGTGGATTGAGCCCTTCATTCACTTTGCCAGAATTCAAGGGTGGTCAATCTGTTGAAATCAGAGCACTACATTTTGGCCACCATGCTCTATCCTATGTTTAAAACCTACGTTGTATCTCTCTTTCTGGCAGAGACAAGTCTGCAAAAGTTTAAAGACCTGCTGGTGAGAAAATTGTCAACTCAAGTGGAACGTGACTCGTCACCAGCTCCTCCTTCAATTTCTCCCACAACTGGGGCTGCGAGGAAAAGGATATGATTTCCAAGCCCACCTGCTGGCATTTATGCAGGGCAGTCAGGAGCAAGTGCTGACATCTGGTCTGGACTGAAGGACCTGCCAATGATTACTGACATGTCTACTGTCACTGTATATGATTCTGTCACCATTTGGTGCAGGATTATATGAGTGACAGCATCCAAGTAGGCATGTCAGACATGACATGGTATACTGGAAGGAAAAAGAGGCAATTTGGATGCCCTTGCACAAACTGGATTTATTTTACCTAAGTTACCCCCCCTCCAGTATGTACTCTGAAAGAGTGTTTAGTGCAGCTGGTAACCTTGTCAGCAATCGGTGTAGGAGGTTACTTCCACAAAATGTGGAGAAGATGATGTTCATCAAAATTCATTATAAATTCCTCAAGGAAGACCTTTACCAGCAATTGCCTCCAGAAAGTACACAGGGACCTGTGATGGTGGATTCCAGTGGGGACCAATAAATACTCTGTTAGGAGGAGGATGTATACACTGAAAGTGGTGTGGAATAGGAGTATGAGGTCGACATCTTTCCTCTGTAGAGCCAGTGTGTGCAAGGAGAGAATGATTGCTTCTTTTTGGTGTGGGCCCAAACAAACCAGTCATTTCAGCCACAGTCATGTGGCAGACCCTGTCACTGAAATGATTGGTTTGTTAAAGTGTGCATGTCCTGTTTATACAACATAAGGGTGGGAGGGCCCAAGGAAAATTCCATCTTGCACAACTTTTTCTTCTTTGCATTATGTGCTGTTTGGGGCCTATTTTTAAGATCTACCATCCTGTCTGCCACTGCAGTGCCACTCCTAGATGGGCCAGGTGTTTGTGCGGCACACTTGTATCGCTTAGCTTAGTCATACAGCCACCTCGGTGCAACCTTTTGGCTTAAAAACAATATTGTAAGGTGTGAGATGTTCAAAATAGACTGGAAATGAGTGGAAATGAATGTTATTGAGGTTAAAATTACCCCCAAATTATGTGACTTTAGCTGTTTTTATGTTTTTTTTCAAAAACCAATCCAGATCTAAAACACGAGCATGGAACCAGAACCAAAACCAAAACACGAAAATTGCCTGCCGCACATCTCTATTTTTGATGAGTTCCTCTTAGATCACTGTCCAAACTTGAAGCGGTATCCAGATGATAGATAGACAGTTTGTTCATAAAAGAGGGAAAGGGAATGGTCTTGAGTGGTGCACAAAAATAAATGGATACATAAAATATAACTTTTATTGTAGTATTGTTAAAAGGCCCGTAACTGTGAAATATTAAAAATCAACATACAATGACAAAACAAGGTGTGACATATATTGTTAAAAATACACACTATACCCAGAATGTCGTGCACTGCCAAAAGTTTAAGTTCAATTAATGGGTACCATGACCTCTCTTATATTGTGTATGATGCCAATTTATTTGTAGATTTTAATAAAGATTTTCAACACACCTCATGTCACAGTGACTGGTTTCTTGTATTAGTTTTCTTCAAATCAAACTTTCAAATAAGTTATTAGGCATTTACCATATTAGGAAAGTTCTCAGTATCTATGCTTTGCTGCAATATAATTTCATGCAGTTGTATATAGTGTTACTGGTGTTCCCCTTTCATAGATATCTGCACATTAGACCAGCATCAATAAATAATAATTGTTCCCCAGAGTCTGCTATTGGCCTTATGAGTCACTGGTTAATTTCAATTACTTCATATTCGAGTAATCAATGGAGTGTTCAATAGCTATGTCTCTGACCAGCACTCTAATAAAACAGCGCTATCAGTATTATATATTGCTCTTTTGTCACAGTAATTATTGTGTCATGTGTCACTATTGTCATACTTCATCTTTTAGTGTGGTGAGTCTGACTCGCATCACGGATTCCAAATGCCCGTGTTTACTCTTGATATGATTATCATACACCTGACAATAATCCATCACTGATACACACTGTACTATAATTTATTTTCATATGATATATTTATGTGCTGTGACCGATGACTGTACAAGAAATAGGTGAATAGGATATAAGGTGCACTTCTAAATAAACTAAAAACGTCCACAACTGAAAGAGATTTTCACAGCGTGTCAAAAATTGACGGTATACATTCCTGTAAGTGACTTGAATCTTCAGTATATACTGGGTCAATCTCCCCGTGATTCGTGTAGTATCACGGGGAGATTGACCCAGTATATGCTGAAGATTCAAGTCACTTACAGGAATGTATACCGTCAATTTTTGACACGCTGTGAAAATCTGTTTCAGTTGTGGAAGTTTTTAGTTTATTTAGAAGGGCGCCTTATATCCTATTCACCTATTTCTTGTCCATTATTGTATCTTTGGGGGTGAGGGAAACGCCCCTGTTGTGTGATTTGGATCAAGGTTGCACCTTGTTTACTGCGCACTTCTCTGAAGTCAGATCTTTTGTATTTGATATTGTGACGGATGACTGTTTATTATGAAAAGTTATCAAAGAGGATCCACTATAGCATCATTGCAGTTTTAAGTGCTAGTCAATTGAAATGGACATGTTTCCTCAGCAAAAGATATAATGCATATGTTGAATTTACTCTGGGAACTTAGTTATACAAGTAACAAGTATGTTGCCACTGTGTGTTAGATGTCAGCCCCTTGACACTCGCATCAAACTGTTACACAGTTACTCTCTGTGTTTTCTCTTAATGATTGATAGAAAGCTGCAGCATTTATACAACTAGGTATCAATATGGGATTACACTTAATTCAATCCATTGTGGGTAGCTGCAGAGTGGCTAAGTGCTCAGTAACATGAAAGAAAGTAACCTCTAAATGTAGGCTTGTAGTTGATACACTATTACTTTCAATATTAACCACACAACTGCATTTGACTCAATAGTGAATGCGGTCAGTGGAAGCCTTCCATTCAATTAGAAGGAGCCATGGCTGTATGTAATGTACTAATATTTGGCTGCATTATAATCCTATGCTGCACCGTAGACATCTATACGCACATTAGGGATACATCTGACATTAGGTCTACAGTGATTTCCTGCTGTTATATCTCAGTTATTTAGTTGCCTTTCATTAACTCATTCAGCATCGGATTCTATAGCCTAAGTCCTGTAATTATCCTTCTGCGTTAAGGAGTACACTTCATTCTAAATCATATTTAGACACAAACACACATTATTTGCATGCACAATTGATTAGCACTCTAGTATAGTGTGAACCGCCGACGCGCGTTTCACAGATAGTTGTTTAAGGGCTAACCAGAGTGTCTCCAGTAACCCGAATATCACAGTTTTGCCACACCAATCACGATACAGATGCCCAGTCACGTGATTTGTTTGTCCAATCGTGGTGTGGCTCCCTTTTGTGGGGGTTTTAGACAGAGTAACTCCGATCACGTGATACCTCCCGGCCTATCACGGAACCTGAATAACTCTTGCTAGGGACAATAGCAATGATACATTTGTGTCTCCCAATGTAGGTTAACCATTTCTGGTCCCATAGTATATTTAGACCAATGGGGGATGTGGTGAATTCTCTCCCACTGGATTCTAATACTGGAACCCTGTTCATTACTAGTATACAGTATGTAATATATTCGTATGTATATTCAACATAAGAAACTTATATCTCTTAATTGCAAGTTATATATATACTAAAAATCCATGTTAAATCTATTATTCCAAAATGAACGTGGCCATGTGTGCAGTAAATAGAGTGAAAACAGTGAAGGAAAACCCACATATTGTGTTAGTGCAAAAATATATATAAAATCAATGAGTGACTAAACCAAAACCACATTGTGTTTTATTAAGTACATTTTTGCCCGCTTCTAACCTTACTGAGGTGTGTGTGTGGATTTTTTTATATTTTTTTTATAAAAGTGATTTTAAGCGCATGGTCACGTGATGTGTGATGTGAAAACCTGAGTCTGGTGAATGTTGATATATTATTATAATATATTGTGACACGTTGTGAACTGGTGCCTGTGCTAGTTCACAGTGAATCATAACCACTAGAACAGTGTCATAGTTTACTGATTTATCTAATGTGACCTTATTTAATGTTCTATACTACTATTCTTATCTGTTGGACTACAACCATCCTACTTATTAAATTTCTTAATATCATGCAAAACATCTTTTTTTGTTCATTGTTTGTGTGTTGTTATTTTATTCACTTAACTCTATATTTGAGCATGAGATTGTGATATTGTTGTATTAACTATTATTATAAAAAACAAAGGGATATACTTATGTATATGTATATATGTTAAGTTGATACTCTTGGAATTCCACTGGGAGTCCCTTCGTTGATCTTATTATTAGCAGATTGAATGTGTTGTTCCTCAAATATATTGAGTGTGAGATGGTCAGTTCGTTCTTGTCCCCTGATACTAGTCCTTTAATGCTATTCTAATCGATTACCTCATCAGATAAACATAACATGTAATTTTCTTTTTTACAGGTTCTCTAGGATTCGGGTCATTGAGTAAGTATTTTTTATTTTTTATTTATTATTTTCTTATTTTATTTTCCATTTTTATTATTGTTAAATCTCTCTGTGTGCTTAACTACTGTATTGAGCAGGTAATAATACCTCTGATGAAACCGCCCTCTTTAGAGGTAGAGAAATGTGTAAGTTGACTGTGATACGATCGTGGAACGCAGGTGGAATGCTGCCGGAAGCCGCGGACCGCGGCATTACAGCATCCCCTGCAGCTCTGGGCTTGCTGCCTGACTCCATCTCCTCCCTGGCCAACAGTGACACCCGTTGGCACAGGACACTGCGAGTTTTAGGTACACATCCCTGGGTAACCGCTGTTGAGCGGCCTGCCTTAAACCAGCCAGTGGAGCAAGTGAGTCTTATTAAACAGACATAATACAGACGTGGATACCATCCATCTGCAGTCATTTCACTCCTGACTATCGGACTCTTACACCATCAGTCCAGTATTGGTGTAGTTTACAGGCATTATTAAACAATGAACTGCTTCTACTAACCTGCTACTGAGCTCAGTGTGCCTAAACTACTAATAACCACTAACAGCCAGCTTATGCATGCTAATTAAGTTATATACAACAGGTTATGTGCATGACCGTCAGCAAGTCTGGAGATACAGGACACTTGTATTTTGAATCGATTAATTGTTTTTACGTTGTGACATTTAGGATTTAAGGTATTTAGTGTCTATTCTAAATCATTTTTACCATTAAAATTTGTTAATTTACAAAACCAGCAGCTGTTGCAAAGATATCTTTTTTGAGCGCCCACAATATTTTTTATTTTGTTGTTATCTAATTCTTGGTGGATATCCAGATTCACTGTTGTGGGCAGCCAGAAAAGTAGTGAGCAATACTAAAAATACTAATTGTTACTTTTTAATTATTCATTTTAACTTATTAGCTCCCACTCTTTCCGTGTTTTCTTATAGTATATATATATAACTTGCAATTAAGGGATATAAGTTTCTTATGTTGAATATAAATACGAATATATTACATACTGTATACTAGTAACGAACAGGGTTCTAGTATTAGAATCCAGTTGGAGAGGAATCACTACATCCCCCATTGGTCTAAATATACCATGGGACCAGAAAAGGGGAACCTACATTGGGAGACATGAATTTATCATTGCTATTGCCCCTAGCAAAAGTTATTCAGGTTCCGTGATAGGCCAGGAGGTATCACGTGATCGGACTTACTCCGTCTAAAACCCTCACAAATGGGAGCCGCACCATGATTGGACAAACAAATCATGTTACTGGGAATTTGTACCATGATTGGTGCTGCAAAACTGTGATATTCGGGTTACTGGAGACACTCTGGTTAGCCCTGAAAAAACTATCTGTGAAACGTGCGTCGGCGGTTCACACTATACCAGAGTGCTAATCAATTGTGCATGCAAATAATGTGTGTTTGTGTCTAAATATGATTTAGAATGAAGTGTACTCCTTAACACAGGGGGATAATTACAAGACTTAGGCTATAGAATCTGATGCCGAATGAGTTAATGAAAGGCAACTAAATAACTGAGAAATAACAGCAGGAAATCACTGCAGTCCTAATAACAGATGTATCCCTAATGATGTGTGTATAGATGTCTATGGTGCAGCATAGGATTATACTGCAGCAAAATATCAGTACATTACATACAGCCATGGCTCCTTCTAATTGAATGGAAGGCTTCCACTGACTGCATTCACTATTGAGTCAAATGCAGCTGTGTGGTTAATATTGAAAGTAATAGTGTACCAACTACAAGCCTACATTTAGAGGTTACTTTCTTTCATGTTACTGAGCACTCAGCCACTCTGCAGCTACCCACAATGGATTGAAATAAGTGTAATCCCATATTGATACCTAGTTGTATAAATGCTGCAGCTCTCTATCAATCATTAGGAGAACACACAGAGAGCAACTGTGTAACAGTTTGATGCGAGTGTCAGGGGGCTGACATCTAACACACAGTGGCAACATACTTGTTACTTGTATAACTAAGTTTCCAGAGTAAATTCAACATATGCATTATATCTTTTGCTGAGGAAACATGTCCATTTCAATTGACTAGCACTTAAAACTGCAATGATACTATAGTGGATCCTCTTTGATAACTTTTGATAATAAACAGTCATCGGTCACAGCACATAAATATATCATAAGAAAATAAATTATAGTACAGTGTGTATCAGTGATGGATTATTGTCAGGTGTATGATAAACATATCAAGAGTAAACACGGGCGTTTGGAATCCGTGATGCGAGTCAGACTCACCACACTAAAAGATGGAGTATGACAATAGTGACACATGACACAATAATTACTGTGACAAAAGAGCAATATATAATACTGATAGCGCTGTTTTATTAGAGTGCTGGTCAGAGACATAGCTATTGAACACTCCATTGATTTCTCGAATATTAAGTAATTGAAATTAATGGTAAACGCCTAATAACTTATTTGAAAGTTTGATTTGAAGGAAACTAATACAAGAAACCAGTCACTGTGACATGAGGTGTGTTGAAAATCTTTATTAAAATCTACAAATAAATTGGCATCACACACTAATAAGAGAGGTCACGGTACCCATTAATTGAACTTAAACTTTTGGCAGTGCACGACATTCTGGGTATAGTGTGTATTTTTAACAATATATGTCACACCTTGTTTTGTCATTGTATGTTGGTTTTTAATATTTCACAGTTACAGGCCTTTTAACAATACTATAATAAAAGTTATATTTTATCTATCCATTTATTTTTGGGCGCCACTCAAGACCAATCCCTTTCCCTCTTTTGTGAACAATTTTTCTACTATTGGCAACAATACAAACTGTGGCAGCACACCCTTAATTCAAATCTATGAAACAGTAAATAATGTTGGGGTAAGAAGTATATAACAGTTCATATTACTAGTGCAGTAGCTTTCCTATCCCTTTTCCCCAGAATAGTGGAGATAGATAGACAGTGTCTAGTTAGACAGTCAGTAGATAAACACCATATGTTAGACAGACATTAGGTTGACAGGGTCAAAAGCTCAACAGGGTCAAAAGGTCGACATGATGTAGGTAGACAGTACAAAGGTCGACATGGTTAAAAGGTCAACATGAAAATGGTCGACTTAGAAAATGTATACACAGTTTTTTTTACATTTTACATATTTTTGGACTATTTCATACCTTCTCTATCCATGTCAGCTTAGAGTTGGTTATAAACCTTGTGGCAAGTTCAACGAGCCACCAAGCCCGAAGTGTGGTGAGAGAAGCCTTTCAACAATTGGGGTTCCCAGATGACAAAACTATCCACACAAACCACAAAAATGCAAAAAAATGTTGTCTACCTTTTGTTCTATCTACCTTTTCACGTCGACCATTTAACCCTGTCGACCTAATGTCTGTCTAATGTGGTGTCTATCTATTGACTGTCTAGCTAGACACTGTCTATGTATCATCTCACACCCACTTGAAGCCGTGGCCCCCTATTAGCGTAATATAAATAAAGCCTTATTGACTATGATTGTTATTTTGTAGAACAAACTCTCAGTAATTTACATTTTTGTTTATCAGGGTAAACATATTATGCATCACTTCCTGCTAAATGAGCAAAGTATTGCTTTTACTTGTTTGAGAAAATAAATTAATCCTCTGTCATGTAACTCAGACATGCATTAAAGGGGTGTTGTACGGCTGACCGGCGGTCTCCTGACCGCCGGTCAGCTTACCGATGCCGGGATCCTGGCAGCATACCAACGCCGGGATCCCGGCGGGGAGGGGCGAGTGCAGCAAGCCCCTTGCGGGTGCGGTGGCGACCTGCGGTCGCCACGGGTTCTATTCCCACTCTATGGGTGTCGTGGACACCTACGAGTGGAAATAGTCCCTGTTGGTCGGCATGCCGACCATCGGGACAGTGACCCGTCGGGCTGGTGGAGGAGGTCATGTGACTGTCGGTCAGCTGACCGGCGGTCACATGAATACCACCCCATTAAAGAACTGCTGTATTTAATAAAGAAAACATTCACTTACACATCATTCTGATTTGCTGTAAGAAGATGTGCACTATTTCTACAACAAGTTTTTATATTTTATGCTGTATCCAGGGGCGTAACACCCAGAGACAATAGAGATGCCTGCCTCCAGGCTCCTGAAGGGGCAGCTTCATGTACAGCAGCACCTGTATCAGAATATGTGAATCAAACAACTGCACAGTGTTACAGTACAGTTAAGGCTCATGAAAAGGGCAGTTCAGCATTGTAAATGAAGTGTATATGCATTACTTATAGTGTTCATTAAACCTTGTAAGATCACACAGTGGCACAGAGGGAGGGGGGGCGGTGGCATCAAATTACCATGGCCCTGGCTGCTGTAGGGGCCTGGGTACGACCCCCCCCCCAGTATACCTGTAATGTTGCCAGCACATTGGCGTCATTTTCCAGGTAATCTCTTTGGGAGGATGGCACTGCACATAGTGGGTCATTCCGACCTGATCACACGCTAGCTATTTGTTTGCAGTGCTGCGATCAGGACAAAACTCAGAAAACTGCGCATGCTTATGCACCGCATTGCACAGGCGCATTGTATGGGTACAAAGCGGATCATTGCTGGGCGATGGATTTAATGAAGAATCCATTCGCACAGCTGATCGCAAGAAGAAGGCATTTATGGGTGTCAACTGACCATTTTAAGGGAGTGGTTGGAAAAATGCAGGCGTGTCCAGGCGTTTGCAGGGCGGGTGTCTGACGTCAATTCCGGGACCGGACAGGCTGAAGTGTTCGCAGCGGCTGAGTAAATTCAGACCTACTCAGAGACTGCACAAAACTTTTTTGTACCACTTGGCTGCACAAGCGTTCGCACACTTGCAAAGTAAAAATACACACCCCCATAGGCGGCGACTATCTGACCACAGGGCTTCAAAAAATAGCTAGCGTGCAATCAAATCGGAATGACCCCCATAGAAAGCAAAGACTCTGGCACTGTGCCAGAGTCTTTGCTCTCTAGTGTCAAGCATTATCTTTCCAAATATCACTGGGAAGATGGCACTGGCCTGGGAGGAGGGACCCACTTCTTGTGCTAAAATTGCACTCCCCTGTGTAGTGCGTGGGGCCGCGAAGCTGGTATATTTTTATATATATAAAAAATTATAGTAATGGTGTAAGAACACCCCCTTTTTAAACCATGCCCCCCTCTACTGGGGCCCCGCGTGGCTCTCAACGGCCCTGGAGATAAGTGCTGACAATACACAAGACAGTTCACAGTGAATGCTGGATGGGACATTGATATAGCATGTCCATGTTCCATCCAGCATTCTGGGGCTAATTCAGTAAGGATTGTAAAAAGTACAAATTAGCAAAAACTGCGACCAATCGCAAAATTGCGAAAGCACGCCCAAACGGAACATCTGCAACATTAATTTAATGTTACAAAAAAAGTGGACTTGTCAAATTTGCTAATTTTGCGATGAGATTTAAAATGCCGCATTTTTTGCTAAAAACCATACACTTAGGCCCTCATTCCGAGTTGTTCGCTCGCTAGCTGCTTTTAGCAGCATTGCACACGCTAAGCCGCTGCCTACTGGGAGTGAATCTTAGCTTAGCAGAATTGCGAACGAAAGATTTGCATAATTGCGAATAGAAATTTCTTTGCAGTTTCTGAGTAGCTCGGGACTTACTCTGCCACTGCGATCAGCTCAGTCAGTTTCGTTCCTGGTTTGACGTCACAAACACACCCAGCGTTCGCCCAGACACTCCCCTGTTTCTCCAGCCACTCCCACGTTTTTCCCAGAAACAGCAGCGTTTTTCCGTACACACCCATAAAACGGCCAGTTTCCGCCCAGAAACACCCACTTCCTGTCAATCACAGTATAATCACCAGAACGATGAAAAATCCTCGTTATGCCGTGAGTAAAATACCTAACTTTTTAGCAAATTTACTTGGCGCAGACGCACTGCGAACATTGCACATGCGTAGTAAGCGACTAATCGCAATATAGAGAAAATCGGCAACGAGCGAACAACTCGGAATGAGGGCCTTAGTTGCATTTTTTGCGTAAAGATTTCTCACAATTTAACATCATCCACACATAACATTGAGCAACCCATGCCTACTTCCAGGATGCGTCGAACAACAAGACGAGCTACTTCCACTGGTGAATCCACAAACACAGGTGGAAAAAGGAAAAAAAAATTGTTTTTTTTTTATGTTGAAAGTTTACATACATGACATTAATGTTTATTTGTTATTATTAACATTCCTTACGTTATTGTTTAATGTGAAAATATTTATAAAAAAAGTGGTGCATAATTAAAATGTCCACAAAATGACAAATATTGTGGTGATGTTATTGAACATATGTGTCTTTATCAAGGGGAAAAAACAAACAAAACCTTACACATGTATGTGGGTATGATTTTTGAAGCTAATAATTTTTTGTTGCTTTAAATCAGAAAAAAAGCCATTAACCAAACGGAAAAAAAAAACTTGCTTGTAAATGTTATTGTACATGTTTGTAAGAAAACAAGTGTGTTCTTGACAAACCTGCATTGTTCTTAACTTAAAGAATTATTAGGTTACTACTAACATATATTTTAGTATTCATACCTCCCAACATGATCCTCTCCAGGATGGACAGAATGCTCTACTTCTGGACTTCCCTCTTAATTTATGATTGCCGTCACCTGTGCTGAAACACCTTTCTTGTCCATTAACCTGTTCAAAACAGGTGCCGGCAATCATAAATTAAGAGAGAAGTCTAGAAGCAGAGCATTGTGTCCCTCCTGGAGAGGGTCATGTTGGGAGGTATGGTATTATACATGTATTATCATTCCTCCCAACATGACCCTCTCCAGGAGGGACAGACTGCTCTGCTCCTGGACTTCCCTCTTACTGTATGATTGCCATCAGATGTGCTGAACATCTTTCTTATCCGTCAACCTGTTCAACACAGGTGCCGGCAATTATAAATTAAGAGAAAAGTCTAGAAGCAGAGCTTTGTGTCCCTCCTGGAGAGGGTGATGTTTGGAGGTATGTATTATATATGTGTTAAATAGTTCAAACCTCCCTTACATGTTGTTAAGTTTCAATGCAGCTGAATAAAGTGAATTGTGGTCAGCAGTGTGAGCTGCTTCAGCTGGGTGTTACGAAGCAATGATTGCAGTATACATTGAACATTCTACAACTGAGGTCAGCTTGTGCAGATTTTAAGGTAGACCTGTAGTCACTCAGAAACTGCCAACCATAAATGTGCGTTCAGTTGCAAAAATTGCGTATTCCCCGCCTACCGTTAATCAGCATACACCCACAACATGCCCCACAACATGCCCCTGCTCGTAGTTTTGCAAGACCAGCCCTTTAGTAAACCCCCTACACGCCTAATTTTCGTAGTGCATAAGCAGTTTTTGCTATGTCTCAGAAGTTGTATTTTTTGTCTCAGATTTTGAATTTTTTTGTCTCAGATTTTACGTATTTTCGCAATTTTTGCAGTTTTTCGTTCCTTGTTGAAATAGCCCCTCTATCTGTTGGTACTTTCCTCAGAGAGCCTCAAAAATCCTATGTGTAGTTCTAATTGAAATGCATTTAGCAAACAGTAAATACAGCTCAGCCCGAATGTACCTCTTGCGCAGGGAAATCTTATTAACTTTACTGTAAGTAATATTTTTTTAAACTAAAGGATGTGTAGATACAACAATGCATTTAACCCTGTGAGTAGCAGGGGTCTGAGATCACTTTTCTCATTATATAGTATCATGCACAGTTGAACGCAAGTCCATTTTGCAGATGATATTTTGTGTATTTTAACTGCACTTGCTACATAACTGAGGACATGCACTTACGTACGGGTGATGCAGAGTTATATACAACTCAGTTGCATTTCCACTTGCAGCTTTGGGGTAGCTTTACTGGTTAGTAAGGTGCATTTATATGTAGGCATCTAGTCTAACCTTTTTTCTTTTATCCTTTTGGCAATTTCAACCCTATTTATTCCTAAGGTCACCAATACCCCTTTCACACCACAAATATATCCCGGAATATTGCCGGGTCGAGCCAGCTCAACCCGGGTCGAGGTGCAGTCTAAAAGCACCACTTTTAAATATCCCGGGTCGAGTAACCCTGCATTTCAACCCGGTATAAAAGCAGTGTTATACATGGGTTGGACCCGGGTCAATGTGCACTCTAAAGTGTCCAACCCGGGTTATTCAACCCTGCATTCATGTAAAAGTGCTGATTGGCTGTTCTTTGTGTGCCTTGATGATGTCAGAAGCCTGAGCCCTGCTACACAGGAGAGAACAGAGAGCATTAAGAATTAGAGCTACTAAGAATTAGCGGTGAGGCGGAGATTGCCAGGCAGCTTACTGCATACCTCCCAACTTATTAAAAGTACAAAGAGGCGCGCCACGTGCATGCGTGCCCGAAAAGAGGGTGTGGCCTATATGAAAGGGGCGTGGTCTAGTGGCAGAGCTGTGATCGTGGGTCACACCCCCTTGTACAGCCACTGAGGGGGCATACCCAGCACTCTCTGAGCTGGTGGCATGCCCCCTCTGTCACCTGTGAATAGATGCTGTGTGTGTGTGCACAGGGGCCCTCATTCCAAGTTGTTCGCTCGCTAGCTGCTTTTAGCAGCATTGCAAACGCTAGGTCGCCGCCCTCTGGGAGTGTATCTTAGCATAGCAGAATAGTGAACAAAAGGTTAGCAGAGCTGCTAATAAATAATTTCTAAGCAGTTTCTGAGTAGCTCCAGACCTACTCCTAGATTGCGATCACCTCAGTCAGTTTAGTTCCTGGTTTAAAGTCACAAACACGCCCTGCGTTCAGCCAGCCACTCCTGCCTTTTTACCTGGCATGCCTGCGTTTTTTAGCACACTCCCTGAAAACGGCCAGTTCCGCCCAGAAACACCCACTTCCTGTCAATCACACTACGATCACTCGAGCGATGAGAAAACGTTGCTCGCGCTTGTGCAAATCTCCAAAGTTTTGTGTTAAATTACTTAACGCAAGCGCGCTGCGTACCATGTGCATTTTCCACCTAATCGCTCAGTTGCGAAAAATGGCAATGAGCGAACAACTCAGAATGACCACCAGTGTCTATTCACCGCTGCTCTGCTAAGCAGAGCAGCAGTGACAGGAGCCTCCCAACTGCCCCCCCACCCCCAACGCGGGACACTGCGGCCTGTGGGTGGAACAGCGGGACAGTCCCCAAAAAACGGGACTGTCCCTTGAAGAACGGGACAGTTGGGAGGTAAGTTATTGGAGCAGTTAAAGATGCAATTGTGTATAAAAACATAGCTCTTTCAGCCATGATTCCTACAATGCTGTCAGCTGTCCTCGCCCTCTACTTTTGTCCCCTTCTGACACCTCCTCTTTCTTAGGCCAAAAAAGTCCATTTAAAATGACATCCATGGTGTTTTAATTGCTGACCCGGGTTGAGTTAAAAGGAGCCAACCCTGCAATAACCTGGGTTGAAAGTGTAGTGTGAAAGGGTCTGACCCGTGTCCGACCCGGATCGGACCCAGGTTCAAAATACGGGGTCGGACCTGGGTTTGCGGTGTGAAAGGGGTATTAATGAGGATGTGTTGAGGACATGAAGCAATAGCAATAGCAGACTTTTGCATACATGAAGAAACACCTATTTTCTGACAGATTCCTTGCCTCTAATTAATTGGAGTAATTACAACTGACTTATTTTCAACTTTACACCAGTACATGTGGCTTTTTTAATAGCATGTAAGCTACCTGCTCTGCAGAAAATTCCATCGAGTCTGCCCATACTGTATTTCTAAAGTGGCAATCTTTTAAAAGACAAAAGTATGTGGTTTTGCCTATTAAATTATTGCTGCTTTAAATATATGCAGGAATTTCTGCAGAGCAGGCAGCTTGCATGCTATTACATCAGCCCCCATCAGTGTGATGGGTTTTGTTTTCAGGAAAATTTACATTTTACATTGAAATCTCAATTGAATTGAATTTTGTTTTCAGCCCTAACTTATACTCTCATAGACATAAATATTTTCCTTTTCATTGTATATTCACTATGTTCCAAATGAAATGTACTGCAGTGGCCAAAATCTTATGTTAAATGCTCCTATGTGCATTGCTATTATGGTGTAGGTGAATAACTGCTTGAACGTCGCTTGTATATCTGATACCAAATACCAACTCTTGGCTACCAATATGACTACCCCCTGTCTGTTGGGCTAATTTTTAATTTGCATGCCTGTCTGATTAAGTTTGTTGTGTGTTCAGCTAGTCAGGAAACCCAAGTAATGCAGTAACCATGAACACTCCCTTACCCCCACAAAAAGAAAAAACAACCTCTTTTCTTTATAAATGTGCGGTGGGCACTTTTCGTGTTTTATGTTTTGGTTTTGGTTTTGGTTCCATGCTTGTGTTTTGGATCTGGATTGATTTTGCCAAAACCACCCTTTCTTTTTTGGATCTGTATTTAAAAAAAAAAACTAAAATCACAGAATTTGGGGGTTATTTTGATCTTACAGTATTATTAACCTCAATAACATTAATTTCCACTCATTTACAGTCTATTCTGAACACCTCACACCTTACAATATTGTTTTTAGGCCAAAATGTTGCACCGAGGTGGCTGTATGACTATGCTAAGCGACACAAGTGTGCGGCATAAACGCCTAGCCCATATAGGAGTGGCACTGCAGTGGCAGACAGGATGGCAGATTATAAAAATAGGCCCCAAACAGCACATCATGCAAAGAAGTAAAAGAGGTACATGAGGTAGCTGTATGACTAAGCTAAGTGACATTAGTGTGCAGCACAAACACCTGGCCCATCTAGGAGTGTCACTTCAGTTGCAGTTAGGATGGTACTTAAAAAACTAGGCCCCAAGCAGCACATCAAGCAAAGAAGAAAAAGAGGTCCAATGAGGTAGCTGTATGACTAAGCTAAGTGACACAAATGTGCGGCACAAACAACATGGGAAGTGTTGTAATTTGCCCAGATGTAATACACGCACAATATTGGTGGCACAGGAGAGCGTACCCCTAAACTACACACACACACACACACACACACACACACACACACACACACATACAGCAAAGCCTGTAAAATTAATTTGGATAATAATAACCCTTTTATTTGGAGCTATTATAATAATATGCAGCACAGGTGAGTGTACCCCTACACCACACAGGGTAAACCCTGTAAAAATGATTTGGATAATTATCTAAGTAACGTATATAACCCTTTTATTTTGAGTAAATTATATAAAGCACAGAACACCACCACTGGACTTTTGGCAGCACAAGACACCACCACTGGACTGATGCAGCACAAGACAGCACCACTGGACTGGACTTATATGGCAGTACATCTGGACTTATACGGCAGTACCCCTAGACTTGTATGGCAGTGTCAGACAGGATGGCACTTTAAAAAACTAGTCCCCAAACAGCACATGATGTAAAGAAGAATAAGAGGTGCAAGATGGAATTGTCCTTGGGCCCTCTCACCCACCCTTATGTTGTATAAACAGGACATGCACACTTTAACAAACCAATCATTTCAGTGACAGGGTCTGCCACACAACTGTGGCTGAAATGATTGGTTTGTTTGGGCACCCATCAAAAAAGAAGCAATCAATCTCTCCTTACACAAACCGGCTCTTAAGAGGAAAGATGCTGACCTCATCCTCATCCTCTGATTCCTCACCACTTTCAGTGTGTACATTTTCCTCCTCACAGAGTATTTAAATTTGTCCCCACTGGAATCCACCATCACAGGTCCCTGTGTACTTTCTGGAAGCACATGTTGGTAAAGATGATGCTCATCGCTGACAAGGTTACCAGCTGCACTAAACACTCTTTCAGAGTACACACTGGAGGAAGGGCAACTTAGGTAAAATAAAGCCAGTTTGTGTAAGGGCATCCAAATTGCCTCTTTTTCCTGCCAGTATACATACGGACTGTCTGACATGCCTACTTGGATGCTGTCACTCATATAATCCTCCACCATTCTTTCAATGGTGACATAATCATATGCAGTGACAGTAGACATGTCAGTAATCATTGGCAGCTTCTTCAGTCCGGACCAGATGTCAGCACTCGCTCCTACATCACCGCCAGTGGGTGGGCTAGGAAGTCTTATTCTTTTCCTCACAGCCCCAGTTGCGGGAGAAAATGAAGGAGGAGCTGTTGACGGGTCACGTTCCACTTGAGTTGACAATTTTCTCACCAGCAGGTCTTTGAACCTCTGCAGACTTGTGTCTGCCATAAAAAGAGATACCATGTATGCTTTAAACCTAGGATCGAGCACGGTGGCCAAAAATGTAGTGCTCTGATTTCAACAGATTGACCAACCTTGAATCCTGGCAAAGTGAATGAAGGGCTCCACCCACAAGTCCCACATACTTTGTGGAATTGCTCTGTCTTAGCTCCTTTTTCAATTTCTCCAGCTGCTTCTGCAAAATCCTGATGAGGGTAATGACCTGACTCAAGTTGGCAGTGTCTGAACTGACTTCACGTGTGGCAAGTTCGAAGGGTTGGAGAACCTTGCTCAAGATGGAAATCATTCTCCACTGCACTTGAGTCAAGTGCATTCCCCCTCCTTTGCCTAAATTGTAGGTGGATGTATAGGCTTGAATGGCCCTTTGCTGCTCCTCCATCCTGTGAAGCATATAGAGTGTTGAATTCCACCTCGTGACCACATCTCACTTCAGGTGATGGCAGGTCAGGTTCAGGAGTGGTTGTTGGTGCTCCAGTCTTCGGCACGTGGTGGCTGAATGTTGAAAGTGGTACGCAATTTTTCGGGCCACGACAGCATCTCCTGCACATCCCTGTCATTTGTCAAAAAATACTGCACCACCAAAGTAATTGTATGTGCAAAACATGGGACGTGCTGGTATTTTCCCAGATGTAATGCACGCAGAATATTGGTGGCATTGTCTGTTACCACAATTCCCCAGAGAGTCTGTTTGCGGTAACCCATTGTGCGATGATGTCCCTCAGTTTCCGTAAGAAGTTATCAGTGGTGTGCCTCTTACGGAAAGCGGTGATACATAGCGTAGCCTGCCTAGGAACCAGTTGGCATTTGAGAGATGCTGCTACTGGTGATGCTGCTGTTGTTGCTGCGGGAGGCAATAGATCTATCCAGTGTGCTCTCACAGTCATATAGTCCTTAGTCTGCCATATTCCTCATGCACACATGTCCTTGTTTAAGTGGACTCTGGGTACAACTGAATTTTTTAGGACACTGAGGACACTTTTTCTGACGTCCCTGTACATTTTCGGTATCGCCTGCCAAGTGAAGTGGATCTAGATGGGATTTCATACTGGGGACACACACCTCCTTCAGTTCTCTAAGTCCCACTGAACTATTGGCAGATATTGGACGCACGAATAACACCAACATAGTTGTCAAGGCCTCAGTTATCAATTTTGCAAAATGATGACTGCTGTCATATTGCATATTCCTGGCAAAGGACTGTTGGACAGTCAATTGCTTAGTTGAAGTAGTACAAGTGGTCTTCTAACTTCCCCTCTTGGGTGACGATCGACTCCCAGCAGCAGCAGCAACAACAGCAGCAGCAGCAACAGCAGCAGTAGGCGTACCACTCAAGGATTCTCTGGAGGAATCCCGGTTAGGAGAGGATGCCTTAGTCTTGCCAGTGACATGGCCTGCAGTACTACTAATGTTCCTGACTGAGGAGGAAGTTGACATTGAGGGAGTTGGTGGTGTGGCTTGCAGGAGCTTGGGTACAAGAGGAAGAAGGAATTTAGGTGTCAGTGGATTGCTTTTGCTCTTACCCAAATTTTCACAACTTGACACTGACTTCTGATGAATGCACAGCAGGTGACGTATAAGGGAGGATCTTACTAGACAGTTAACGTCCTTACCCCTACATATTATGGATTGACAGAGGCAACATACAGCTTGACACCTGTTGTCCGGATTTGTGGAGAAATAATTCCACACCGAAGAGGTGGCTTTTTTGGTATTTTGCCCAGGCATCACATGGGGATTATTTATCCTATGAACAACAACTGTCTCCCCCGGTGCTTGATGTAAACAAACCACATCACCATAAGAATCCTCATCATCAACTTCCTCCTCAGTGCCAGCAACACCCATATCCTCATCCTGGTGTACTTCAACATTGACATCTTCAATTTGAATATCAGAAACTGGACTGTGGGTGCTACTTCCAGCACTTGCAGAGGGTGTTCAAATGGTGGAAGGAGCCACCTCTTCCCATCCAGTGTTGGTAAGGTCAGGCATCGCAACCACCAACACATTTGTACTATCCTTGGGGATTTGTGATACCATTTTAGAATGCACAGTTCTTTGCTGTGTTTTTGCCAGCTTATCTCTTATCATTTTTCTAGCGGGAGGATGAGGGCATCCATCATCATGTGAAGCTGAACCACTAGTCATGAACATAGGCCAGGGACTTAGCCGTTCCTTGCCACTCCGTGTCGTAAATGGCATATTGGCAAGTTTACATTTCTCCTCAGACCATTTAAATTTTTTTTGGGTGGGTAATTTTACTGAACTTTGGCTTTTTAGATCTTTTATGCCCTCTACTATCACATTGGGCATTGGCCTTGGAAGACGACGTTGATGGCATTTCATCATCTATGTCATGACTAGTGGCAACCGCTTCAGCACTATGAGGAAGTGGGTCTTGATCTTTCCCTATTTTATCCTCCAAATTGCAGTAATACATTATTTTTCTGAAGTTATCTAACACAATATGTGAAACATGACAGCGTATACGTACACCACACAGGGCAAATCCTGAGAAAATTATTTGGATTAAATATTAATAACCCCTTTAAATGGAGTAAATAATATACAGCACAGGACAATAACACTGGACTTATACGGCAGTACCACTGAAATTATACAGCAGTACCACTGGACTGGATTTATATGGCAGTATCACTGGAATTATACGGCAGTACCAGTAAATTATACGGCAGTACCACTGGACTGGATTTATATGGCAGCATCATTGGAATTATATTGCAGTATCACTGGAATGATTTGGCAGTTCAACTGAATTTATATGGCAGTACCACTCGAATTATACGGCAGTATCACTGGAATTATATGGCAGTATCACTGGAATTATACGGCAGTACCACTGGACTTATACGGCAGCACCACTGGACTGGATTTATATGGCAGTATCACTGGAATTATACAGCAATATCACTGGAATTATATGGCAGTACCACTAGACTGGATTTATACGGCAGTATCACTGGAATTATTCGGCAGTATCACTGGAATGATTTGGCAGTTCCACTGAATTTATATGCCAGTACCACTTGAATTATACAGCAGTATCACTGGAATTATACGGAAGTACCACTGGACTTATACGGCAGTACCACTGGATTGGATTTATACGGCAGTATCACTGGAATTATACGGCAATATCACTGGAATTATATGGCAGTACCAGCGGACTGGATTTATACAGCAGTATCACTGGAATGATTCGGCAGTATCACTGGAATTATAAGGCAGTACCACTGGACTTATATGGCATTACCACTGGACTGGATTTATACGGCAGTATCATTGGAATTATACGGCAGCACCACTGGATTTATTCGACAGTACCATTGGACTGGATTTATATGGCAGTTTCACTGGAATTATACAGCAGTATCACTGGAATTATATGGCAGTACCACTGGACTGGATTTATACGCCAGTACTGCTGGAATTATATGGCAGTATCACTAGAATTATATGGAAGTACCACTGGATTTATAAGCTAGTTCCACTGAAATTACATGGTATCCCAGAATGATGGCAGTGGGGCAAGCGCTACGAGTCCCCTTGCGGGCTTGCTGTGATTGCCATGCAGCAGACTCGGTGGTTCACTGCGCTCACCACAGGATCTATTCCCACTCTGTGGGTGTCGTGGATTCCCACGAGTGGGAATAGCCCTGTTGAGTCAGTAATCCAGCTGTCAGCATTGTTGGCTGTTGGCATTGTCGGCTGTCTCGACTCCAGCATCAGTATCCTGACCCCCAGGTGCCTGACAACTGAAAAAAAAATGCATCCCCTATATATGGTGCATATCAGTGGGTAAATGATAACAAGAACTCAAGCCAATTTACTGAATACCATCTTTTGGCCTCGATTAGGCCGTTATCATTGTCAACTGGATAGAAAGCTTTTTTCTTCTGTGCTTATTTCCAGATTCTTTCACCAGTCAACATTTTTATCTGAACCTCAAAAAAATTTAAAATGGCCTCTCATAGTGTAAAATTGTAACATTAAGTGAAAGAAACAGACTGACCACAAAAGATAAAAGAATTGGCTTAGTGCCGTGCAGGGCCTTTATTCCAAAGGCATAGACAATAGCAAAAAGGATGGATGCTGAAGCCCGGGTTTCAAACCTTTCTCCTGCTTAACAGATATTGGATTATCAGGTCCTGACAGGTCCTAAAGGCAACTCCTCCAAACCAACAACGCGTTTCAAATGAAAAGTCTTCAAGGGTGTAGTGGAGTATGATTTTTAACTCAATGGAAATCCAGCACCAGAATGTATGAGATTTTCATTGATCTAAAAGGAATTGTATTAATATTATAATTCACTCATATTGTTAGTAGTTCCATATATGGAGTATTGTATTGATGCTATTCATTGATTAAATACAAACATGATTACAACAAAAAAGAAAAGGGAATCAATTAAGGGCAGGTGCACTCATTCCCTTCCACAAGATAATGTTTCACTTTTAGTTATGTATTTAAAACGTAATTTTTATTAATTTTGTATTAAAATATTTAGAGGATATCAATAGCCATGTGAAAATTGCTTATTTTGATAATTGTTCCACATGATGTATCATGTATGACCCTATAATAGGGTTATAAAAAAGTGTATTATAAGAAGGTAATAGAAAAAGAATAATGTGATGTAAAGGAAACAAAAAAAATATTTTTTGGGAATGAGGAATCATTTAAAAACACAATGATGTGTGCAGTCTCTTATTCTGAATTGTAATTAGTACAGTTTTGATGTTATTGGTTAATGTGTTCCCCTGAGTTAAATCATTTGATGTATTATCCTTTCTCACAGTGAGATAGGCTAGTGGTTACAGTTTCAACAGAATATGATGTTACAAATGTATTGAATGGTTACAATAATAGTTGCAAATTGTTGCAAATGTGTTTATTTCAATCCTATCGTTACAAATGATACTTTAGTTTCTTCTCAAACTGACAGGGCAGTGAAACTATTTACAGAGACAGTGTTGTAGTTTCCACTATAGCCTCTTGACATACACAGAATGGTATGTGGATTTCATTTTTATTTAATAAAATAACATTACGAAAATGTAGTTTTGTATAAGCTAATATTTAAAAATTAGCTCTGATATCCCAACGTACCAGTGTAATATTATTCAAGGCTTATCAGTATTAATATCATCCAATGGGGGGTAATTCCAAGTTGATCGCAGCAGGAATTTTGTTAGCAGTTGGGCAAAACCATGGGCGTCATTCCGAGTTGTTCGCTTGCAAGCGGATTTTAGCAGATTTGCTCATGCTAAGCCGCCGCCTACTGGGAGTGAATCTTAGCATCTTAAAATTGCGAACGATGTATTCGCAATATTGCGATTACACACCTCGTAGCAGTTTCTGAGTAGCTCCAGACTTACTCGGCTTCTGTGATCAGTTCAGTGCTTGTCGTTCCTGGTTTGACGTCACAAACACACCCAGCGTTCGCCCAGACACTCCCCCGTTTCTCCCGCCACTCCTGCGTTTTTTCCCACACGCCCATAAAACGGCCTGTTTCCGCCCAGTAAGACCCATTTCCTGTCAATCACATTACGATCGCCAGAACGAAGAAAAAGCCGTGAGTAAAATTCCTAAGTGCATAGCAAATTTACTTGGCGCAGTCACAGTGCGGACATTGCGCATGTGCATTAAGCGGAAAATCGCTGCGATGCGAAGAATTTTACCGAGCGAACAACTCGGAATGACCCCCCATGTGCACTGCAGGGGGGGTAGATATAACATGTGCAGAGAGAGTTAGATTTGGGTGGGGTGTGTTCAATCTGCAATCTAAGTTGCAGTGTAAAAAAAAAGCAGCCAGTATTTACCCTGCACAGAAATAAAATAACCCACCCAAATCTAACTCTTTCTGCACATGTTATATCTGCCTCCCCTGCAGTGCACATGGTTTTGCCCAGCTGCTAACATAATTCCTGCTGCGATCAACTTGGAATTACTCCCAATGTGTATATGATATTGACACAAATTTGATAGTACCTTATAAATTATTACATTCAGACTGTATGGTTAGCTTATTAACATACAATATACTGTACATAAATCTTTCGGTTCAACATTGTTGTATAATACACAAATTGTGTTACAATAAATAAAGATTAGATATCTCCTCTTATATTATTATCCCTTTATTGAGAGTGTCTTAATATGAGATTTTATTCATCATATCACATTAGCTTTCACTAAGCCCAATCGCTTGTTAATCATATAAGGTTATATAAGTACAGTAGATGCTGCACAAGTTTGTGTAGCATGTATCCTGTCCCCATGTACAGTACATACAGTTAATTACTCATTAGACCAGCTCTGTCACAATGGAAATAAATCTCTTATACTGATCCTAATTCTGTGAAACACACCAGCATACTGTTGGCCCATGATCTTAATTCAACTGTACATATATCCTAATAAATGGTGGATAAACAAATAACATAGTATGAGTGGCACACAGCAATGCTACTGATGTGCATTTCACTTTTAACCAAAGCTTTCTCAGGGCTTATGGGCCCACATGTATTAAGCCACAACAAGAGATAAATCTGAGATGCATAAGGAGTGATAAATGACCAGTCAACCAGCTCCTAATTGTCATTTTTCAAACACAGCCAGTGACATGGCAGTTAGGAAACTGATTGGCTGGTCATTTACCACTCCTTATGCATCTCAGATTTATCTCTTGTTAAGGCTTAATACATTTGGGCCATAGTATTCGGCGCATGCCTGCTAGAACATATATATTGGAGGAGAGAACCAATAAGAGAGTCAGAGAGAGAGAGAGAGAGAGATTAGTTTCAGCCAGTCACAATCACGGGCAGGAGTTTCAAATCTTCCGTCTGTTACTGATCAATTAGCAGCTCTATTTCAGTTCCTGGTAATCCATTCACTCTGTATTCCGATTCAAGTTGGGTGTATCAGTTGAATTAAGAGCGCATCGATGGTTACCTATTAATGTTACTAAGAACCCTGTACTCTATATTCATGAACTATTATGATGAATGTTATGACGGTCCTTATTAAATTCAGTTTATCCATATTACATATTTACCATATTGATCGTGTGTATTCAAATATTTTGTATTCACATTAACGTGCATATAATATTTAATCTTGTAACATATTATAATGTACTACATATATTTTGTGTATATATAGTGCTATTAACTGTTAATGTGAGCATAAATTAAATGTGTTTTATTTTGATATATATAAACAATATTTTTTTGTACAAATTATGTGAAATAAATTCTGTGTAAATATGTATATAATTCTATGTAATAAAAAATAAATAAAATATAATTGGATGAATTAGTGTCATATAAATGTTGGAACACATGCAGTCATATGCGGTCCACAGGGGAAACATTTTCATTTTTTATTTCATTATGATGGTATATGGGAAATCAGTACTAATTTTACTTTTACTGTGCCTTAACATATTGATTAATAAGCCTTGCTTTGAAATCAATAAAGGTATGAACAATGGGATAAAGGTGACAACTTCAAATATAGTTGCCATCTTTATCCAGTACCTCTATCATTGTTGTTTCAAATTGTAAAGCACAATGGAGTGTACAGTGCTATATAAGAAACTGTTAAATAATAATAATAATAATAATAATAATAATAATAATATTCTGTAGTGTAGGGGGTCAATGTCTGGTGATCACAATGACCACTAGAAATGAGCTTTTATAGGGGAACATATTTGCATTATGGATACCCAAATTATTCCTACCTAGCTGAAAGACTAGACACTTTGGAATTTGTGAGTTTAGACTTGAGGAAACCCAACAAATCAGTCCACCTCAGTTTAAAGGTACATTGGGAGGATGAATCACAGTCATACTTCGCAGTAAAGGGGTTAAAGATTTGTTTAATGTATGAAAGCAGATTATAAATATAATACATCTAGGTGTGAAAAATAATTTAACATTTTCTTTATTACAAATGCAATCCAATCTTTATGAACAAGAAAGTAAAACCTACTAGTCATGAATTGTAGATTCTACTGAATTCTACTGAATTCCATCTGAACAATATTGTCTTTGTAGATGTGGCAGCATTCAACAAGAGCAATCTTTTTTGTCATAGTTGCTTTCATTAGGATCATGAATATTACAAAACAACCAGTCACTGCCGACAGAAAACTGAATTGTTAAGGTGAATGTGAGAAGTACTGTACAGTATCTGAATATTCAGACAAAATTCCTGTACTTTAAGACACAACCATAAACAGTGTACTAGGTCTATACTGGGTAAATGACAATAATTTATATTTTGACAAATAATATTTTGTTAATTTTTAAAGTGTTCTATTTTAAAAGGCTCCTCTGCTTATAACAGATTATTATTTAAAAAATGTAACACAATTATATTTTCTGTTACAACAGCATTGGGTGAAGTTGAACCATAATTGAGTGTGCATTAGCACCAAGCACATTATTCTAAATACTTTAGCTTCATTCTAAATATTTTGTCATACTTATGTGACATATTCCATTCTTGATAATGATAGAGTACTATTAATTTGTCTGACTGAGCACCAATTTGCAGGCGATTATTTTTTATTAAAGCTTTGTGGAAGACAAATGGGACAGTTTAAAGATTTATGCAGTCATCTGTTGCAAGAAATTATATGTTTACCAAAGAGTGAAAATAAAACAGTTCTGATGTCTTCTTAAAAAGCATGAAAACATGTAATTAAATAGACTGTATTTGCAAACCGAAAATATTTTTCGCTCAGGTTTTTTAACTATTTTGTTGCACACACGCAAACAGACACACACACACACACACACACACACACACACACACACACACACATGCACGCGCATGTGCACGCACACACACACACACACACACACATGCAAATGGAATTACTGTAACTTTGTTTCACATTCTGCAGTTTCACTTCATATTACAGATACAAGCCATCTTTTTCAGTCGAAAAGTTTTGATAACAATCCCTCTAATTTGCATTAACTGATGACCCAAGAGAGTTGAACGTTTGAGTCTAAACTGTTCCATCAGTATGCACAGATATTTAACAGTAGATTTGTTACATTGGGGCAGGTCAGCAGGATATGCAAATTCTCACTTCCCTTGGTACATAAGTGTTTGGTGAAGTGACAATTTAATACAGCAGTTATATACAACAAAGTGCAGATGTGGAGATCTCCAAAGTACAAAAATGACACTAAACAACAAATAAATATAGGGTGTCACTATGTTTCCACCTTTCCTCTATAACCATAAAATACACTGTACAACAGCTCCAAACCTGCACAGTATAATAACTAGAAATTTGCACTGAGTTTTAACAGCAGGTAAAAAAATTATATTTTTTTGTAATATTACTGTATATGCAAAATTTAATGTTAGAGACCGTGATAAAATCATACAGTTTCAAAGTTACAATATTAAAAAGTTGAACTGGAAATAAATGAGTGCAATTCTCTGTTCAGATGTAAATAACCCACAATGTCTTAAAATAAATACACAATCTACTGTAGCAGTAAGATATTATTTTGTATTGCTCCTATAATATCATCCTATCTTAGATATGTGATATATACAGTATGCTGTATGTACTGTAACTTGAATTTCTAAAGCATCTTATTTTTATGTTTCTTTCAAAGTAATTTCATAAATTTCATGCTTATTTAAAAAAAAATGCCATAGATTGATTAAATGGGATGTGGTCAGAATCCCTGCAGTAAGGATCCTGACAGCAGGATCCTAATGGTCAGAATCCTGATGGATCATGAAGGTAAATAATGGGGTTGGGTTTGGGCTTAGGCACTAGGTGGCAGGTTAGGGTTAGACTATGTTATGGGGGGGGGGGGGGGCAAACATTAGGGTTAAGCTGCATGGAGGGGGATGGTTAGGGTTAAGCTGCTATAGGTATGGGTTAGGGGTAGGATTAAAATATTTACCAGGATCCATTGAGCTCTATATATTTCTGTTGGCCCACTTTCTGCAGAGGTGGATGCGTGGGGCTATATATGCAACCTCACGGCTCCACCTCCCGCAATTGGTTTTATACCACACAACTGCTTTTGGTGGCATAATACTCCCTGCTGGCAGGATCTTGATTCTTGCTTCTGCTTTTGCTTTGATTAGTGCCACATTGCCCCTATCCTAATGGAGAGGTTTGTGGCGAAATCCTCTAGAGGGTGATGAGGAGCTTCTACTACTAAAGCCAGGGACACTCGGGCTTCGGCTTCAGATCCCTCTAGCCCCCGACCCTCCTTGCCTGGCGCTGACGTTCTGGAAGGTGTAGCTGGCCCTTTCAAGTATGCAACAGCCTCGGTGGCTAAGGCACAGGAAATCTCTGACCTGCTCTCCCCGTTATTGGACAAGACGCTGGCTTGGATTCAAGGAGGCCATCGACTCCACCATGGCGCAGCTGAAATAACATAGCACATGCTTCGATGAAGTTGAGCAACATGTGTCCAATCTTGAAGATGACCTTACTACTACTCGCTCCATCATCGATACCCAGGAAGCATGCATCACTGCCAAACAAGACAAATTTGAAGATTTAGAGAATCGTAATCTTGTTAATGTTTCCGCCTGATTGGGCTACCTGAGTCTGTCAAACCCAAGGAGCTGTTGTCCTTAGTCTCTACCTGGCTACTGACTGAGCTGGGCTGCTTGATTACTGGAGACCCACTACTTATCAAACTGGCTCACCATGTTGTCCCCGACCATCAGACATACCGTCGTAAGCCACGCACAGTCATATTCAAATCCTCAAATACATGGATAAAGTCAAGGTTATGGAGGCATATCGCAAAGCACAAGAACTATCTTATAATGGCGACTAATTGCTCCTCTTCTAAGACTTTTCATATAACATAGCTATGAGGAAACGGGAGTTCTCGCCTGACGGCAAGGCTCTGTTTGATGTGGGGATCCGCTTGGCTTTACTCTATCCAGCAAAACTTTGAGTGCAGTACAATGGAAATCTCACCTGTTCGACTCAGCAGCTGCTGCGAATACTTTTGTTGATTCTTTACGAAGCCCATGTTCACCCACCTCTAGATCTGGAGACTAATGCTATACTTGGACTATACGCACATTAGCTATGTCTTTCTTATCTCCCCCATGTGCGGTAATGTATTATTGCTGATGCTTTAAGTTTTTGCTCTAACCCACAATGTTATTTTGTTTAATTTCTTGATTATGGGTCCTTCTTGGATCATCCAATGTCTGCTTCTTTCCTTTTCCATCCCTCCCCCCTTCTTATTCCCCACTCCATTGTCCCCCCCATTTCTTTCTATTCAGAATGCTGTTTTGGATTAATGTTAGGTCTGACAGACCTATGCTTTGGGTTCTACAAATATTGAAAAATGGACGTACTGCACTCTTTTACTTCACAATGTTTACGCTGTTTTGCATGCAGATTAGAATGTTTTTCTTCACTTCTCACCGGGCTTCCCTGCTTGCTGGGACAGGAGAATCCGCACAATTAGTTCTCTTACTGCTGACCTTGTCCGATAGGATGGGTATTGGGTGACTTAGGGACTTTATATGACTACTTCTTCCAACACTAAACAGTGTCTGAAGTTCCCTACGTGGAATGTAGAAGGCCTAAACACACCGATAAAATGTAGGAAAATTCTGCAACATCTAAAGCGCCTGAAACCAGACATAGCGGTGCTGCAAGAGACCCATTGGAAGATAGGGGATCCCAACGTACTCAGAGACAACTGGATTAATTAATATAAATCGGCCTCTTTTACTACTAAGAAAAGAGGGGTGGTGATTATATTTCATAAATCTCTCAGATACTCTATTTCAGATACCCTTATAGATAGTGAAGGTAGATATCTATTTATAAAACTATGTTTAGAGGGGGAACTGTACACCATAGAGAATATATATGTTCCTAATATGGAAAGTAATGCCTTCTTCACTTACCTATATGTTCGTCTACAGGACTGGGTAGAGGGTAGACTGATCTTGGGAGGGGATTTTAACTCAGCACTCCATCCAATTTTAGATAGGTCCAGTACTCCAGGGGGTAGGAATAACACCGCCTCGGCAGCCCTACAACACTTGTTATCTGCTTTACAATTATTTCACCCTTGGCGGTATCAACATCCTGATAGTCAAGAATATACTTTTTATTTGCACCCTCACAATACTTCCACTAGAATAGACTATTGGTAATTTTCTACCGGACTATCCTCTAGAATACGAGATTCAAAGGTGGAAAACATAGCTACTGTATTTCTGACCATGCACCCACATGGTTCACCCTCAATTTAACTACCCCCAAAATGGTTTCTTTCAATTGGAGGTTCCCCTCTTTTTTATTTACATCCCCTGATTTTAAATCTTATCTGGAAACTAATTTTCTAAATTATGTAGATGATAATGTTCAACATTTGGATGACATCAATCTATTTTGGTCAGCTTCCAAGCCAGTGCTGAGAGGCCACGTTATAGCATATGTCACGAATAAACGCAGAATGCTCATACGTCAGTTTCAAGAATTGGGTATGGAACTCACAGTTTTTTACGCTACTTTCTTGTCATCACCGACGACTGACCATCGTAGAACATATCTGGAAATGAAACAGCTTTATGATACTCTTTGCACGGACAGGGCTCAATAAACTCTAGACTACCAGAAACATAAATACTTTAGATGGGGCAGCAAATCAGAAAATTATTAGCAAATGTGGTTGGCAGCCAACGTCCTACACCTCACGTTCTTACCCTCAACACTGCTTCCCATTCGTTGTCTGACTAGGTAGATATTGCTAATTCATTACTTGATTATTACAAAGGGTTTTATACTGCACCCCCCTGATGACCCCACTGAAGGCATTGCCTTCCCCAGATCAGCTGGCTTTCGTGTGCTATCGGAGGAGGAGAAGGATTCTCTTTCGGAACCTATTACCGAACTAGAACTGACGACAACACTTAAACTTGCCAATGGCAAGTCTCCAGGCCCGGACGGATTGAGCGCTGAATATTATAAGCTGTTATTACCTCATATCACCCCACACCTGCTGGCCTTATTTAATTCTATATTATTTGGTAATGTTGCTCCTCCCTCCTTTAACCAAGCCCGTATAATAATCTTACCAAAACCGGGCAAGGACTCTACTTTAGTACAATCCTACCGCCCAATATCTCTGTTAAATCAAGATTTTAAGCTTGTATCCGCCCTCATGGCAAATAGATTACAAATTATTTTGTCTAGACTACTTCACCCGTCCCAAGCCAGTTTTGTGAAGGGGAGAACATCGGTACATAATATAAGCCAGTTGGTGGCTGCTTTGACTAAAACAAGCAAATTGCCACACGGCACATCTCTGCTGGTGAGCTGTGATGCTGACGAGGCATTTGACTGGGTGTCTTGGTCTCACCTCCTGAGAGTGCTTCTTTGGCAACGATTTGGCGCTAATTTTATCAAACTTTTTCGCACACTATACGCTTCACCCTCTGCATTTCTTACTATGAATGGGATGAATACCGATACCTTTAATTTGCACAGAGGCACCAGACAAGGTTGCCCCCTGTCCCCACTCCTTTTTAACCTCGCCTTAGACCCATTTATTAGACATTGCTACCTGACTGATATTTGGATAGGGATTAAAATTGGATCTCACCACCTTAAAGTCTCGGCATATGCCGATGACTTATTGTTATATTTCTCGAATCCTCACATAGATTTTCCAGATTTCTTACGTCTACTGGCGGTCTTTGAGTCCGTCTCGGGGTTTTTGATTAACAAATCTAAAATGGAAGCATTAGCCCTGCACCCAATGGCGTCCTAGGGTTGGAATACTCAATTTCCCTTCCACTGGGCAGACCAGACGATTACATACCTGGGTCTTCAAATCCCTGCCAACCACTCTGACCTATACAAATCCAATTTCCCGTGAATCATTACCCACACATTAGCTGATTTCCAGGCCTGGAAGCACTTACTGCTCTCTTACCTTGGAAGGTGTCACTTGATTAAAATGATCAACTTCCCAAGATTGTTATATCCCATGCAAATGTTACCCTTATTGTTGTCAGAAGCAGATTTGACTATTTTGAACAAGGCCTCCAGTGGGTTCCTCTGGGCAAATAAGAAACCTAGGATTTCTCTATTTAAATGTTGTCAATCCCCAAAATTGGGGGTATAAACCTTCCCTGTCTTAAAAGTTACATGTTGGCAGCGAATTATCGCTATGCTGTGGATTGGATATATGAGACAGAACATTTTGCCAGCACCAGCTTGGAACAGGCCTTTTGTCCTGATGTCCCTCTTGTTGCCTTATTACACATGCGTCCTTCTACTTTCCCGAACTCCATCGCAGCTAATATTTTGATAACTTTCACATGCGCTGCATAGACATTAGCATGTTCTAGAATGGGCATCTCCAGCTTTAATACTCTATTTTTCCCATTAACTCAATATACAGAATTCAGAGGGACTACTGTCCATTCAACATTGACAGCTTTATCACGACTCAATGCCAGATTACTATACCAATTACTAGATCAAAGTACACTCCAAATTCATTCTTATACTACTCTTTGTGAGAAATATCCACAAATTAAAATTCCACTGGTCACATACTTCGAAAATACGTAGTTCTGTACACAGTTTTTTGGCTGATTTGACAGATAAGGACAAAACTAATGATCTGGATAGGTTATTAAGGTTGAAATCAGGAAGGAGTCCCTCAATGTCCTTCTTATACACATTTATCAAAAGAACTATTGATTGGGATACCACTCTCACAGGGTTGGGTAAATGGTCCACGGACTTCCCATCTATTACGATCCCAACTATACTTACCGCTTTTAACCGTTTGAATAAATACCTTATATCAGCCTCATATGCTGAAATGAACTATCAAATTTTTACACCACCCATATATCACCCCGAAACTATGATTTCAAATGGGTCTATCGACAGATTCCAAATGTTTTAAATGTGGAATGGTTCACGCTAATGTGTATAATTGTCTGCGGAGTTGCCCAGAGGTTTTTAAATAAGAGAGCTCAATTCAATCCTTTATTACAGAAAAGTTGGGTATAAATATTGATGTTTCCCCCGAGTGGACTTTTTGGGACATTTACTCTCCTCTCCACACCCCAAAATACAGAGCCGGCCCCAACCAATATGATGCCCTAGGCAAGATTATGGCTGGTGCCCCCTAGCACCACCGCTGGATCCGCCCCTGACCTTACACCTCTTTCCCAGCACCATCACCCCTCACCCACAGCAGTCCTTATTTTGGTGTTTGTATCCCCTATACTTTAAACAGGAACAGCTCGCAAATTTGGCGCACAGCCCAAAAAGGGGTGTGTTTTTGCTGGCAAGGGGCATGGCCACACAACAGTAACCCCAATTCCAATTACGCCACACAGTACTGCAACTTTATTCACATTTAATCATGTGATAGTGTCCATAATTCATATTACATCCCACAGTAGCATCACTTTACCTTATAAACGTTACTCCTCACAGTAGAGCCTCTTATTCACATTACATCACACTGAATTGCTCCTTATTCACATTACACCACACCCTATTGCTCTTTAGTCACAATAGACGACACAGTAGTGCCCTTTCTATATGCAATGCCACATAGTAGAGTACCTTATAAACATAATGCCACACATTAGTAATGCATTTATACACATAATTCCACACAGTAATGGCCCTTACACATATGAGACACCTTATTAATGTCCTTATAAACATAATGCGCCTTACACATTTTGACACCTTTATTAATGCCCTTTTACACATAATGTCCTTACATATGCCGCACATTAATGCATTTTTACATGACACACATAATGCTCCTTACACATATTCTGAACACTACTGCACAACCAACCCACTCACATGCACACAGCACTCGCACTGCCACTAACACTGTGACCTCTGCCTCTGCTTGGATACAGATGTGTCCTCATAAATCTTGCCTCAATGCTAATGTCGGGCACCTTTTTTTTAATGAAAATGCATCTTATTTGCATTGCTACGTGGCTAGGTTGCACAAGCAGCTTCTGCTGATTAAAATGATATGCAGCATGCCTATATACTGTGCGAGACTGTGGCTGTATCTGCATATGAAATGCTACACACAGAATATAGGCATGCCACATATCATTTTAATCAGCAGAATCTGCTGATGCCCCTAGGCATATCAAATGCCCTAGGCAATTGCCTAGTTTGCCTATGCCTATGGCCGGCTCTGCCAAAATACCATTAGGGCAGCGCACCAAATTGGCTAAAGTGGCTGCTGCCAGGAAGAAATGTATCCTTTCACAGTGGATATCCACAGATACTTTGGCCCTCATTCCGAGTTGATCGTTCGCAAGGCGATTTTAGCAGAGTTGCTCACGCTAAGCCGCCGCCTACTGGGAGTTTATCTTAGCATCTTAAAATTGCGAACGATGTATTCGCAATATTGCGATTACAAACTACTTAGCAGTTTCAGAGTAGCTCCACACTTACTCGGCATCTGCGATCAGTTCAGTGCTTGTCGTTCCTGGTTTGACGTCACAAACACACCCAGCGTTCGCCCAGACACTCCTCCGTTTCCCCGGCCACTCCTGCGTTTTTTCCGGAAACGGTAGCGTTTTTTCCCGCACGCCCATAAAACGGCCTGTTTCCGCCCAGTAACACCCATTTCCTGTCAATCACACTACGATCGCCGGAGCGATGAAAAAGCAGTGAGTAAAAATACTATCTCCATTGTAAAATTACTTGGCGCAGTCGCAGTGCGAATATTGCGCATGCGTACTAAGCGGAATTTCACTGCGATGCGATGAAAAATACAGAGCGAACGACTCGGAATGAGGGCCATTATCTTTGACTCTATTATTACCCTGCTTATTATACCTTTTTCATATGAAATGGTTGGAGATGGTAGTAAATAAAGAAAAAAGAGTAGAGAGGTTCTTTGAGATATGGCTCCCATATGTCAAAACACTGCCTGATTCCATAAAAGACTCTTATAGATGGGCAGTGACTCTCACCTCTTGGTACAATCTTGAGGTGCTCGCCCTAGGTTATCCACCCTTTTAAAAGTTTATTGATTGATGATTCCTTTGTTCCACATGTTTGGCATGCTATATACCTCCTTATGACATTGTCTGCAACAATTATATTGTCTATATATTGAATGTACTTGAAAATCTGTATTGTGCAGTTGTCCAATAAAGTATTTTCCAAAAAAACTCATTTCCACAAATTCTACTCATTTCAAGTCAATTTTGACCACCTTAAAATATTGTTTTCATCAAGTTTTAAATTCCATATAAAGGCGCCATAGCCGGGAATCAGTGTAATTTCATTCACTTTCTGGCAGGATGTCTGCAATAAAGTTTAAATAAAGTAAAGTTTAAATAAAGGGCAATATGTTTAATTAATACAAAAATTAGTTCTATATTGGTCAAAAACATATATATGTATATACATGGTACATACCTTGTATAAAACTGGCTGAGGCAACCTGAGGCACTCCACCCATTGTTGCCAAACTACTCCAATGGGTAGATCCTTCTTCAGGTCAAACATGACTTTCAGGAACTGATCCTACATTGAGGCTGAAAATAATTTGTACAGATGATTACAGCATCTAAAAATATATATTGCACAATATATATTTCTCTAGCATCCATAAGGGATATTGGGGAAATGTAGTACGATGGGTATAGATGGGGTCCAAAGTAGCCAGCACACTTTAAATTTCTTTAACTGGGTGTGCTGGCTCCTCCCCTCTATGCCCCCCTCCCACAGGCAGTTTAGAAAAAAGTGCCCTCTGGAGAGGATGCACATCTCTGAGCTCCAGAGAGTTTTATTCAATTTCTTTTTTATGTTTGTTATTTTCGGTATGCTATTTGGGTAACAGCATACCTGCACAGTGGGAGTTAGGGGGGAGGCGGTCACTGGCCTTACGAGGTGCAGAGATGCTTCCCCAACGCAGGACCACCATCCTGAGGGGTTATTGTTCAGCGGGGCACTGTGCCTTGGCTGTCACAGCTGCAGCATGCCACACACCTCTAACACTGCCTGAAGGTGACATTGGTAGTGAGTACAAACTGGGGGCCCTGCTAGGGGGGTTCCCTGGTTCACTATGTGGCTGAACGCGGGTGCAGTGTATGGGACGGTCCCAGGGGTCCCACTAAGATCCCCTATGTAGACTGGCACACAACTGGTTAGACTAGCACTTGTTGTGATGTTTTTAAGCTGAAAGGAGACTTTGCAAATATAATAAATCACTGTAGCTCTGGTGCCATTGTAGGGGGCGGAGCTACCACAGAGCGGGACTGGAGGCATTTTGGCGCCTTCCTCTGATTACTGCAGTCATACACAGCACACACAGTGCTTCCTGACTCCTCAGCCATGCTGGATATCTGGTACAGGGTGTAGCAAAGAGGGAGAGCCGCTATTGTACACTATCTGGGTCCTCTACCGGACCAAATGTATTAGTGTTTACTGTGATATAGTTAGCTGAGAGGCTCACTGGGGCAGTGCAGCTAGGGGTGTGCTGGTGTCCTTTTCTCTGCGGGTCTCCTCTCACATACAGTAGGGCAGGCTTGCAATATAACTGGGTGTATGTGTATGTCATTCTGCTTACTGTGAGTCATGGATAAACACAAACTGTGCAGTGTATGCCACACCAGATTCTCTCCATTATCATCTGATTCTGTTTCTTGTGAACAATGCAGCCAATCTTCACAAATCAGTGAAGGGGCTGGGGGGAGGGTCCAAAACCCAAATGACTAGGGTCTCTTAAAACTATGTCATCCCAGCTCACTGCAAATGTTCAGAAAACTCAGCTACTACAACAGGCTGTTGCAGATTTAGCTGCTAGGGCAGATGTTGCACAGCTCCGCTCCACTAATGCAGGTCCACAAAAGCGTGGATTACCTGCAGTACTATCTGACACAGATGAGGATATACAGGAGGATAGGGAGGACTTGGACCCCATTAGTGGGGCCCCACCAATTCTGCACAGGGTATTGAACCCCTAATTCTGTCTATAAGGGACATGTTAAAGCTCCCTCTAGAGGACACTGTGTCATAGCGGTCATTTTTCTTTACACAAAGCAAGCCTAATGTCACTTTCCCTGATTCCACAGAGTTAGATGACCTATTCTAGCTGGCCTGGAAAAATCCAGACAAAAAATTCCAAGTGTCCAAAAAGTTTTTGTGCACTTTCCCATTTGCTCCTGAAGGTAGGAAATTTTGAATGGAACCCCCTGGGGTTGATGTATCAGTCTCTCGATTGTCCAAAAAGGCGGTGCTGCCTGCCCCGGGCTCCTTTACCATGAAGGACTCTGGGGATAGGAAAATAGAGACTACACTCAAATCTATTTACATAGCATCAGGTGGATCGCAAGGCCAGTCATTGCGGGTTGCTGGATGACCCATGCCATTTATTCCTTGGTCACTCAGATTCAGGGTAGCCTCTTTGGGGATATGCCCCATGTCACTATGGTGACCCTCCTAAAACACATTCAGAACACTACACATGTCCTCTGTGATTCACTCATGGAGATGGGGAACATTAATGCTAGGACTTCTGCCATGGCAGTGTCGGCACGCAGGGCCTTGTGGTTGTGTCAGTGGATTGCGGACGCAGAATCCAAATGGTAGTGTGGAATCCCTCTCCTTTTCTGGGGAAAGTCTCTTTAGGGTTGAGTTGGATACCTGGATTTACAAAATTACGGCTGGGAAATCTACGTTTCTCCCCTCTGCCAGTGAGATGTTATTACCTGGGGCCATCTTTACAGTCCTTTCAGTCTCACAGATTTCGATCTAAGACAAGAGGTGCCTCCAATGCAACTAGAGGAACCAGAGGTAAGTCCAGAAAACCTGCAAGCACCAGCTCTCAGGAACAGACCACCAGTCCTGCTTCTGGTAAGACCTCAGCATGATGGTGCCCACCCACCCCAAGGGGATCTTGAGGTGGGAGCTCGACTGCATCACTTCAGCCATGTCTGGGAGGCTTCCTGCCAGGATACCTGGACCAGAGATCTTTTTTATCAAGGCTACAAGGTGGAGTTCGACAGTACTGCTCCCCAACGATTTTTCAAATCAAGCTTACCAGCTTTTACGGATATGCAGGTTACATTGAAACAGGCCATCCTAAAGTTGGTACATTCTCACGTCATTGTTCCAGTACCAATACCGCAATGCGGCAAGGGGTTTTAATCCAACCTGTTTGTGGTGCCAAAACCGGATGGTTTGGTAAGACCCATTTGAATCTAAAATCCTTGAATCATTACTTGAAGGTGTTCAAGTTTAAAATGGAATCCCTGCGAGCAGTGATTGCAGACTTGGAGGAGCAGGAATTCATGGTCTCCTTGGATATTAAGGATGTCTTTCTCCATATTCCGATTTGGCCACCTCATCAGGCGTACCTGTGGTTTGACCTGCTGGACAATCACTTCCAATTCCAGGCACTGCTCTTCGGCCTGTCCACAGTTCCGAGGGTGTTCACAAAGGTGATGGTGGAGATGACGTTCCAGCTCCGGGTCCAGGGTGTCAATATTGTCCCTTACCTGGTCGACCTTCTGATCAAAAGAAGGTCCAAGTAGCTTTTGTTGCTCCACATTGACTGCACTATCCAACGTCTGTCACACCATGGGTGGATTCTAAACTTACAGAAGTCCCACCTGGAGCTGAATCAGTGGCTCCTGGTGATGTTATTGTATACTGTGGCCCAGAAGGAGTTCCTACCAGAGGACAAGGTGAGAACACTTCAGGAGATGGTTCACATGGTACTCCGGCCTGCTCGAGTATCCATCCATCTTTGCATAAGATTGTTGGGAAAGATGGTTGCCTACTACAAGGCGATCCAATATGGCAGGTTCCATGCCAGAACTTTTCAGCTGGATCTCCTGAGCAAATGGTCTGGATCACATCTTCAGATGCACCGAATGATACAGCTGTCACCTCAGGCCAGGATTTCCCTCCTGTGGTGGCTGCAGTCCTCCAATCTATTGGAGAGCCAGAGTTTTGGGAATCAGGATTGGACCCTCCTCATGACGGATGCGAGTCTAAGAGGATGGGGAGCTATCACCCAAGGGGCACAGTTCCAGGGCAGGTGGTCAACCCATGAAAGCCTCCTTCTGATCACCATTCTAGAACTTTGGGCGATATACATTGCTTTGCTTCAGGCCTCTTCTCTGCTCAAGGATCGGGCGATCCAGGTTCAGTCGGACTATGCCACAGCAGTAGCGTACATCAATCGGCAAGGAGGGACAAAAAGTTGAGCCTGCATGTGAAAGGTGTCAAAGATACTCCTCTAGATGGAAAGAAATACAAGAGAAATGACTGCAATCTTCATTCCAGGAGTAGACAGCTGGGAAGCAGACTTCCTGAGTCAACACGATCTACACCCAGGGGAGTGGGGTCTCCACCAGCAGGTGTTCCTGCAGATCACCCACCAGTGGGGCTGCCCACAGATAGACATGATTGCTTCTCATCTCAACAAGAAGCTTCACTGGTATTGCTCATGAACCAGGGACCCTCAGGCGTCTACCTGTTTCCTCTGATTCTGTTACTACCCAGGGTGTTTAAGCACATCAGAAATCAGGGAGTCCAGGCAATTCTAATTGCCCTGGATGGGCCCCGGAGGGCATGGTACACGTATCTCCTGGGCATGTCCATCAAAGACCCTTGGCCTCTACCACTACGAAGAGATCTTCTTCATCAGGGACCGTTCATCTACCCGGAGTTACGGCAACTTTGTTTGACGGCATGGAGGTTAAGCGGAATATCCTAGCTCACAAGGGCCTTTTCAAAACGGTTATTGCTACCATGGTTCAGGCCAGGAAACCTGTGACATCAAAACACTATCATCATATCTGGAGGAGATATGTCTCTTGGTGCGAGGAACACACGTATCCGCCTGCTGAGTTTCAGTTGGGACATTTTTTATATTTCCTGTAGGCTGGTGTGGATAAAGGCTTACGTCTGTGTTCCATTAAGGGCCAGATTTCAGCTCTCTCTCTTATCCTTCAGAAGAAATTGGCAGTGTTGCCAGAAGTTCAGACCTACTTGCAAGGGGTTCTCCACATACAACCTCCTTCTGTGCCGCCTACGGCACCATGGGATTAGAATGTGGTGTTGGAATTTCTACAGTCCTCCTGGTTTGAACCTCTGATGACAGTGGAAGACAAGTAACTGAGTGATGTTACTAGCCCAGGCTTCTGCTCGATGTGTCTCAGAATTGGGGGCCTTATCGTGTAAAAGTCCCTACTTGGTCTTTTACGAGGACAGAGTGGAGCTCTGGACTAGACAGCAGTTCCTGCTGAAGGTTGTCTCCGCGTTTCACTTGAATCAACGTATTGTGGTTCTGTCCAGTTCTGATACTTCTGCTCCTCCGTAGGCATTGGATGCTGTGCATGCCTTGAAAATCTATGTCAAATGAACAGCTCGGATCAGAAAGATGGATTTCTTGTTCGTGCTCTATGATGCACAGAAAAAAGGTTGTCCTGCTTCGAAGCAGTCCATTGCACATTGTACTAGGCTTACTATCCAACAGGCCTATGTGACGGCAGCTTTACCTGTTCCTAAGTCGCTGAAGGCCCACTTTACAAGATCAGTGGGCTCTTCCTGGGCGGCTGCTTGTGGAATCTCGGCCTTGCAACTATGCTGGGATGCTACTTGGTCAGGGAAGAACACCTTTGTGAAGTTCTACAATTCTGTTATCCTGGCCAAAGAGGATTCCTAGTTTGGGCAGGCAGTGCTGCAGCAGTCTCCGCACATTCCCGCCCGTTCCAGAAGCTTTGGGACGTCCCCATCGTACTAGATTTCCCCAATATCCCTTATAGATGCTAAAGAAAACAGGATTTTAATACCTACCGGTAAATCCTTTTCTCCTAGTCCGTAGAGAATGCTGGGGTCCACTTCAGTACCATGGGGTATAGACGTTCCGCAGGAGCCATGGGCACTTTAAGACTTTTCAAGGGTCTGAACTGGCTCCTCCCTCTATGCCCCTCCTCCAGACCTCAGTATAGGAACTGTGCCGGACATTTCGAGAAAAGGATTTACTTTTAAACTAAAGGTGAGATTCATACCAGCTCACACCTCAACCATGCCGCACAACATGGCATTCAACTTAACACATGCCAACGGGCATGAACAATTGCAGCAGCATGCTGAAAATAATCGTAACACAATACTTGTGTAACAACAAACTAACAACTGCAGGTAAAGTAAACACTGGGTCTGGTGCCCAGCATCCTCTACGGACTAGGAGAAAAGGATTTACCGGTAGGTATTAAAATCCTGTTTTCCCATACGTCCTAGAGGATGCTGGGGTCCACTTCAGTACCATGGGGTTATACCAAAGCTCCAATACAGATGGGAGAGTGTGGATGACCCTGCAGCACCGTTTGACCAAACTTGAGGTCCTCATTGGCCAATGTGTCAAACTTGTAAAACTTTGCAAACATGTTTGCCCCTGACCAAGTAGCTGCTCGGCAAAGTTGTAATGCTGAGACCCCCCAGGCAGCCACCCTGGATGAGCCCACCTTTCTAGTAGAATGTGCATTTACCGACTTCGGTATCGGCAATCCTGCCATGGAATGAGTGTGCTGAATCGTCCCTCTGATCCAGCACGCAATGGTCTGCTTAGAAGCAGGACACCCAATCTTGTTGGGAACATACAGGATAAACAGAGCTTCTTTTTTTCCGAATCCTAGCTGTTCTTGCGATATAAATTTTCAATGCTCTAACCACATCAAGAGACTTTGACACAGTTAAGGTGTCAGCAGCCACTGGCAGCACAATAGGCTGGTTTATATGGAAAGACGAAACCACCTTCCGAAGAAATTGTTGGCGAGTTCTCAACTCTGGAAGATCACGTAAGGGATCTTGTGAGACAATGCCCCCAACTCAGACACCCGCCTTGCGGATGCTAAGGCCAATAGCATGACCACTTTCCAAGTGAGAAACTTCAATTCTATCTCCTGTAGATGTTCAAACCAATCCGATTGAAGGAATTGCAACACCACATTAAGATCCCATGGTGCCACCGGAGGCACAAATGGAGGTTGGATGTGCAGCACCCTTTCACGAATGTCTGAACTTCGGAAAGGAGGCCAATTGTTTTTGAAAGAAAACTGACAAGTTCAAAATCCGAACCTTGATTGAACCCAATCTTAGGCCCACATCCACACCTGCCTGAAGAAAATGGAGAAAACGTCCCAACTGAAACTCTTCCATAGGGGCCTTCTTGGATTCAGACCAAGACACATATTTTCTCCAAATACGGTGGTAATGTTTTGACGTTACTCCTTTCCTGGCCTGAACAAGAGTGGGAATGACTTCCTTGGGAATCCCCTTTCGGGCTAGATCTGGCGCTCATCAAACATATCCGCGGTAAGTCTTGATATACGCACGTCCCCTGCTGTAGCAGGTCCTCACGAGGAGGAAGAGGCTGAGGATCTTCCATGAGTAACTCCTGAAGATCTGGATACCAAGCCCTCCTTGACCAGTCTGGGGCAATGAGGATTGCTCGAACCCTTGTTCTTCTTATTATTTTGAGAACCTTTGCTATTAGTGGAAGAGGAGGGAAGACATATACCGACCAAAACACCCACTAGGTCACCAGTGCATCCACTGCTCCTGCTTGAGGGTCTCTCGACCTGGAACAATATCTCTGAAGCTTCTTGTTGAGATGAGATGCCATCATGTCTACTTGAGGAACTCCCCAAAGACTTGTCCCCTCTGCGAAGACTTCTTGGTAGAGGCCCCACTCTCCTGGATGGAGATCGTGTCTGCTGTGGAAGTCTGCTTCCCACTTGTCCACTCCCGGAATGAAAATTGCAGACAGAGCTTTTGCATGTCTTTCTGCCCAGAGGAGGATCTTTGTCACCTCTGCAATTGCCGCTCTGCTTTTCATTCCGCCTTGACGGTTTATGTACGCGACTGCTGTTAAATTGTCCGACTAGATCTGCACTGGCTGATCTTGTAGAAGATGCACCGCTTGTAGAAGGCCATTGTAAATGGCTCTCAATTCCAGAACGTTTATGTGAAGACAGGATTCCTGACTTGACCATTTTCCTTGGAAGCTTCTTCCCTGTGTGACTGCTCCCCAGCCTCGGAGACTTGCATCCGTGGTTACTAGGATGCAGTCCTGAATCCCGAATCTGCGTCCCTCTAATAGGTGAGAACTGTGCAGCCACCACAGGAGTGAAATCCTGGCTTTGGATGACAAGATTATCCTCTGGTGCATGTGTAGGTGGGATCCGGACCACTTGTCCAACAGATCCCACTGGAAAACTCTGGCATGGAATCTGCCAAACTGTATGGCCTCGAAGGCCGCTACCATCTTTCCCAACAACCAAATGCATTGGTGTATTGACACCCTTGTCGGTTTACAAAACTTGTTTGACCATTTTCTGGATCTCCAGAGCTTTTTCCACTGGAAGAAATACCCTCCGAACTTCTGTGTCCAGTATCATCCCCAGAAAAGACAATCTTGTCGTTGGTTCCTACTGTGACTTTGGAAAATTTAAAATCCAATCGTGTTGTTGGAGCACTGACAGGGAGAGTGCAATGTTCTGCAAAAACCGTTCCTTGGATCTCGCTTTTATTAGGAGATCGTCCAGGTAAGGAATTATATGGACTCCTTGTTATCGGAGGACCATCATCTCTGCCATCAATCAGAGATTTTAGGTTCAGAATTGGTCTGACCGAGCCATCCGGTTTCAGAACTACAAAGAGGCTTGAATAAAAACCTCCTCCCTGCTGTGACAAGGGTACCAGGACAATCCTGACATAATTTTTGAATTGCAGCCTTTACTACTTCTCTGTCTGGAAGAGAAGCTGGCAAGGTCGATTTGAAAAATTGGCATGGGGGGATGTCTTGAAACTCCAGCTGGTATCCCTGGGACACTATTTGCAAAACCCAAGGGTCCAGGCCAGATTGAGCCCAGATCTGACTGAAAAGTTTCAGACATCAGAGCCGGCGCTAGCCGCTCAGCAAAGGGATGCAGTGCAGGGAGGCGCACAGCTGAAGAGGCGCGCTCCCTGCTCTACATCCCTGCTGCTGCGCCTGTCACAGTGGATGACAGGTAGCGGCGCTGGCAGCTTACTGTGGGGCTCCCTCCCCTGACCCCCTCGTCCTCCCCAGAGAGCAGACAGTGTGCGGCCTCAGGCCACACACAGAGCCGCTGTCACATCCCGTGCTGCCCAAAAGTCTGGGGGCGTGGCCTAATCGCGGGAGCCGTGGCCACGCCCCTTTATAAAAACGATTTCCAGTGCCGAGCAGGGTGGGTGGGGGTGCAGTCTGCAGTGCCTGATTCCTGAGCCCCCAGCCCTCAGCCAAGGTCAAGGGGGGAGTGTGATCAGTGTGATCAACCCCCCCCCCCGCCACCCCCCCGCCCCCACCCATATAGGAACAGACAGAGAAGCTCAGCAGCAGCAGCCTCTCTGCCCCACTGCAGCACAGCACACTGCATGTGCTGCCAAGATGAGAGCTGCTGCTGCTGCCCAGTAAGGTAGGATGGGGGGGTGGGAGTGCAGCGGACCAGGGCCCTCGCCACGTCCCACCATCAGTCCCAGGCCCGGGTAATCAGTACCTGCTCCCTCTCCCCCCTCTCGGGGGCACTGACAACATCCTAGACAGCCACTGGAGTAATGGAGCCAGCAAGAAACTGAAGGAGAAGGGAAAGGAAGAGCAGCGCCCATGCCAGGAACATCTGCAGGTACTGGAGCCGCCCTCGCATCGCCTTAACCCTGCTGCTCGGTTGCCTGTCAATCACATTGGGGTTGCATCCATCGGGATGCAACCGCAATGTATATGCCCACTGCGCATGCACTGTTTGCTGCCACTGGCAAACTGCACTGCTGGCCACTAATGTGGCGGGGTCTTAATGACCCTCATAATGTGTATAATGGGCTGTACCTGGCATAATGTACGTAAGGTGCTCTACTGTGGCGTAACGTGTATTAGAGGCTTTTACTCTGGCATAACATGTATAAGCAGCTGTCCTGTGCGGTGTAATATGTATAAAGTACACTACTGTGCAGTGTAATATGTATAACGGAAACTACTGTGCAGTGTAATATGTATAACGGACACTACTGTGCAGTGTAATATGTATAACGGACACTACTGTGCGGTGTAATATGTAAAACGGACACTACTGTGCGGTGTAATATGTATAACGGACACTACTGTGCAGTGTAATATGTAAAACGGACACTACTGTGCGGTGTAATATGTATAACGGACACTACTGTGCGGTGTAATATGTATAACGGACACTACTGTGCGGTGTAATGTGAATAATGGACACTACTGTGTGGTGTAATATGTATAACGGACACTACTATGCAGTGTAATGTGACTAACGGACACTACTATACAGTGTAATGTGACTAGCGAACACTACTGTGCAGTGTAATATGACTAACGGACACTACTATGCAGTGTAATGTGACTAACGGACACTACTGTGCAGTGTAATGTGACTAGCGAACACTACTGTGCAGTGTAATGTGACTAACGGAGACTACTGTGCAGTGTAATGTGACTAACAGATACTACTATGCGTGTAATGTGACTAACGGACACTACTGTGCGGTGTAATGTGACTAGCGAACACTACTGTGTGGTGTAATGTGACTAACGGACACTACTGTGCGGTGTAATGTGACTAACGGGCCTACTGTGCGGTGTAATGTGACTAGCGAACACTACTGTGCAGTGTAATGTGACTAATGGACACTACTGTGCAGTGTAATGTGACTAACGGACACTACTGTGCAGTGTAATGTGACTGACGGACACTACTGTGTGGTGTAATGTGACTAACGGACACTACTGTGCGGTGTAATGTGACTAACGGACACTACTGTGCAGTGTAATGTGACTGACGGACACTACTGTGCAGTGTAATGTGACTGACGGACACTACTGTGCAGTGTAATGTGACTAACGGACACTACTGTGCAGTGTAATGTGACTAACGGACACTACTGTGCAGTGTAATGTGACTAACGGACACTACTGTGCAGTGTAATGTGACTGACGGACACTACTGTGCAGTGTAATGTGACTAACGGACACTACTGTGCAGTGTAATGTGACTAACGGACACTACTGTGCAGTGTAATGTGACTGACGGACACTACTGTGTGGTGTAATGTGACTAACGGACACTACTGTGCGGTGTAATGTGACTAGCGAACACTACTGTGCAGTGTAATGTGACTAACGGACACTACTGTGCGGTGTAATGTGACTAACGGACACTACTGTGCAGTGTAATGTGACTAACGGGCACTACTGTGCGGTGTAATGTGACTGACGTACACTACTGTGCAGTGTAATGTGACTAACAGACACTACTATGCGGTGTAATGTGACTAGCGAACACTACTGTGCGGTGTAATGTGACCAGCGAACACTACTATGCGGTGTAATGTGAGTAATGGACATTACTGTGCGGTGTAATGTAACTAGCGAACACTACTATGCGTGTAATGTGACTAACGGACACTACTGTGCGGTTTAATGTGACTAACGGACACTACTGTGCAGTGTAATGTGACTAACGGGCACTACTGTGCGGTGTAATGTGACTGACGTACACTACTGTGCAGTGTAATGTGACTAACAGACACTACTATGCGGTGTAATGTGACTAGCGAACACTACTGTGCGGTGTAATGTGACCAGCGAACACTACTGTGCGGTGTAATGTGAGTAATGGACATTACTGTGCGGTGTAATGTAACTAGCGAACACTACTATGCGTGTAATGTGACTAACGGACACTACTGTGCGGTTTAATGTGACTAACGGACACTACTGTGCTGGGGAGGTGGGGTCATACTAATATTTGCTGATGAAGGGTGGCTCATAGTAATGTGTGCTGGGGGAAGCGGCATGTGTAAAAGGGTGCCCTACCTGGCGCAAAGTGTAAAAGGGAACTCTACCTTTCTCAGTGTGTAAAAGAGGACTCTACGTGGCGCATTGTGTAAAAGGGTGCTCTATCTGGAATAATGTGTGACTAATTCTACCTGGCATTGTAAAAGGGGCTCTACCTAACATTGTAAATGGAGACTATACCTTGCGCAATGTGTAAAAGGGTGCTCTACCTGGAATAGTGTGCGACTGGCTCTACCTGGTGCAATATGTAAAAGGGGGCTCTATCTGGCTAATGTATATAAGGGACATATCCTGGCGTAATGTATATAACTGGTACTGCTGTGTTGCGTCATTTTGAATAATGGAGACTACTGTGCATCGTAATTATTTTACGCCGCTATACTTTACGTAATTTTTTTATGCCTCCATATTTTTGCGGCGTGCCTTTGGCACGCACTGTCCATGTTGTGTATCTTGAGGGGGAGGGGGGAACCAAAATATCTAGTTACAGCCTTCAGGATGAGATTGGTCACATTTGTATTTGTAGAAAGGCGCAAAATTGATAGTTTGCAGGAGGGCGCCGAACACCCTAGCACCGGCCCTGTCAGACATGCTCCCACCAAAGCCGACTCCTACAAGGGAGACCCAGCGTCATGCTGCAGATTTGGCAGAAGCATGGGTGGACTTCAGCTCCTGCGATCCGGGAGATGCTGCAGACTTTTTTCCTCGTCCTCTCCCTCTACCTGCAAAGACGGGGGAACCTTTGGCCTTTTTGTATTTGTTGGGCCGAAAGGACTGCATCTGAGAGTGATGTGTCTTTTTTGCCGGAGCTGGAGCATAAGGCAAGAATGTCGACTTACCTGCGGTAGCCACAGAGACCAACGCATCCAGCCCATCTCCAAAGAAGGCCTCACCTTTATACGGGAGAGCCTCCATATTTCTTATGGAATCTGCGTCAGCATTCCACTGGCGAATCCACAAATACCTCATAGCCGAGACTGCCATGGTAGCGTCTTTTTAACCAAAAAGCCCAATATCCTTCATGGCCTCTAGCATGTATGCAGCAGCGTCTTTGATATGACCTAACTTTAGGAGTATCTTGTCTCTATCTATTAGTGATGAGCGGGTTCAGTTCCTCCGGATCCGAACCCCCCCGAACTTCACCCTTTTTTGCATGGGTCCAAGCAGACTCGGATCCACCCGCCTTGCTCGGTTAACCCGAGCGCGCCCGAATGTCATCATCTAGCGGTCGGATTCTCGCGAGATTCGTATTCTATATAAGGAGCAGCGCATCGCCGCCATTATTCACTCGTGCATTGGAGATGATCGTGAGAGGACGTGGCTGGCATCCTCTCAGTTTCTATCTTCAGTGTGCTGCAAATATCTGTGCTCAGTGTGCTACAAATATCTGTGCTCAGTGTGCTGAAAATATCTGTGCTCAGTGTGCTGAAAATATCTACGTTCTCTGTCTGAAAAATGCTCCATATCTGTGCTCAGTGTGCTGCAAATATCTGTGCTCAGTGTGCTAATTGCTTTATTGTGGGGACTGGGGACCAGCAGTATTATATAGTAGGAGGACAGTGCAGAGTTTTGCTGACCAGTGACCACCAGTATTATACGTTCTCTGCCTGAAAAACGCTCCATATCTGTGCTGCATTGTAGTATATAGTAGGAGGACAGTGCATAATTTTGCTGACAACTAGTATATAATATATAGCAGTACGGTACAGTAGTCCACTGCTCTACCTACCTCTGTGTCGCCAAGTATACTATCCATCCATACCTGTGGTGCATTTCAGTTTTGCACAGTATATATATAGTAGGAGGACAGTGCATAATTTTGCTGACCACCAGTATATAATATATACCAGTACGGTACAGTAGGCCACTGCTCTACATACCTCTGTGTCGTCAAGTATACTATCCCATCCATACCTGTGGTGCATTTAAGTTTTGCACAGTATATATATATTAGGAGGACAGTGCATAATTTTGCTGACCACCAGTATATAATATATAGCAGTACAGTACAGTAGTCCACTGCTATACCTACCTCTGTGTCGTCAAGTATACTATCCATCCATACCTGTGGTGCATTTCAGTTGTGCGCAGTATATATAGTAGTAGGCCATTGCTATTGATATATTACTGGCATATAATTCCACACATTAAAAAATGGAGAACAAAAATGTGGAGGGTAAAATAGGGAAAGATCAAGAGCCACTTCCACCTCTTGCTGAAGCTGCTGCCATTAGTCATGGCCGAGACGATGAAATGCCATCAACGTCGTCTGCCAAGGCCGATGCCCAATGTCATAGTAGAGAGCATGTAAAATCCAAAAAAATAAAGCTCAGTAAAATGACCCAAAAATCTAAATCAAAATCGTCTGAGGAGAAGCGTAAACTTGCCAATGTGCCATTTACGACACGGAGTGGCAAGGAACGGCTGAGGGCCTGGCCTATGTTCATGGCTAGTGGTTCAGCTTCACATGAGGATGGAAGCACTCATACTCCTGCTAGAAAACTTAAAAGAGTTAAGATGGCAAAAGCACAGCAAAGAACTGTGCGTTCTTCTAAATAACAAATCCCCAAGGAGAGTCCAATTGTGTGGGTTGCGATGCCTGACCTTCCCAACACTGGACGGGAAGAGGTTGCGCCTTCCACCATTTGCACGCCCCCTGCAAGTGCTGGAAGGAGCAACCGTAGTCCAGTTCCTGATAGTCAAATTGAAGTTGTCACTGTTGAAGTACACCAGGATGAGGATATGGGTGTTGCTGGCGCTGGGGAGGAAATTGACAAGGAGGATTCTGATGGTGAGGTGGTTTGTTTAAGTCAGGCACCCGGGGGAGACACCTGTTGTCCGTGGGACGAATATGGCCATTGAAATGCCTGGTCAAAATACAAAAAAAAATCACATCTTCGGTGTGCAATTATTTCAACAGAAATGCGAACAACTGGTGTCAAGCCGTGTGTTGCCTTTGTCAAGCTGTAATAAGTAGGGGTAAGGACGTTAACCACCTAGGAACATCCTCCCTTATACGTCACCTGGAGCGCATTCATCAGAAGTCATTGACAAGTTCAAAAACTTCGGGTGACAGCGGAAGCAGTCCACTGCCAACTAAATCCCTTCCTCTTGTAACCAAGCTCCTGCAAACCACACCACCAACTCCCTCAGTGTCAATTTCCTCCTTAGGAGGAAGATGAAATATCACAGCAGTCATCCTGCTGCAAAGCGGATAACTCAGGCCTTGGCAGCCTGGGTGGTGAGAAACGTGTTTCCGGCATCCACCGTTAATTCACAGGGAACTAGAGAATTGATTGAGGTACTGTGTCCCCGGTACCAAATACCATCTAGGTTCCATTTCTCTAGGCAGGCGATACCGAAAATGTACACAGACGTCAGAAAAAGAGTCACCAGTGTCCTAAGAAAATTCAGTTGTACCCAATGTCCACTTAACCACGGACATGTGGACAAGTGGACCAGGGCAGACTCAGGACTATATGACTGGGACAGCCCACAGGGTAGATGTATTGCCTCCCGCAGCAAGAACAGCAGCGGCGGCACCAGTAGCAGCATCTTGCAAATGCCAACTCATTCCAAGGAAGGCTACGCTTTGTATCACCGCTTTCCAGAAGAGGCACACAGCTGACAACCTCTTACGGAAACTGAGGAACATCATCGCAGAATGGCTTACCCCAAATGGACTCTCCTGGGGATTTGAGACATCGGACAACGCCACAAATATTGTGCGTGCATTACATGTGGGCAAATTCCAGCACGTCCCATGTTTTGCACATACATTGAATTTGGTGGCGCAGAATTATTTTAAAAAACGACTGGGGCGTGCAAGAGATGCTGTCGGTAGCCCGAAGAATTGCGGGCCACTTTCGGCATTCAGCCACTGCGTGCCGAAGACTGGAGCACCAGCAAACACTCCTGAACCTGCCCTGCCATCATCTGAAGCAAGAGGTGGTAACGAGGTGGATTTCAACCCTCTATATGCTTCAGAGGATGGAGGAGCAGCAAAAGGCCATTCAAGCCTATACAGCTACCTACGATATAGGCAAAGGAGGGGGAATGCACCTGACTCAAGCGCAGTGGAGTATGATTTCAACGTTGTGCAAGGTTCTGCAACTCTTTGATCTTGCCACACGTGAAGTCAGTTCAGACACTGCCAGCCTGAGTCAAGTCATTCCCCTCATCAGGATTTTGCAGAAGAAGCTGGAGAGATTGAAGGAGGAGCTAAAACAGAGCGATTCCGCTAGGCATGTGGGACTTGTGGATGGAGCCCTTAATTCGCTTAACCAGGATTCACGGGTGGTCAATCTGTTGAAATCAGAGCACTACATTTTGGCCACCGTGCTCGATCCTAGATTTAAAACCTACATTGTATCTCACTTTCCAGCAGACACAAGTCTACAGAGGTTCAAAGACCTGCTGGTGAGAAAATTGTCAAGTCAAGCGGAACGTGACCCGTCAACAGCTCCTCCTTCACATTCTCCCGCAACTGGGGCTGCGAGGAAAAGGCTAAGAATTCCGAGCCCACCCGCTGGCGGTGATGCAGGGCAGTCTGGAGCGAGTGCTGACATATGGTCCAGACTGAAGGACCTGCGAACGATTACTGACATGTCGTCTACTGTCACTGCATATGATTCTGTCACCATTGAAAGAATGGTGGAGGATTATATGAGTGACCGCATCCAAGTAGGCACGTCAGACAGTCCATACGTATACTGGCAGGAAAAAGAGGCAATTTGGAGGCCCTTGCACAAACTGGCTTTATTTTACCTAAGTTGCCCCCCCTCCAGTGTGTACTCCGAAAGAGTGTTTAGTGCAGCCGCTCACCTTGTCAGCAATCGGCGTACGAGGTTTCTTCCAGAAAATGTGGAGAAGATGATGTTCATCAAAATGAATTATAATCAATTCCTCCGTGGAGACATTCACCAGCAATTGCCTCCAGAAAGTACACAGGGACCTGAGATGGTGGATTCCAGAGGGGACGAATTAATAATCTGTGAGGAGGGGGATGTACACAGTGAAAGGGGGTGAGGAATCGGAGGATGAGGAGGAGGTGGACATCTTGCCTCTGTAGAGCCAGTTTGTGCAAGGAGAGATTGATTGCTTCTTTTTTGGTGGGGGCCCAAACCAACCAGTCATTTCAGTCACAGTTGTGTGGCAGACCCTGTCGCTGAAATTATGGGTTTGTTAAAGGGTGCATGTCCTGTTTATACAATATAAAGGTGGGTGGGAGGGCCCAAGGACTATTCCATCTTGCACCTCTTTTTTCTTTCATTTTTCTTTGCATCATGTGCTGTTTGGGGACTATTTTTTGAAGTGCCATCCTATCTGACACTGCAGTGCCACTCCTAGATGGGCCAGGTGTTTGTGTCGGCCACTTAAGTCGCTTAGCTTAGTCACACAGCTACCTCATTGCGCTTCTTTTTTTCTTTGCATCATGTGCTGTTGGGGACAATTTTTTTTAATCTGCCATCCTGTCTGACACTGCAGTGCCACTCCTAGGTGGGCCAGGTGTTTGTGTCGGCCACTTGGGTCGCTTAGCTTAGTCACACAGCTACCTCATTGAGCCTCTTTTTTTCTTTGCATCATGTGCTGTTTGGGGACAATTTTTTAATCTGCCATCCTGTCTGACACTGCAGTGCCACTCCTAGATGGGCCAGGTATATGTGTCGGCCACTTGGGTCGCTTAGCTTAGTCATCCAGCGACCTCGGTGCAAATTTTAGGACTAAAAATAATATTGTGAGGTGTTAGGTGTTCAGAATAGAATGGAAATGAGTGTAAATTATGGTTATTGAGGTTAATAATACTATGGGATCAAAATGACCCCCAAATACTATGATTTAAGCTGTTTTTGAGGGTTTTTTGTAAAAAAACACCCGAATCCAAAACACACCAAATCCGACAAAAAATTTTCAGGTAGGTTTTGCCAAAACGTTTCCGAATCCAAAACACGGCCGCGGAACCGAATCCAAAACCAAAACACAAAACCTTAAAAATTTCCGGTGCACATCACTTCTACCTATCGTGTCAATTTCAGATGACAAGTTATCTGACCATTTTTCGATAGCACTACTCACCCACGCGCAAGCAATGGTGGGCCTGAGAAGTGTACCATTGGCCACATAAATAGATTTTAATGTAGTCTCCAACTTGCGGACTGCCGGCTCCTATAGTAAAGCCATCCCAGGTGCAGGGAGAATCACATTTTTTGTTAACTGTGACAGGGCACTGTCTAAAACTGTTGGTGACTCACGTCTTTTCCTGTCCTCTGCCGGGAATGGATAAGCACCCTGAATCCTTTTGGGAATCTGAAATTTATTTTCAGGGTTTGCCCAAACTCCCTCAAAGAAAGTATTTAGCTTGTGAGAAGGAGGGAAAGTTACATTAATGTTCTTTTCATTATAAAAATAAGCCTTCTCCTGAGGCACAGGAGGGGCTTCCGTAACTTCCAAAACCTCCCTTATAGCAACAATCATGTATTGAATGCTTTTTGACAATTTAGGATCTATTCCCCTGGAATCACTAGTGTCAAAACAGGAATCCGATTCTGTGTCGGAATCAGTTTGTACTATTTGTGCAAATGGTCTTTTATGTGACCCAGAGGTGAGGCCTGTGGATGAAAAAGTAGAACCACTAAAAATCACATCTTCCACTGATTTTCTCCAGCTTTCTGCATGAGAATCAGACTCATCCAATCTCTTACTGATATGATCATAGGTAGATCCGTGGGGGGGGGGGGGGGGGGGCACTCGGGCCCGTGCCCCCCCTGTCGTTTCTGACTTCTCTTTTTCAAAAGGAGAACAGCAGCACTACTGCTATTTCCGTCAGTCAGATTTGATAAAAGAGCCGGCAGGCACTAGGACCCACCATGACTCTAACAGCAAGTCCATGTGGTAACCAATGGGGAGGCTGGAGCTGCAGCTTCAGCCTCCCCCTGCTCACACCACAACCTACCTCCCCCACTGCCAGCCGGCCAGAGTCCAGCCCAGGCGCGGGGTTCAAATGCAGCATCGAGTAAGATTGTTACTTATGATGGCGCAGAAGGCTTCATTAGCCCTCACTGCACCGCAGTTTCCCAGTGCTTCCTCATCCACTTCCTTTACCACGATGCTAGGTGCAGTCAAACTCAGCTCAGCTTTGAGAAGGCGGCCCGTGTGATTGTGACAGGGCTGTCCTGCAGATGTCTTATGCTGCTTGTTGGAGATCCAGCTGGTTGCTTCTGCTTATCAAAGATGGGGAGTTCATGTCCTGCAGTCTGAGTCTCAGTGCAGTGCCCAAAACAAGGTATGCTGCACCTGCCACCACCAACTAAAAACTTGAATAATTATATTGTGCTGCGGTGCCTTCCAGGCTCCCATAACTAATGGAACAGGTGACCAACATTTCAAGGCCTAATCAGCCTTTCCATCAGTGTGAAACATTGTCAATAAACCAGGATGCGCTCCTACAGCCAACCATTACCTGATGGTGTATTCTGTGAGGCTACGCCCCCTGTGATACCACACCCCTTCTCTGGGAGCACGCCTGCCTTAGGTTCATGTACATATAACATACTGTTCCCCTATCATGGTGCCCCCCCCTTCATTTTCTTCTGGATCCGCCCCTGTATATGATTCACACTGTCACGTAATTCTTTCACCCTTTCAGGCTCATGGTGTGCCGGCAGTGCCACCACATTACAACTCTGTGTCCCTAAAATGGCTCCCTTAGGGGAAGAGCTCCCTGCCTCACATATGTCACACACGTGCACAATCACACCACAGACACTCCGGGACTTATAAGGGACAGACCCACAGTAAAGTCTGTCAGAAGGACACAGATAGGATTTGCCAGTTCACAACCCAGCGCCAGTAATAAAATGTCTGTGTAACACAAAATGCCCACAGACCTGCAGCGCTTTTATAATCACACAATATTATATATGTATATATATATAGCACCAAATTTCACTGTGCCCCCCCTGTTTAGCACCCTGATACTTAGTTCAGCAGTGGAGGAGGACCAGCGTTCTTCTGCCTGGAATGAGAGAATATTGAGCTGAGTAGTGTGCTGGCTGACTGAGGAGGAAGCCCCGCCCCCGTAATGGCACGTTTCCCCTCAGATTTTTTTGAACTAATATTTATACTGCCGGGGGTTGGACTGTGCCTCAGCATCTTATGCCCCTTATTTCTGCCAGTTTTAGTAGGTTTCATGCTGCCCAGGGCCCCCCCCCCCCCCGTGGCCTGCACCCTGCAGTGCCTGTGTGTGATGGGTAGCATGGCGCGCAGCGTTCCCACCTGCTGCGCAGTACCTTTTAGCCATCACAATGTCTGAAGATCCTTTTCTTCTTGAGGCCCGTACACACTGGTCGATATATCGGCCGTTCTCCTGAACGGCCTATATATCGCGGGACCGTCGGCCAGTGTGTACGGCCGATACGTCTGTGAACTCCGTCGTTCACAGACGTATCGCGTCGGCCACGCAGCACAGCCGACGGCCAATATATCTACAGATATATTGGCGCGTCGCTGTGTGTGTACGGGGCGGTCGGCCGACCGCCCGTACACATGCTGCGGCGGCCGGCGGTGATAGACAGGTGAACTGGGCGGGCGTGTGTACACGCCCGCCCAGTTCATGACATCAGTCCTTGACGGATCGAGCAGTGTGTATGCTGAACACACTGCTCGATCCGTCCATAGATATATCTGCAGATCAATTGATCTGCAGATATATCTGTTAGTGTGTACCCACCTTTACACTCACCTGTCTTCTGACTTCTGCCTCTGTAAGGGGGGTGACGGCGAGCTGTGGGAGTGAGCACATAGCCACAGCTAGCGTTCAGTACCCTTCAGGAGCTAATGGTGTTCTGTCAGCCAGAATTAGAGCCATGAAACTATTCAGGAAGTTGGTTCCAACTTCTGCCCCCTATGTCCCACAAAGCAGGGAGACTGTTGCCAGCAGTCCTCCCTGAAAATAAAAAACCTAACATAAGTCTTTCAGAGAAACTCAGTAGAGCTCCCCTGAAGTGCATCCAGTCTGCCTGGGCACATTTTCTAAACTGAGGTCTGGAGGAGGGGCATAGAGGGAGGAGCCAGTTCCCACCCTTGAAAAGTCTTAAAGTGCCCATGGCTCCTGCGGAACTGTCTATACTCCATGGTACTGAAGTGGACCCCAGCATTCTCTAGGACGTATGAGAAAATAGGATTTTAATAACCTACCGGTAAATCCCTTTCTCGTAGTCCATAAGGAATATCTGGCGTCCGCCTCAGTGCGTTAACTTTTCTGCAGGTTCTCTTTTATGTGGTTATATGTTCAGCTGTTGCTGTTGTTGTTATCAGCCATTGCTGGTCGTTGTATGTTAGTGGTGTGCTGGTTTATAAATCTCACCACTCTTTGTTGTTCATATTTCCTTCTCTCATATATGTCCTTTCTCCTTCGGGCACATTTTTACCTATAACTGCCTGTTGGAGGGGGCATAGAGGGGAGGAGCCAGCACACCCAGTTGGAGAAATTTAAAGTGCACTGGCTCCTTTGGACCCCGTCTATACCCATCATACTAGATTTGCCCAATATCCCTTATGGACTACGAGAAAAGGATTTACCGGTAGGTAATTAAAATCCTATTTTTTTTCCATTGTTTGTACGGTGGACAAAATTGCCTGGAAATGCTGGAAATTAATGTTATTGGGGCTAATAATACTCTTGGAACAAAAAAAGGGCAAATCATGTAATTTTAGCTTTATTTGTAATTGGCGTGGCTAGTCACAATCACGATGCGGCCACTCGTGGGACCAGTTCGTGGATAAGATCAGCGCGGCCACATCTGCAATGTTCAAATACTCAGTAATGACATTATCTGTAATGTAAACTGGTTTATTGTTTATATTGTAGTGACCAGTGATAGGTGCAAAAAAACTATTTTTTCCTCTTATCGTTATGTGATTAGCTACAGTACCTAACACTGAAATACCCAAGTAACTCTGAACTGGTGTATTTTCACAATGCACTGACTGTTTGTTTGTTTGTTTGTTTGTTTGTTTGTTTGTTTTTTCTTTAATTTACCACCCAGTGATACTCTAACTATGTAACATGGTCGCATGGGCATATGCACTCAGGCAAACCCACATTGCAATGACAGTCTACTAAAAATTAAGAATTGAAAATATCTGTTGTAAGGAAGCCAAAGTAAAGTAGAGCTGATGCATCCTTTTGTACTTCCAAAATATTTACAATATTTTAAAACTAGAATGGAATGCAAACATTTATCAGTTGTGTGCAATGCAAAGCAATATGTGTTAGCAGATTTGTTTTAATTTTCTATTAGTTGCCATTTGTCCTCTTTGGTTTATTATGTCAGAGTAGGATTTTTACTTAGTAGTGACAACAAAAAAAGAATTATTCTATCACAATTGTTACCATTTGTTCTCATTTCTGCTCCTAATCTTATTATTTTTATTATTACTACCATTTATTGATGTTCTGCTGTCATACCCACAGCACATGAATGTTTTGAGAACAAACATTGGGGGTCATTCCGAGTTGTTCGCTCTGTATTTTTTTCTCCCAACGGAGCGATTAGTCGCTAATGCGAATGCGCAATGTCCGCAGTGCGACTGCGCCAAGTAAATTTGCTATGCAGTTAGGTATTTTACTCACGGCATTACGAGGTTTTTTCTTCGTTCTGGTGATCGTAATGTGATTGACAGGAAGTGGGTGTTTCTGGGCGGAAACAGGCCGTTTTATGGGTGTGTGCGAAAAAACGCTACCGTTTCTGGGAAAAACGCGGGAGTGGCTGGAGGAACGGAGGAGTGTCTGGGCGAATGCTGGGTGTGTTTGTGACGTCAAACCAGGAACGACAAGCACTGAACTGATCGCAGATGCCGAGTAAGTGTGGAGCTACTCAGAAACTGCTAAGAAGTGTCTATTCGCTATTTTGCTAATCTTTCGTTCGCAATTTTGCTAAGCTAAGATTCACTCCCAGTATGCGGCAGCTTAGCGTGCGCAAAGCTGCTAAAAGCAGCTTGCGAGCGAACAACTCGGAATGACCCCCATAGTAATAAAAAAAACTAGGAATTAACAAAATAGGAGATTGACATGTGAGATTAAGTGCACAGGGAGCTATATGATCCTGTTACAAAACAATGTTTCTTTGCAGATCAGTAGGTTTTTGAAGTGCTGAAAGAGAACAAGTGTATTTTTTGTGTGAGGTAAACAGGATGGTGGTGGGAATTTGATGAGTTTACTGTACCTATAAGTAGAGATGTGCGCCGGATACTTTCTGGGTTTTGTGCTTTGGTTTTGGATCTGGTTCTCTGTACGTGCATTGGATCTGGATTGGTTTTCAGGTTTTGGTTTTGAATCTGGATTTTTTTGAAAAAACAAAAAAAACCAATAGCATAAAAACAGCTAAAATCACAGAATTTGGGGGTATTTTTGATCCTACAGTATTATTAATCTCAACATTAATTTTCACTCATTTCCTGTCTATTCTGAACACCACACACATCACACTATTGTTTTTAGGCCAAAAGGTTGCACCGAGGCAGCTGGATGACTAAGCTAAGCGACACAAGTGGCCGGCACAAACACCTGGCCCATCTAGGAGTGGCACTGTAGTGGCAGACAGGATGGCAGTTTTAAAAGCTAGGCCCCAAACAGCACATAATACAAAGAAAAAAAATATGTGCAAGATGGAATTGTCTTTAGTATGACCACTCTTATGTTGTTTAAACAGGACATGCACAGTTTAATAAACCCATCATTTCAGCGATAGGTGGTCCCCCTGGAAAAAGCTCTCCAAGTTGTCCGAATCATAGCTAGCTACAAACATACCACCTCCATATTTGATGACTTCAGATTCTGAGAAGAGGTAAGAGGAAGAGGACAGTGTCAAGAAGGTGATCAAAAATTAGTGCGGCACATGCAATCAGGAATAACACACATGTTTTCACCTCCACTCCTATATTGGTGTGGAACAGAAAGTTCTTTAACCAAGCAAATTTATAATTACCACATTACTAGACAAACTGAAAAACTAAGGGCCAAAGCCTCCAAATTTGTACCCCCTTCTCAATTTTCAGGGATTAAGATAATCTCGGATTTAAAGCTGAGATGCAAATATACTAGTTTATACAACAGGATCAAGAATTGATATTTTCCCCTCCATGGAGTCTGGAGACTTATTTTGTGAAAATCTTGTGGGTTTCTTTCATCCATTTTTTTTATTGCATTTTTATTTACATACTGTATTTTGTGGCAGATGCCTTATTTTTGTTTTTCACAGGTCCCAGTTACGCACATGTGAGCATACCTGTGTGTCCCAGTTACATGCATGTGAGCATACCTGTGTGTCTTGTTTATTTTATTCATATTTTATTTTTAAATAAAGCAGCCCTTAGATGATTTATCAGCCCCTTGTGAGCCCGCACAGCAGCCCAAGATCGGGCAAGTTGGGTTCGGATGGGTTCGGCACGGTGCTAAGCAGGACTGTGCAGTGATTTTTTTGATTTTCAGCCCCTGCCCTAGTGGAGCTTACCACTCTAGTCGAAACTCATTTCAAATTACAAGTAGGACTGTGGGAGGAAGCAATGCTAATCTCTGTGCCAACAGCATGCCTCAGCCTGGTAAGCCAGACATCTTCATGGCTGTAAGCCACCATGAGGCTCCATACTGGGACCTTATTCAGTAACTGTTTGTGCCTCACAGGAGCTCCTGGCCCATTTAGTAGTGCTGCAGTGCAATGGAAAATGCAATGCAAGATCACTGAAACTCTGTTCTTCTAACACTGCAAGGTCTTGCGATAACCCTATGCAGCCCTTACATTGTACAATTATTAAAGAGAAAACATTTACAAAATAAAAGTAAAGTACCATGTACAACAAATGCACACGTTGTAAATAATCCCAAAATGTGGAACATTAATACATCAAAATGAAGGTTGACTAATTGGAGCCATTCATTTGAGTCCTTAACATGAAATAATTGAGAAGAACCTCTCTCTAATGCTGGGTACACAGTGCACACTAGAAGATATGTCTACTAGAGATGAGCGGGTTCAGACAGGGTATCCCTGGAATTATATGTCAGACATGTAGACATAGGTGTTTTAGGAAACTTTAGTTTTCTCCAGAAAAAAGTGAAGTAGGAGATGTTGCCATGTCACAATCCGCTGGATTATGATTCTGTCTCTTCTAAATCTGACTGACTTTGGCTACAAATGTGGTCTCTCCCCACTTTATTGGAAAACACTTAATCAAAATTGCAATTTCCATTTCCACCTTTGCGGCTATATGTCTACATACATCTGGTTGTGATGTTGAATCTTGTTTCATAGTCTGCTCTAGGCTTTAATTTAAACATAGCATCAAGTACAGCAGCACCACTAGAATTATACAGCAGCGCCTCTGGATTTATATAGCAGTTAGGCAACACTCCTTGACTTATACAGCATAGGCAGCACCCATGGAGAATTACTCAGCACAGCAGACAGGCAACAGCATCCCTGTACTTAAACAGCAGTGCGGCAGCACCATTGGACTGATAGGGCAGAAGGGCAGCACACCATATAGGGAAGCAACCTGGAATAGTGTGGCAGACAAAGAAAAGACATGCAAGATAGAATTGTCCTTGGGCCCTCCCACCAACCCTTATATTGTATAAACAGAACATGCACACTTTAACAAACCAATCATTTTAGTGACAGGGTCTGTCACACAACTGTGGCTGAAATGATTGCTTTGTTTAAGCCCCCACCAAAAAATAAGTAATTAATCTCTCCTTGCACAAACTGGTTCTACATTGGAAAGACGTCTTCTTCATACTCATCCTCCGATTCCTCACCCCCTTCAGTGTCGACATCCTCATCCTTTTCCTCACAGAGAAATAATTCCACACCAAAGAGGTGTTTTTTTTTTTGCATTTTGCCAGGCATGACAATGGGCTTTTTCATCCCATAGCTAACAAATGTCTCCATTGGTGCTTTATTCAAACAAACCACATCACCATCAGAATCCTCTTCATCAACTTCCTCCTCAGGGCCAGCTACACCAACATCCTCCTCATTCTGGTGTACTTCTACAGTGACATCCTCAAACTCAATATCTGCAGCTGGACACTTGCAGGGGGCGTGCAAATGGTGGTAGGAGCCTCCTCTTCCCATACAGTCTTGGGAAGGTCAGGCCTAGACATCGCAACCGCAGACACACTTGGACTCTCCTTGGGAATTTGTGATAACTCTGAATGCACAGTTGTTTTTTTCCTGTGCTTTAAAAAGCTTCATTTAAAAAAAAATTTGAGAGGGAGAAGGGTTTCCATCTTCATGAGAAGCTGAACCACCAGTCATGAACATAGGCCAAGGCCTTAGGCTCTCCTTGCCACTTCATGTCGTGAATGGCATATTTCCAATTTTACGTTTCTTATCAGATAATTTATTTTTTGTTTTGTTATTTATTTTTGCTTCTTGGATTTTACATGATCTCTATGACTTTAGGCACTGGCCTTAGCAGACGCTATTGATAGAATTGCATCATTAATGTCATGACTGGTGGCAGCAGCAGCTTCAGCACTAGTACTAGAAACACTTTTTTCCTCCAAATTTTTGTTCTCCATTTCACAAGACAGCACCAATTTATTATTACAGCATACAGAAAAGTGCCCCATTGTTTTCACAGCACCCCTGTATTTTTACAGCATACAAGATGCGCCAGTGAACATTTATTTTCACAGCACCCCTGTAATTTTTACAGCATACAAGACAAGGCTAGTGTACCTTTATTTTAACAACAGCACCCCTGTAATTTTACACCATGCAGGACAGGGCCAGTGTATATTTATTTTCACATTACCCCTGTATTTTTACAGCACCCCTGTATTTTTATAGCATAAAGGACAGGGCCATCAACCCTCTAATTTTACAGCATAGAAGACAGGGCCAGTGTACCTTTATTTTGACAACAGCACCCCTGTATTTTTACAGCATACAGAACAGGGCCAGTGTACATTTATTTTCACAGAATGCAATACAGGGCCAGTGTACATTTTTTTTCACAGTACCCCTACATTTTTACAGCATACAGGACAGGGCCAGCACCCCTGTATTTTAACAACACCCCTGTAATTTTACAGAATACAAGACAGGGCCAGCGTACCTTTTTGTTAAACAACAGCACCCCTGTATTTTTACAGCATACAGGACATGCTCATTGTACATTTATTTTCACAGCACCCCTGTATTTTTACAGCATGCAGGAAAGGGACAGTGTACATTTATTTTCACAGCACCTCTGAATTTTTTACAGCATATAAGACAGGGCCAGTGTACATTTATTTTCACAGCACACTTTATTTTTACAGCACACAGGACAGGGCCAGCACCAATTTATTATTACAGCACACATAACAGTGCCCCTTTATTTTCACAGCTCCCCTGTATTTTAACAGCATACTAAACAGGGTCAGTGTACATTTATTTTCACAGCACCCCTGTATTTTTACAGCATCCCTCTATTTTACAGCATACAGGACAGGGCCAGCACCAATGTATTTCAACAACACCTCTGTAATTATACAGCATAAAAGACAGGGACATTACCACTGTATTTTAACAACATCCCTGAAATTTTACAGAATACAAGACAGAGCTGATGTACCTTTATTTTAACAAAATCACCCCTTTATTTGTACAGCATACAGGACATGGCCAGTGTACATTAATTTTCACAGCACCCCTATATTTTTACAGCATAAAAGACAGGGCCAGTGTACATTTATTTTCACAGCACCCATGTAATTTTACAGCATACAGGACAGGGCCAGCACCCCTGTATTTTTACAACACCCCTGTGATTTTACAGCATACAAGACAGGGCCAGTGCACCTTTATTTTATCAACAGCCTCCCTGTATTTTTACAGCATATAGGACAGTGCCAGTGTACATTTATTTTCACAGCACCCCTATATTTTTACAGCACACAAGACAGGGCCAGTGTACATTTATGTTCAAAGCACCCCTGTAATTTGACAGCATACAGGACAGGGCCAATATCCCTGTATTTTAACAACACCCCTGTAATTTTACAGCATACAAGAAAGGGCCAGTGTATCTTTATTTTAACAACATTACCCTTGTATTTTTACAGCATACAGGACAGGGTCAGTGTACATTTATTTTCACAGCACCCCTGCATTTTTACAGCATACAAGACAGGGTCAGTGTACATTTATTTTCACAGCACCCCTGTGTTTTTTACAGCATACAGGACAGGGCCAGCACCACTGTATTTTAACAACACCCCTGTAATTTTACAGCATACAAGACAGGGCCATTACCCCTGTATTTTAAAAACACCCCTGTAATTTGACAGCATACAAGACAGGGCCAGTGTACCTTCATTTTAACAACAGCACCCCTGTATTTTTACAGCATACAGGACAGGGCCAGTGTACATTTATTTTCACAGCCCCCCTGTATTTTAACAGCATACAAGACAGGGTCATTGTACATTTATTTTCACAGCACCCCTATATTTTTACAGCAAAAAGGACAGGGCCAGCACCACTGTATTTTAACAACACTCCTGTAATTTTACAGCATACAAGACAGGGCTAGTGTACCTTTTTTAACAGCACCCCTGTATTTTTTTACAGCATACAAGACAGGGCCAGCGTACATTTATTTTCACAGCACCTTTTATTTTTACAGCATACTGGACAGGGCCACTACCCCTGTATTTTAACAACACCCCTGTAATTTTACAGCATTCAAGACATGCCCATTGTACAATTATTTTCACAGCATCCCTATATTTGTACAGCATACAAGACAGGGCCAGTGTACATTTATTTTCACAGCACCCCTGTATTTTTACAGCATACATGACAGGGCCAGCACCAATTTATTATTACAGCACATATAACAGTGCCCCTTCATTTCCACAGCTCCCCTGTATTTTAACAGTATGCAAGACAGGGTCAGTGTACATTTATTTTCACAGCACCCCAGTACTTTTACAGCATCCCTATATTTTTACAGCATACAGGACAGGGCCAGCACCACTGTATTTTATCAACACTCCTGTAATTATCCAGTATACAAGAAAGGGCCATTACCCCTTTTTTTTAACAACAATCGTGTAATTTCACAGCATACCAGACAGGGCTAGTGTACCTTTATTTTAACAAAGCACCCCTGTATTTTTAAAGCATACAGGACAGGGCCAGTGAACATTTATTTTCACAGCACCCCTATATTTTTACAGCATACAAGAAAGGGCCAGTGTACATTTTTTTTCATAGCACCTCTGTATTTTTTACAGCATACATGACAGGACCAGCACCCCTGTATTTTAACAACACCCCTGTAATTTTACATCATAAAAGACAGGGCCAGTGTACCTTTTTTTAACAACAGCACCCCTATATTTTTGCAACATACATGACATGGCCAGTGTACATTTATTTTCAAAACACCTCTAAATTTTTACAGTACACAAGACAGGGCCAGTGCACCTTTATTTTATCAACAGCACCCCTGTATTTTTACAGCATATAGGACAGCACCAGTATACATTTATTTTCACAGCACCCCTATATGTTTACAGCACACAAGACAGTGCAAGTGTACATTTATTTTCACAGCACCCCTATATTTTAAAGCATACAAGAAAGGGCCAGTGTATCTTTATTTTAACAACATTATCCCTGTATATTTACAGCATACAGGACAGGATCAGTGAACATTTATTTTCACAGCATCCCTGTATTTTTGCAGCATACAGGACAGGGTCAGTGTACATTTATTTTCACAGCACCCCTGTATTTTTACAGCATATAGGACAGCACCAGTATACATTTATTTTCACAGCACCCCTATATGTTTACAGCACACAAGACAGTGCAAGTGTACATTTATTTTCACAGCACCCCTATATTTTAAAGCATACAAGAAAGGGCCAGTGTATCTTTATTTTAACAACATTATCCCTGTATATTTACAGCATACAGGACAGGATCAGTGAACATTTATTTTCACAGCATCCCTGTATTTTTGCAGCATACAGGACAGGGTCAGTGTACATTTATTTTCACAGCACCCCTGTATTTTTACAGTATACAGGACAGGGCCAGCACCACTATATTTTAACAACACCCCTGTAATTTTACAGCATACAAGACAGGGCCATTACCCCTGTATTTTAACAACACCCCTGTAATTTGACAGCATACAAGACAGGGCCAGTTTACCTTTATTTTAACAACAGCACCCCTGTATTTTTACAGTATACAGGACAGGGCCAGTGTACATTTATTTTCACAGACCCCCTGTATTTTAACAGCATACAAGACAGGGTCATTGTACATTTATTTTCACAGCACCCCTGTATTTTTACAGCATAAATGACAGGGCCAGCACGACTGTATTTTAACAACACCCCTGTAATTTTACAGCATACAAGACAGGGCAAGTGTACCTTTTTTTAACAACAGCACACCTGTATTTTTACAGCAAACAAGACAGGGCCAGTGTACATTTATTTTCACAGCACCTTTTATTTTTACAGCATACAAGACAGGGCCAGCACCCCAGTATTTTAACAACACCCCCGTAATTTTACAGAATTCAAGACCTGGCCATTGTACATTTATTTTCACAGCACCCTTATATTTTTACAGCATACAAGACAGGGCCAGTGTACATTTATTTTCACAGCACCCCTGTATTTTTACAGCATACATGACAGGACCAGCACCAATTTATTATTACAGCACACATAACAGTGCCCCTTCATTTCCACAGCTCCCCTGTATTTTAACAGTATACAAGACAGGGTCAGTGTACATTTATTTTCACAGCACCCCAGTATTTTTACAGCATCCCTATATTTTTACAGCATACAGGACAAGGCCAGCACCACTGTATTTTATCAACACTCCTGTAATTATCCAGTATACAATAAAGGGCCATTACCCCTTTTTTAACAACACCCTTGTAATTTTACAGCATACCAGACAGGGCTAGTGTACCTTTATTTTAACAACAGCACCCCTGTATTTTTAAAGCATACAGGGCAGGGCCAGTGAACATTTATTTTCACAGCACCCCTGTATTTTTACAAAATGCAGAATAGGACCAGTGTACATTTTTTCACAGCACCTCTGTATTTTTATGGCATACATGACAGGACCAGCACCCCTGTATTTTAACAACACCCCTGTAATTTTACAGCATAAAAGACAGGGCCAGTGTACCTTTATTTTAACAACAGCACCCCTGTATTTTTACAGTACACAAGACAGGGCCAATGTACATTTATTTCCACAGCACCCCTGTAATTTTACAGCATACAAGACAGGGCCAGTGACCTTTACAACACCCCTGTATTTTTTACAGCATAGAGGACAGTGCCCTTGTTCAACACAGTGATAGTACAGCAACACCCATGTACAGCTGCAGCACCCATAAAAGGAAAGGACACCACAGTGACAGGACAGCACCCCTAACAGCAGAGGACACCACAGTGACAGGTCAGCAACACCCATGTATTGCTGCAGCGCCCCTACCAGAACAGAACATCACAGTAATGGGAAAGTACCCCTAACAGCACAGAACACCACATTGACAGGACACACCCTTATCAGCACACAGGACAGCACCCCTAAAGGGCACACACTGACCCCACCTGATGCCACCACCCACAGAGAGACAGAGGTCTCCCTCACTCTCAAAGTCTGGAGTAAAAATGACAGCAACATACAGCTCCGACAGCAGGATGATGATGTTTTGCTTCGTTCTGGGATCTGAGTCTAGCGGTAAGTCCCAAGCTGGACTTAGTTCCAAGCTCAGATTTTGAACTTCGAGGGGTTCAGATCTCTGAGATCTGAACCCACTCAACTCTACCTAAAAGGCTTGAATTTAGGGAACTCTTGAAAATTTGGTGGCTAGGGGAAATTTCTGGTGTACAAAAGATATGGAGGCATGAAAAAAACTTAATCCATCAGTGAGAGCAAGAAATGAGTATGTATAACAAGAACATATCTTGGGAAAAGCATATGGATCTGGAAGATATATTGAGAAGACTGAAAAGGCTTTGTCGCTTAGCAGAAGTATCTTGTACTGAATAAAAAAAATATATAGGCCAGAATGTATTGAAGTCTGAGTTTTGAGGCATTGCGGGATGCCAGCCGTGCAGGATACCAAACGAACTTAGACTTTTTTTTAAAAGTGGCAATCATTTAAAAGGCTAACCTATGGTTTGTACATGATTGCCCCTTCAAAAACAACATCTGAGTTTAGCTGCCATCCCACACAGCCACCAAACTCAGACTTCATTACATCCCGGTCATAGACTCCAACAGGGGCAGATTGGGAACAAAAAGTGGCCCTGGAAAAATTTGTACTAGTGGCCACACATGGGCATCACCAGAGGTGCAAGGTCTAGCCATGGGCCATGGCAGCAGCATCCTCCCCCAAGACTTTCCAGATAGTGAGCATGTCCAACATCAAGGGGGAAGTTAAAAGGAAATCAAATTAAATATTATGAGCACATTATATGATACACCTTTAGAATTTAGGAAACTATATAATTCTTTAGAAAGATATATTTTCTTGCTTATTACACCAACAGTATCCCAATCACTATTCACTCAATCTTATATGTCAGCCAAGCAGGCAGACAGAGCATACACTAGATCATCTGCAATCACAGGTTAAGTGGCAAAGTAATTTTCATATATGCAAATTATTTTGCAGATTATTCATTATGTCTATAAATAGGACCATGTGTCCTCAAACAAAACAGGCCCCACGGCCCACCAGGACTCTTCCCTGTAAACCCTATGGCCAATCTGCCTCTGGACTCCAATGTAGGGAGTGACAGAGTAAAGAATTGGTAGAACAATATTTTATAGGGAAAAATTGACTTTATGATGTATACAGAATGAAATGTTGGAGTGAAATTTGATTATTTGAAGGAAGGAAATGCCAAGCTCAATGCAGTAGTTTATAAATGTGTGAATTAGGAATTTTTTTTCTTATTTAAGAAGCAGGAGTATTCTACAGTTGATTCTTACTGTCTATTATGAATGTAAAAGGACTTGACTACAGACTGGATGTGGAAAATAAAGGAATGTTTAAGAAAAACACAGGTAATCTTCCATAAGTAGTGTTAATTGTCACTAATAGCACAACAAGAAAATAGATGTTGTGTATCATCTGATTGAGTAGAGGTGTTGAGAGGACTTTAAAAATGAAAAGACTGAATGACATTGGGGGTCATTCCGAGTTGATCGCTCGCTAGCAGTTTTTAGCAGCCGTGCAAACGCTATGCCACTGCCCACTGGAGAGTGTATTTTAGCTTAGCAGAAGTGCGAACGCATGTGCAGCCAAGCTCTGCAAAATCAGTTTGTGCAGTATCAGAGTAGCTCTGAACCTACTCAGCGCTTGCGAACACTTCAGCCTATTTGTGTCTGGATTTGATGTCATACACCCACCCAGCGAACGCTCAGCCACGCCTGCATTTTTTAAGACATGCCTGCGCTTTTGCAAACACTCCCTGAAAACGGTCAGTTGACACCCAGAAACGCCCCCTTTCTGTCAATCTTCTTGCGGCCGTCACTGCAAACTAAAACTTTGCTAGAACCTGAGCACAACCACAAAGAGCTTTGTACCCATATGTCACGCGTGCGCATTGCGGCCCATACGCATGTGCATAAATGCCATTTTTTCACCTGATCACTGTGCTGCGAAAAACGGCAGTGAGCAATCAACTCGGAATGACCCCCATTGAGTAGTGCTGCCCAACTCAGATGCCAAGAACATGAACATCCACCATCCGATACATATTGAAGCAGTGTTTGTATACTTTTTATTTGGTAATAAATTGTACAGTTTGCCTTTTCATATCAACCTGGCCTGCAAGACTTATTTTATTGAGAATATTTATAATATTTTATTCTTTACTCATCTACACTACATTCATTAGCACTGTGTTCTTTTGTTTTGTAATAATCACTACTTTAAGGCTCAGGTTGGGGGTACCTATATGGCATGTTTGTTTAAGGAAGAATTATTGAAAAGAAAATATCCAGCTAAAGCCAATGATCATAGGTGGTCATTCCGAGTTGTTCGCTAGCTGCATTCGTTCACTGTGCAGCGATGAGGTAAAAAAAGGCACTTCTGACGCAATGTGCACGCATGGCGTACTACTACAACGAACTATGTAGTTTTACACAGGGTCTAGTGATGCTTTTCAGTTGCACAGGCAGCCGCAGAGTGATTGATAGGAAGAAGGCATTTCTGAGTGTCAACTGACTGTTTTCAGAGAGTGTTCGGAAAAATGCAGGCGTGGCTGGGCGAACGCAGGGTGTGTTTGTGACGTCAAATCAGAAACTGAATGGTTTGAGGTGATCGCAAGCGCTGAGTTGGTTTGAAGCTACTCTGAAACTGTACAAAATTATTTTGCAGCCAATCTGCAATCCCTTCGTTCGCACTTCTGCTAAACTAAAATACACTCCCAAGTGGGTGGCGGCATAGCATTTGCACGGCTGCTAAAAACTGCTAGCGAGTGATCAACTCGGAATGACCACCATAATGTAATGCAGTGTGAATATTCTAAGATTGCTGCTATCTTTTTTATGGGTTCTGGATGATAGATCGACAGTTAGTAGGTTAATACCATATGGTTGTCATGCATTAAGTCGACAGGTACAAAAAGTCGGTGGTACAAAAGGTCGACAAATAAAAGGTCGACAGTGATAAAGGTTGACAGGTTCAAAAGGTCGATATGACAATGGTTGACACATTTATGGTCAACACAATTAAAAAAAAAATATTCTTTCACATTTTTCATCATTTACCATCCACGTGAACCTTAACAGAAGTGTGCCAAGGGAAGCAAGCCCGCGAGGGCACACACCTGTCCACTAATTTGGCTTATATATGGTTAAATATACAAAATTACACAAAAACTTTTGTCAACCGTTTTTAGTCGACTATGGCCATGTCGACCTTTTGTACTTATTGACCTTTTGTACTGTCTACCTTTTCCACTTTTCCATGTCAACCTATTGACCAGAGCCATAACTAGACATTTTGGTGCCAGAAAGAGCACTGGTGCCCATCACCCACCCAATATTCTGCATAGGGACAGTGTGCACCAAAGGCATGCATCCAAAAAAGGGGACCTGTTCTTGCATGTACATCACATAGTACTGCCACTTATCCACGTTACGCCACAGTAGTACCCATTATACACAGTATGCCACAGTAGTACACTTTACACATGGTACACCACACAGTAGTACACCTTATACACATTACACCACAGTAGTACCCCTTATACACATTATGCCAAACGGTAGTACACCTGCTTCACAGTATGCCAAACAGGTGTACAGCTAATATACAGTATGCCACAGTAGTCCCCTTATATACAGTATGCCACACAGTAGTACCCCTTGTACATATTATGCCACGCAGTAGTACCCCTTATAGTATGCCATACAGTATTATTGACAATTTAAAACACTAGTCCTGCTGCTAGATTAGATTTATGCAGAGGAGAGAAGGGGGAAATTTAGTTCAACTATTACATTGAAGAACAATAAATTAATGTTTATTCTAATATCCCCCTCCTCCCTTCCCCCATTGCCTAAGTCTGAAACAACAGCACTGTAGTGGTTTTTGTGTACAGTGTGTCATTTGTGAGGGAACAGTGAGGGCAGATGTATGGAGCAATGAGTAAGGGTGAGTGGAGGGAGCAATGAGGGTGAGTGGAGGGAGCAGTAAGCAACAGTCATTGTAGGGTGCAGCAATGGAGGGTAGGAGTAGGGAGCAGTGAGGGTGGGTGGGCAGAATAGAGGATGGGTGTTGTTAGCAGTGAGTGAGGGTCATTGTAGAGAGCAGTGAGTAAGGTTGAGTGTAGGGAACAGTGAGTGAGGATGAGATTAGGATGCAGTGAAGGTGGGTGAGTGTAGGGAACAGTGAAGAAGGGTGTAGGGAGTTGTGAGTTATGGTGAGTGTAGGGAGCAGATAGAGTGTGTGTAGGGAGCAGGGAGAGAGGGAGAATGTAGGGTACAGTGAGCAATGGTGTAGGGAGCAGTGAGTGAGGGTGAGTGTAGGCAGCAGGGAGTGATGGTCAGTGTAGAGTGCATAAGGTAGAGTAGGAGTAGAGAGCAGTGAGGGTGGGTGGGGAGCACAGAGGATGGGTGTAGGAAGCAGTGAGTGAGGGTCATTTAAGGGAGCAGTGGGTAAGGTTGATTGTAGGGAGCAGTGAGGAAGGTTGTAGGGAGCAGTGAGTGAGGGAGAGTGAAGGGAGCTGAGAGTGGGTGTAGGGAGCACTGAGTGAGGGTGAGTGTAGGGAGCAATGAGTGATGGTGAGTGTAGGGAGAAATGAGTGAGGGTGAGTGAAAGGAGTAGTGAGTGATAGTCTGAGTAGAGTGCATAAGGGAGGGTAGGAATAGAGAGCATTGAAGGTGGGTGGGGAGCATAGAGGATGGATGTAGGGAGCAGCGAGTAAGGGTCATTGCAGAGAGTAATAAGTAAGGTTGAGTGTAGGGAACAGTGAGGAAGGATGTAGGCAGCAATGAGTGGGGGTGAGTGTAAGGAGCAGTAAGGGTGAGTTAGGGAACAGTGGGGGGTGATCAGTGTAGAGTTGCTGAATGCAGTGTATGTTTATGCTGCCTGCTCTACCCTCCCCCTGCCTCTGTTTCTCACCAGATGACTGCCTCAGTCTGCTACTGCTCTGGACTCTCCCCATACACTCACATGTGCATTGAGTGGAAGGTGGAGCTCCGGAGCTCTGCAGCTCTGCTTGTAACAAAGCTGACAGCTGACAGAAAGGACTCCCATCAATGGAGACATTCCAGCGGCAGTGCTGCAGCTGCGGGCTGGCAGGTGGCAGCAGACAGATTAATTGATTGATTGATTGATTGATTGATTGATGGGATTGCAGGTAGTGGACGCAGGTTGTTGCATATGTGTTGCATATGCGCTGTGGGCCAAGCACACACGGCACACACCTAGTTGCAGCACTGCTTTTGACCTAATGCATGTCGACCATATTGTGTTGACCTACTGACTGTCAACCTATTCATTGTCGATCTTTTGATCCTCACCTCTTTTTGTTACCATAGTATTTTGTATGTCTCCAATACAGTTTCCTAGTTGTCGTATTATTTGAATGAGATTTTCCTGTTTCGCCTATCATCTGAGTTCACAGAGGTTTTTAATGCCCCCAATGTGGAGTAAGAAATTGACCATGTCATTATCTTCTTTCACAGCAGAAAGGATCCTGGCATAGGTGACATCCCATTGGAGGGTTATAAAAAAAACTATTAGACTATATTTTGTTCCCAAACATTATGAAACCTCAGACTGTTTATTGGAATCCGGTTTTAGCATCTCTCTTTTAATGAGGCCATGATGGCTCTGATCTCTATACAGGGTATTTCCTCCTTTACTTGGAATCTTCCATATTATTTTCTTATCATGCATGTTAAAATTCGGACCATGATCCTGGTTACAAGACTAATCAGTTCATTAACTCAGACTAGGAGGGTGATTCAGACCTGATTGCTGGGCTGTTAACTTTGCTGTCGTGCGTAGAGATAGACGACGCCTCCAGGGGGAGTGTAAAGTTGCTGTGCAATTGTGCGATCCCATGAGTACGAAAAGCTGCAAAATCCACTGTTTGCAGTCTCTGCGCAGCCCAGGACGTACTCCTACAGTGCAATGAGAAGAGGCTGATTCGGGCCGGAGCTGACGTCAGACACCCTCCCTGAAAATGCTTGGGAACACCTACGTTTTTCCGGACACTCCCAGTAAACGGTCAGTTACCACCCACATATGGCCTCTTCCTGTCAATCACCTTGTGAAAGCCCGTGCAATCGGAATTTTCGCACCATCCTTTCACTGACCAGTGATGCACGTTGTTGTTGTCCGACGCGGATGCGCATTGCAGTGCATATGCATGCGCAGATATGACCTAATCGCCTGCTGTGCGAATATGCACAGCAGCGATCAAGTCTGAATCACCCCCTAGCTATGGTTCAAAACTGGTAAATCTATTGTTATTAACCTCAGCTGTGTCTGATTCTGGGTTTCGGATGTCTCCGTACTGGTGTCAGAGATGCTGGTCCTCTGGGTATTGTTGTACTGGAAGCTGGGAGGCTGGAGATAATGCTTTCACATAGAATAAATTAGTCCTTGGTGATTACGGAAATATGGGCAGAACTAGTACCAGGAAATTGACGAGACCCAGAACAGGGGCGCAGAGTCTTACCCCACTGTTTGTCTTCACCATGAAGCCCTGCGGGGAACTTTGGGCTTTGCTGCACCCAGTGAGCCGGTCGCAGCCCACTGCCTGGGTTACCTGGTCTAATGTTCGGGAGTGGTTTGGCTTTAGGCTAGTGGTCTGACTAGCTGGAACAAGACTGGAATGCTGACCAAGCTAGTACCAAATGATGATACTAAATCCGGACAGGAGTGTAACCAGACTGAACCCGGATTGGAGTGCAACCAGACTGGAACCAAACTGGAACTAGACTGGAGTGCAACAGGACTGGAGATGGACTGGAGAGTACCCGAACTTGAACTGAACTGGAGTGCAAATGGACTGGAGCTGGACTGGAATGTAACCAGAATGGAATAATTTTTGTATAGCAACAGTAATACTCTGAATCGAAGCTAGAGTCTCACTAAGGGTGCACAGCTGCAATGCTCATACTGCTGTGTGACTATGGAACTAGCACCAGAGTCCTGGGAAGCAGGTAGCTATATACCCTCAAGTGAATCCAGATTGACTGCAGGAATCAGCTGACTCACAACCTGACCAGGATTGGGCTGATCCTGGTCAGGTGACCTTAAGCAAGATTGCACAGTCCACACCGCATGTCCCGACAGGCCAGTTACGGGGATTGCTACAGCAGCATTACACATTATTCTCTCTGCCCTGTCACCAACCACCTCAGGGGACAGTATTGTGACCAAACAGAGCGCACCAGCACAGTCGGCCAGAGAGGTAATTGCCAAGGCCTAGGCCAGGACTCGCTGGTAGCAATGACAAGCTGCCTCTATACACATCTTCAAATGGCACAGATGGCAGATACACAGGCTGTGGCTGCTTCCTTGAGGCCATAAAATGGAATTATCTGTGGCATGTGCTGGGTGTTTTGGATTGCCAAATCATTCCAAAAGGGAAGCTTCTCTATTCTGCCCCAGTAGCCAGGATCTGTTTGAATTTCTATACAATTGTCCCATCTTGTTCAGTTGGGGAACTGGTTTGTGATTTCTCCCTGTCACTAGCCCATTTTTATTTAGCAATAGAGCTGCTTATTTGCTTGGTCTACTCCCATCTTAATATCAGTGACCTCTTGATGGGCAGCATAGCTCTATGTCAGGCAGGGGCGGATCCAGAAGAAAATGAAAGGGGGGGGGGACCTTGATAGGGTAATGATAATAGTTATATTTACATGCACCTAAGGCACGTGTGCTCCCAGAAAAGGGGTGTGGTATCACAGGGGGCGTGGCCTCACAGAATACGCCATCAGGTAATGATTGGTTGTATTAGTGCATCCTGGTTTATTGCCAAAGTTTCACCCTGATGAAAAGGCTGATTGGGATTTGAAATGTTGGTCACCTGTTCCATTAGTTATGGGAGCCTGGAAGGCACCTCCCCAGCACAATATAATTATTATAGTTTTTAGTTGGTGGTGGCAGGTGCAGCATACCTTGTTTTTGGCACTGCACTGAGACTCAGACTGCAGGACACGAACTGCCCATCTTTGATTAGCAGAAGCAGCCAGCTGGATCTCCAACAAGCAGCATAAGACATCTACAGGACAGGCCTGTCACAATCACACGGGCCGTCTTCTCAAAGCTGAGGCTGAGTTTGATTGCACCTAGCATCGTGGTAAAGGAAGTGGAGGAGGAAGTGCTGGGAAACTGCGGTGCAGTGAAGGCTAATGAAGCCTTCTTCGCCATCATAAGTAACAATCTTACTCGATGCTGGCATTTGAACCCCGCGCCTGGGCTAAACTCTGGATGGCTGGCAGTGGGGGAGGTAGGTTGTGATGTGAGCATGGGGAGGCTGGAGCTGCAACTCCAGCCTCTCCATTGGTTACCACATGGACTTGCTGTTAGAGCCACGGCGGGTCCTAGCACCTGCCAGCTCTTTTATCAAATCTGACTGACTGAATAGGAGTAGTGCTGCTGCTGTTCTCCTTTTGAAAAAAAGAAGATGTCAGAAACGATAGGGGTGGCCCGAGTGCCCCCCCCCCCCCCTGGATCCACCTATGATGTCAGGCATTCCCAACCTCGGTCCTTAAGGCACACTGGTGCAGGTTTTAGTGCAATCCAGGCTCGAGCACAGGTGACTTAACTAGCACCTCAGTTATTTAGATTTAATCATCTGTGCTGCAACCTGGTTATAACTAAAACTTGCACTGTTAGTGTGCCTTGAGGACCGCGGTTGGGAATGCCTGCTCTATATGTACCAGTGGTTGTCAAACTCTGTCCTCAATGATCCCCAACAGTTCATGTTTTCCAGGTCTCCAAGCAGACACATAGGTGTACTCATTACTCACTGACATGTTTATAAACATCCAAATGTGGAGCTAATTATTTCACTTGTAATTCTGTGAGGAGACCTAGAAACTGTAAACTGTTTGGAGTCCTTAAAGACCGAGTTGGGAACCAATGATCTATATGGATGATGTATTGTTTTTTGGTAGATTCAGAAAACTCTGTTTTTACTCTTTTTTGATGGTGGACATGTTTGGGATAGAGTAAATCCAATATCCTTTAATTGGATTGGTTTGTTTCATGGCAAGTCAATTACAATATTAATTAAAAAATAATTTGACTGAAAATGCTGGTTTCATTCTAATGACAGTGTATGTAACATGGCATCTACCATACAAGCTAAAGGCAGAGGAATGCATGGAAGATGTCATGCTGCTAACACTGTGATTAAAGAGTGCAGTCTGTTCTAACATCATTTGAATTATATTTTGACCATTTAAGAAACACTGGCATAAGCTATGTGAAGCGGGCAGTGTTCCCATGAAACACATAACAAGTTTATGCAAGTTCTCTGCATGATTCTGTATATTTGATGTTTTATGGATGAAACTGAACCATTAACCTGTAATGACTGCTTTAAAAAAATTAATGGTTTTAAAGAACTGCTACTGAGTTTTCATTTGGCGGAACTTGTGCCAGAAAGGATTTTGATCTGTTACTGTTTTATCTAAGATTTGTGTGGTGGCTCAATACTGCACATACTGTACAACAAGCTTATCCTCCAAGCAGAGATCATCAAAGGTCAAATGTGAATAAGAATATTGGTGGTCATTCCCAGTTGATCGCAGCCAGCAACTTTTTGCTGCTGCTGCGATCAACTAGTCCACGCCTATGGGGGAGCGTATTTTAGCTTAGCAGGGCTGCAATCGCTTGTGCAGCCCTGCTAAGCTAAAAAAAATTCAAGCAGAACAAGACTAGCCCTCGACATACTTACCCCGTTCTCCTGGACATGCCTGCATTTTCTTCACCACTCCTCGAAAACGGCTCCAAACGTTCTGGTGATGTCCAGGTATGCCTTCTTTCTGTCAATCTTCTTGCGGTCGGCTCTGCGACCAATTTCTTTGTTGGCCGCGACATAACCCGGCGACCACCATGCGCAGTGCGGCTGACGCGCATGCGCATTCCAGACCCGTTCGCACCACAGCGACAAACCGCTGTGTGCGAATGGGTCGGAATGACCCCCATTGTTGAGTAAATCCAGCATTACTTTATAACATTGGTTGACTATTAATGTAGTATTTGACCACCAAATTTTGATAGCAAATTGAGGCATGTAATTTCATGTCTCTCTATATATTTTAATCTAAAGGCCCATTTTAACGGGCAGATGTGGGGAGAGATGTGTGCTGAGCGAATCGCTCAGCACACATCTCTCCCCCTGCTCAGCACAGCGCGATGTGTGCTGAGCATGCGGGAAGGGGATGGGGGTCCCCCTATTTTACCTAGCGGGTGAAATAAGCGATGTGCTAGATTGAGCCAGCATGCAGGCGAATCTAGCACCAACTATAGCAACGTGCGGGGCCGTGCATCACTATCGCTGTGTGGGGTACACATGGACAGATCATGCTTAAAATCTAAGCAATCTAGTCAGATTGCTTAGCTTATCGCTCCGTGAGTACCCCCCTTAAAAGTTTGGAGTTATTTGTCTTACAGTCTACACAAGACCTAGGAGATTTTTACCCACTCATTTTTTATTAATAATTTATTTATATTTTACTCAGACCTACCTGCCAACGCATCCACCAGTACTGTATGTCGTGTACATTAGGGCAGTTGAAAACCTGGCAGATACAAAAGTGTAATTGATTTTAAAAGATCAAAGAAGCATCAGTGGCTTCTTTCAATTCCATTAACTAGATTCTGATAGCAGAGGATGGAGAATTGGCAATGCACAGTATGACATGATTGAGATCAAAGGTCCCTCTGACCACTCTGGTTTTTATCTATTGTCTGGTTTAAATGCCCTCTGCCACCGGCTTTCAAACTCCATGTACAAAAACATGCTTGCACGCCCACCTGCCACATGCCCACCTCTCTCCTTCTATGCTATGTCAACGCCAGCCACTGATAAGGAGCAGCATGCAGCCAGCGTTCATCTTAGGAAGACAAATTCAATACTGGCAGGCGGTCAGCAGCAGCATTGACACGTCACTCGTTTTTCCAGCAGCAGCAGCAGCAGCAGTACTAGTCTGCGACTGTCAGTGTCAGTGAGTGACTGACTAGTAAGTAAGCTGCTGCAGCTTGCAGGGGAAAGAGAGAGGGAGCCAGACCAGGCTGAGGAGGAGCAGTGTAATTGCAGTGAGTGCCATCAGGGGTGTTTGTTTGGTGCACACCACAACATCTGACAATGTATCTGCTCTATTAGGATTGGTACAAGGGTGGATATTTTATATTGCGTTGACCGTCAATAGATGGTGCTAGACACGCCCATAAGGCGGTGCTAGACACACCCCTCCGATGGTGCACCCCCTAATAAAATGTGCTGCGCACGCCTATGCCACTGTACAGTACGTCCTAAGAACCAATGCCCAAGCATAACCAAAACATTGTTAACTTTTACTTACTATTCTTTCTTGGTAGGAGTAAGTGGCAGAAGCACCAGACCACAGCAATATAAACAGGTGCTGTGAGAGAATATATCTGTAAATACTGTACACTGCTATCAAAATTAAAGTTGTGTTACTTTTCCCAAAGTACTCCATAACTTTGGTAAACATGGATTCTTACAACACATTTAAATTGTAGCAGAATATACAGTATCTTCTACAGGACACAGTTTTTCAGAAATACTGGGAAACTTCTGCTTATACTACATTTCATTATCTTTAGGGATTAGTGCATTGCAGCTGTAATGTACTTTAATGTTTTTTTTTTATAGACCATAACATTACAGTTCATGTTATACAATACAATAAAATACAATAACATTCTAAAACTTGGAGTACTGTTTAATCCTGTTGTCCTACTATTAAATGCCAATTATAGCAACCTAGTTTACAAGCAGTAATTACTGTATTGAATTTTTTCTTATATATTATGATAACAAAGGACACTTTCTATAGCACATTGTACTATTATTCATGCAAAATGTATGGAGTGTTATAAATGCAAATGAACAGTCATGTCAGCTCATTGGAAGCCTTTTAAAAAAAATCATCTGACAAACTTCAAAGAGAATACAAGGTTAATACTTATGTGCTCTCAATACCAATATCAAAGAACTGAAACAAGGAGATTGGTTTAGGGCAAAATATTGTCATTTATTAATTAATTATCAGCGGGAATGTAATATAAAAGTACAATTACAATATGGTCTAAACTCACCCAAGGTAATAATATGTTTTTAGGGAAAATAGCAGTTTTATAACTTTATGTTTAATATACATGAAGAGAGAATTGATTTGAAAAACTGACTTGCAGAAATTGTCCACAGACATTTTATGTCTCTTATTATAATTCAATTACTATACAGTATTTGCAATCCATGGTGACTCTTTAACAGAACGTGTGAAATTTGCTTCTGGAAATTCTATTTTAATCCATTTTAAAACACATTAATGCTAGCCATATGAATTTTTCGACTTTGTGTGTGAATTATTTCAACAAAGTGTTGCAGATTAACTAAATGTGGAACATGCACAGCTATTTGTATTGAAGTCTAATCATTTTCAAAGGGCTTTGAAACTGTACAAAACTGCATTATAGTATATTATTATTAAAGAACCATTGATTTTGAATGTGTGTGTGTGTGTGTGTGTGTGTGTGTGTGTGTGTGTGTGTGTGTGTGTATGCTTGCGTTTGTGTGAGTGACTAATGGAGTAAGAGAGGATCTTTTTCACATAAATATATCTGGATACTGTAGCACTTTGTTTACTGCTCTTATATATAATGTATATGTGTATATACAGTATATATATATATATATATATATATATAAAATGTAATGTATTATCTATCATCTGAAATGTATTGCCTGATTATTGCTCATTTTAGCTTCAAATAATATACACATGGACTGTGAAAAGTTAGGGCTGGTGACAGTCGCTCTAAAATCAAACATTTCCAATCCCCCCTCCAGAAATCCTGCATCTGCCCAGACTGTGGGGGTCATTCCGACCTGATCGCATGCTAGGTTATTTCGCTGCGCTGCGATCAGATCAGAAATGCGCATGCGTATGCACTGCAATGCGCAGGTACGTCGTACGGCTACAAAGCGGATCGTTGCTGGACGATGGATTGTACGAAAAATCCATTCGCACAGCCGATCGCAAGGAGATTGACAGGTAGACAGCGTTTGTGGGTGTCAACTGACCGTTTTCTGGGAGTGTTTGGAAAAACACAGGCGTGTCCAGGCATTTGCAGGGCGGGTGTCTGATGTCAATTCCGGGACCAAAAAGACTGAAGTGATCGCAAGGGCTGAGTAAGTTCAGACCTACTCAGAAACTGCACAAAATGTTTTTGCACAGCTCGGCTGCACATGCGATCGCACACTTGCAAGGCTAAAATACACTCCACTGTGGGCGGCGACTATGCGTTCGCACAGGTGCTAAAAACAGCTAGCGAGAGATCAACTCAGAATGACCCCATGTGACCAAACCTCCCAAATACTCCTAGGTAAAAATTGACATGTACTGTAAAGTAACCTATCCTCTCTAATGGTCTTAGTGAGTCTATTGATGGTCAAGTTTCAACAACGGGACCATTCATTAGGGGCCAAGGGCCTAATTCATACCTGATCGTAGCTGCAAATTTGTTAGCAGATGTGCAAAACCATTTGCACTGCAGGGGACAGATATAACATGTGCAGAGAGAGTTAGATTTGGGTGTGGTGTGTTAAAACTGAAATCTAAATTGTAGAGTAAAAATAAAGCAGCCTGTATTTACCCTGCACAGAAACAAAATAACCCACCCGAATCTAACTCTCTCTGCACATGTAATATCTGTCCCCCCCCCCCCCCCCCCTGCAGTGCACATGGATTTGCCCAACTGCTAACAAATTTGCTGCTACAATCAGGTCTGAATTAGGCCCCAAGTGTTTCCAGATACAGTATGCTTCAGCTGTTTTTCCAGTTAACTTATAGTTGCTTTTTAGGGTCACTATTTACATATGTGCCACCCTCCTGGTATAATTTAAACAACTGCCCAACAAGGACAAACAGACACAGTAATTTCACACTATACCAATATGCCGTAATTGGTCAATATTATTGGAGATGTGAAGGACTGTATTGTGCCTATCATTTTTTATGCAGTACTATTCAGCTATTCTCTCTGCACAAACTCCTCAGAGGTGTCTTTAACCAAGCATGCGTGTGGTGCAGGTTCGTCGTCAGCCGGGGAGGATACCAAGGTTCCGGGCTCTTCAGGTACGGGTGAGTATGCAGTTTTTTCTTGTCCCTTTAGCTTTCATCTTCTAGTCCTTCTAATAGTGTTTACTCTGGGTCACCAGGGCGCCGGGTAGGTTAGCTCAGCACTTTACGCATTGCGTAGTGTCAGTGACTCGGACGGTCCGGGTCAGTAGCAGTGGTTCCGTCTGATTGCCAACCTTTTGGCTGTGCTGGCCGGTGGCTCCGTGATACGGTGCTGTTTTTTCCACTATCATAGCGGGCCTGGGGTAGGTTGGAATCCCGCTTTGCTATGTTTTTGGGTATTTAGCTTTGTTTTATGCCCCGACGGGGCTGATTCTCTGTTGTGGGTCAATTTTTTCCGTTCGTTGTATTGGGGCGTTTCGGGCTGGGATACGTTTGGGCATGTGCGGCCCCTTTTCTAAGCGCCCCCCTCTTCACCCCTCTTTATATATCACCTTTTGGTGTCTCCCCTTTTGGTGTGGTGCCCGGATGGGTCCCGGGTAGTTTCCACTTTACCCGTCATTTGTCTCATTCACTGGGGGTGTTTGGTTCTTAGTGCCGTTGCAGATGCTTCCCACAGGGTGCGTTCTCATTTCTTCTGGGGCCCTGAGATTTTGTTTCCGTTATGGCTTTCTCTTTACAGGCACGAGCGGCTGCTCGGTTTGCGGTTACGTCTTAGCTTCGGTTTTGTCGTTGTTTTAGGTTCTGGGTTCCCATTGGGTTGGATAAAACGGGGGTTTCGGCGGGCTGCCTCAGCTATTGGTATAGGGATAGTTTCGGCCATTGGTTGCCATCAGCTTCCCGCGGACGTGGTCCAGCGGCATCTGGTTAATTTTACGTTTTTTGCAGGCCGGCGTAGGGGCGGCTCATACTGGGGCCTATTGGCTGGGCTCTTTTGAGTTTGTTTTTTTATTTTCAACCTTGGGTGTCTGACCTGTTATTTCCAGCTTTTCGCTGTCGCCACAGGCCATTACGGTTCAGGGACTTTTTCTCTCAGCCTTTTTATTTTCCGACGGGTTTCACCAGGAACCTATTGTTGTTGGGCTTGTTCCCAATCATCGTCGCATTACTGTTGGGGGCTCTGCGTTTTTTTGGATCGGTCTATTGTTTTCCGGGCGGTTACCTAGGGGTGGTTCACCCTATTCATGGTCAGCGTCCTCCCCCTCAGCCCTCCGCCTGTTACATCATTTGGTTCCCATATATTTGCAGCACAACGTGTGTTTACCGGAGACGTGACATGGGCATGGCCATTGGGGGTGGCGGAGAGATGGTTGCACTTCCACTTTGCTACATTCTGTACGTCGGTGCCTGGGGCGGCTGTGGATGTTTCTTTCCATGCCTGACTTGTGTCTGGCAGATGGCCGAATTGGTCCGGCTACTTGGCTGTGCCAGTATGGGCTCCTCCCTTGCTCTGGACAATGGCTCGGATTGCCATGATTTGTTGGCTTTCTTGAGTGTGTTTGTTTACTCCGGCGGATTTGTTTTTATGGGGTCACCTTAGGGACTTTGATGGCCTTTGTCTGGGGGGTTTTCCCGGGAGGGCAGGTCCAGGGCGGCCAGGGCATCTGCCCTTGCGGGCACTTTTTTTTCGCTCCATACTACTACAGCTGACGGATCCTACCAGGTCTTTCATACTGTCCATGGCCCTTGCCAGATGGGCGGATGGGCACCCAGTGCCTGCAGTTGTGGGTGGGCCCATCGATTTGAAGTGGTTGGTGGTCTCGTTAGGTGTCCGGCCAGGCAGGGTGTAGTCTGGTTATGGGGTTGCACGTTTCGGGATAGCTTTGGCGCTGTTTTTTTCTTTGGGGCATTCCGGATCAGTGGTTTGGTGGCCGGTGGCAAGTCGTCTTTGTTTTCCGGCTTGCCATTCAGTGTCGTTTTATTGCAATACGACCAGATGCTGTGCGGCCTGGCCCATTCTGCAGTGGATGGGGATGGCCGGGGTTGTTTTTGGCCCCTTAGAGCACATGCGAATATGGCTGGTGGCCCATTGCAAGTGGCAAGGGAATGTGTCCGGTGCGTCCATTAGGATGGCCATTTTCTTTTGTGTGGCATCCTGGGTCCTCTTCTCTTGGTTTTCAGTTTTTCTGCAGCGTTATGGCTATGGTGGTTCCCGGGGGTTTGCAGTGGGGGGACCAGGGTGCCCTTTACTTGCGGAGTGGGGTGGCTACGCGTGCTGTGGTGGCGGTTTCTTCAGTGGCAGTGTTTCAGGTGCTGGGCTGCTTGGAATATGCGTGATATGCAGCCTCTGTGCATTTGGAAGAGGTTTTTGGGATATGATACCCATTCCTTGCGGATTGGGGCTGTTGCGCCTGCTGTGGCGACGGGTTCTTCAGCGGCAGCGATTCTGGCGCTGGGCTGCTGGGAGTCTGTGTGATATACGGCCTCTGTACGTTTGGATACGTTTTTCGGGTTCTGATACCCATTCCTTGCGGATTGGGGCTGCTGCGCGTGCTGCGGCAGCAGGTTCTTCAGCGGCACCGATTTGGGTGCTGGGCCGCGGGGACTGTGCGTATTATTGAGGTTTTAGGGCTGGGGTACCCATTCCTTGCAGATTGGGGCAGCTACGCATGCTGCGTTGGCAAGTTTTTCGGCGGCAGCATTTCAGGTGCTGGTGCCGCTGGGAATTTGCATTGATTTAATGTTTTTGGACTAGGGTGCCTGTTCCTAGTGGATTGAGGCAGCTGCGCATGCTGCGGTGGCAGGTTTGGCAGCGACAGAGATTCAGGTGCTGGGTCGCTGGGCGTCTGCGTGGTATCCGACTTAGGTACGTTGGATAAAGTTTTCCGTCTATGGTGCCCATTCCTTGCGGATGGTGGGCAGTTCCGCATGCTGCAGCAGCAGTTTCGTCAGCGGAAGCGATTCAGGTGCTGGGCCGCTTGGTGTGTGCGTTGTATTACGGTGTGGCGGAAAGTTGCTACCAGCCAGAGGTCAAGGTTGTGCATCAGAGCCATTTCTTGCGGCGGGCGAGGCGTGCCTTTGCACGGGGCGCCCGCCGCAGCTGTTTTGGTGGCTCTGTTTTGGTGTTCTCCCCCTCCTCCCCGTCATTACTACTACTCCGCTCGGGGCGCAGAGTTTCTCAGAATGACGCGTTTGCGCCGTGACGTCACGACGCAAACGCGTAATTCTGAGAAACTCCGCCCCCTGAGCGGAGCAGAATGACAGGAGGAGGGGGAGCTGGGTATCTGGCGCTGCTGCCACCTCTATGACCGGATCCCTCCTCCATACTTGCGCCACCAGAGGGGCCAGGAAGCCTCTGCCCCGGCCCGGCATCATTACCGTGACCTGGGCTGGCACAATAAAGTTTGTTCCTGTACTGCGCGCGTGACGTCATCACGTGCGCGCGCTGAATACAGAAGGAGCCTGCTGCCGCTGAGCCGGAAAGGTTCTCCACACTGGAGTCTAGACGCTGCCCTTCCATGTGGAGCTGCAAGAAATACGTGAGTGAAGCAGCTACAGATGGGGAGGAGGGGGTTGGGGGCCGCTGATGCTACAAAGAGGCAGAGGGGGATGCTGAGAGTGCAGACACATGCTGTGGGGAGGGGGGGTAGTGAAAGATCATGATATATATAGATGCAGGGAGGAGGAGGTTTGTGAAGTGCAGACATGGGGGGAGGGGATGATGCTATATAGAGACGGAGGGGGTTGCTGCTGACACAAGGGGGGAAGCTGATGCTATACACAGCCATTACTTGCATTTGCACAGGGCACCCGCCGCTGCTCTAGGTCGCTCAGTCTGCTCCCACTCCTCCACGACATTACTACTCTGATCGGGGGGTGGAGTTTTGTGCAACGACGCGTTTGCGTCATGATGTCACGACGCAAATGTGTCATTATATGAAACACCGCCCCCGAGCGGAGTACTGATGATGTGGAGGAGGGAGAGGCGGGCCGAATAGCGGGAAGCGGGATGGAAGAGGACCGCTGCAAATGTAAGTGTAACTTTCTCTTTCTCTCTCTCTTTCTTTGTAGAAGGGGACTCTGGCTGCCGTAATGTGTTAAATGGGGACACTTGCCTGCCGCAATGTGTAAAATGGGGACTCTTGCCTGCCGTACTGTGTAAAATGGGGACTCTTGCCTGCCGTAATGTGTAAAATGGGGACACGTGCCTGCCGTAATTTATAAAATGGGGACACATGCCTGCCGTACTGTATAAAATGGGGACTCTTGCCTGCCGTACTGTATAAAATGGGGACTCTTGCCTGCCGTAATGTATAAAATGGGGACTCTTGCCTGCGTGATGTGTAAAATTGGGATACGTGCCTGCCGCTATGTGTAAAATGGGGACTCTCACCTGCCGTACTATATAAAATGGGGACTCTTGCCTGCCGCAATGTGTAAAATGGGGACACGTGCCTGCTGCAATGTGTAAAATGGGGACACGTGCCTGCCGCACTGTGTAAAATGGGGACTCTTGCCTGCCGTACTGTGTAAAATGGGGACTCTTGCCTGCCGTAATGTGTAAAAAGGGGACACGTGCCTGCCGCAATGTGTAAAATGGGGACTCTTGCCTGCCGTACTGTGTAAAATGGGGACTTTTTTTTTCCTGTGGTGGCCGTGATGATGAGATCAGATGAGGACACGCCCATTTTAATGAGACCACGCCCATTTTAATGAAGCCACACACTCTTGCCAGGAGCGCGCGCGCCGAAGGCGGGCGCATGCTTTTTCTTTTTATGTCTATGGGGGGGGGGGCGTATTTTTTTTTATGCCAAAGGGGAAGGGGGGTGCGCATTTTGAAATTTTGCACTGGGAGCCAAATTGGCTAGAAACAGCCCTGGTGTGCATAAGTGGTCATTGTGGGGCACCCCCTTTTTGGTCGGTCGGCGAGTGTGTCTTCCCCCTGTGGGTAGACTACGGACGTTCCCATGTGGTTTCGTCCATTGCTCTGCCAGAATAAAGGGTGGTGAGTCCTGCACAATGCGGGTTATGCTTTAGGAGGTGGTAGGATGTACCCTTCTAGTAGTTTCGGTGTTATTCTACTTGACGGATGCTGGTGGGTTGGTAGCGCCTTTTTCGAAAGGTGTTTGATTGCAGCTTTAGGGCTGTGGTACCCAGTCCTTGCGGATTGGGGCAGCTGCGCGGATTGCGGCTCCTGCGTTTCGGGTGCTGGGCCACTGGGAATATGCGTGTATAAGTTTTGTGTATGTTTGTAAGGTCTTAGTTGCGCCTGTTGCGCGAACCCAAAAACTATTTTTACCAGTCAGTTTTTGATCGGCTAGCGTTCAGGAATTGAGTGTGTGAAGCGAATTTTTACATTTTCCTCCGAGGGGGCCTAATTACAATTGGCTTATCAAAGGTCCACGGGAGGTTTTTTGAGTTTTCTCCTTCACTTGGTTTTGTTTTTTACTACTATTTATCGTGTAATTTTTTATTGTCTGTTTTAGTTACAGGTGTTAGGGATCTTTTCTTTTTCAGGTGCTATCGACACGCAGGAGCGTGTACCTTTTTGGGACACTTTTATATTTTGGGCGGCTTCGCATCCTATGGCAAGAGGACCGGCTGTGGTTTTGGTCACAGGGTGGTCCGTGGGTTAGGAGCTCGTGGCTTGCGTGGGGGTGATTTGGTGGGGTTTTTCTTTTCTACCAGGTAGGTAGGTGGAATCGCCTGTTTAGGTTGTCCTGCCCCTAGTCAGTACTGGGTTGGGTTGTGTTCGTAGGCTTCTACCTCATATTTGCTATCAGGTCCCCTTTTGTTGCTCTATGCACTCACTGGCTGTTCAGTGGTGTTCTGCTGTCATTGGCCGGGGAGGATTATGCTTCATTGTTATCGTAGGGGTGCAGCGGTTTCTCTGCTGCCTGTTCGGGCCCGTGAGACGGTAGCTCTGCGGGTTCGTTTTGTAGCTTTGGGTGGATTGGTAGTGCGGCTTCTTTTGCTGGTTCTCCGGGCCCGCAGTTTTTTGCAATGTTACGCATGCTGGACTTTTCCCCGGGTGGGTCGGTGGTTCTTTCTTGATGGGACTCTTGGGTTTTGCTTTAGCTTACGGGGTTGTTTTAGATTTTTCTGGGGATGGCGGTCGTGGTTTGGTAAACCTCGTTGTGGCGGGAAAGTCGCTACCAGCCAGCGGTCATAAGGCCTAAGTGGTCATTGTGGGGCACCCTCTTTTGGAAAGAGGCAGAAGAACTACAATGTCTCTACTGTCCATAAGATGGCAGATGAAGCATTAACAAGCAGAACCAGTTTTGGAAGTGCTGCAATGTCCCTAATGGCACCTGTACGGTTGGCTAAATGTTCCTAGTTAAGTCCCTACTATTCCTCAGGTGGCAGGGCTGAACCTGCAGTACAGGTAAGCAAGTAAGTCTCCCTTGGCTGGTCCTGACAGGAATACAGTTCTCTGGTGACTACAGTTTCTTTGGTTAGCCCTAACCAGTGTGAAGCAGTGCTTAGGGGTTAGTCAGCACAATCAGCATAGTTTCTCAGGCTGGTACATGCAGGGAAAAAATACAAAGCCGTTTTTTCACTTAATGATGCAAGTAAGTGAAAGTAGTCATCCTAGCGGTGGGTAGGCAGTGGCCCAGTTTGTTAGAGAAGTACTGTAGGTTAAAGTAGTTCCTAGCATGGAATATTAGCAAGCAACACAGGGCCTAATTCAGAGTTGATCGCCAAAGCAAATTTGTTAGCAGTTGGGCAAAACTGTGCGCACTGCAGGGGGGGGCAGATATAACATGTGCAGAGAGAGTTAGATTTGGGTAGGGTGTGTTCAAACTGAAATCTAAATTACATTGTAAAAATAAAGGAGCCAGTATACCCTGCACAGAAACAAAATAACCCACCCAAATCTAACTCTCCCTGCACATGTTATATCTGTCCCCCCTGCAGTGCACATGGTTTTGTCCACCTGCTAACAAATTTGCTGCTGCGATCAATTCTGAATTACCCACACAGTTTTGTACTTGGTCATGAAAGCAGAATGAATGTAGTACAGTTTCTACTTAGCAGAGTTTGTGGGCTCCTCACTTTTCCATGCAATTCAACATATGAGGTAAACTAACACTTCCCTTAGCTGGGCTAGAGGGGTGGTTATAACCTGGTATCATCACAGTCTCAGGCTGGCTACATCTGTAGCTGTGGTTGTGTTAGGAGGCTACCCAAGTTAGAGTCTCCCGGTTCCTGTTGCTTTTATCAGCAAGTTTTACAGAAATAGTTATTCTCAAGGGGATTAGGGGTTACTCTGTTTAATCGGTAGGCTCCCACAGGTTAGGGCTGCACTGTCTGCTGTTGTCCTCTGCTACTGGATCTCTGACTGGAAAGGCTGTGGACTGGGGCTGGGGAGTGAATTGCTGTGTCTCTCTAGCCATTACCAACTGCAAACAGACTGGCTCTTACTGAAATACTGACTAGCTGGCTGTTTTTGCGATTGGTGGAGGGCATACCTGGTGTCTACTTGTACTGATGCTGCTCTTTCTCCCTTTCTGTTTACCAACCGACTGGACCTCTCTGCCCAACCTCCAGTAACATGTGACATCTTCTCCAGGTCTCTGCCCTGCGATGCTTTCCTGGTGCTGCCGCTCCCTCCGTAATCAGGATAGGGTCACTTCCTGGTGCAACACTCCTGTCCTCAGTGCTGCCAAGCATCCACCTCTGGGGAGACGTGTCCCCTCAGCCATGCGCATCTCACTCACTCTCTTTCGGCACACTCCCTCAGCCAGTGTGCTGGCCGCAATCTCCTCTCTCAGGCATAAGCCGGCTCCCAGGCAGCACTACACAGCTTGGCTGTCTCTCTTCACAGAGCTCTCTGCTCCCTCTCTCCACATCCTCCTTCCCCTCAAGTTCAAAAGTCAGCCCTGTTGCTAGGTCTATGGAGTTTTCTGTTCTTTGAGTGCCTCTGTTTAAACCCCTGGGTCCTAATTCTCCCCTTGTAACTGCTGACATCACCAGGCAAGAAAGACGGTTAACCTCTGCAGTACTCAAGCTCTCTTGATCCAGGCAGCATTTACATCATAATGTAGGCTGCAGTGTCTTGAATAACAATATCCTGCTTGTTCAAATGATCCCTTTGTGGGGTACCACACAATCGAATACTTTCTGTGTCTCCACAAACCGCCCCAAGATGGCTACCGGACTCCAGCACAGTGGTGGTCATTCCGAGTTGTTCGCTCGTTGCCGATTTTCGCTATGCTGCGATTTGTTGCTAAATGCGCATGCACATGGTACGCAGAGCGCATGCGCTAAGTTATTTTACACAAAACTTATCAGATTTGCTGGTGTTCGTGCGGCGCTTTTCAGTCGCACTGCTGATCGGTGAATGATTCACAGGAAAGGGGCGTTTCTGGGTGGTGACTGAGCGTTTTCCGGGAGTGTGCTAAAAAACGCATGCGTGTCAGGGAAAAACGTGGGAGTATCTGGAGAAACGGGGGAGTGGCTGGCCGAACGCAGGGCGTGTTTGTGACGTCAAACCAGGAACTAAATGGACCGAGCTGATCGCAATCTAGGAGTAGGTCTGGAGCTACTCAGAAACTGCAAGAAAATATTTAGTAGCAGTTCTGCTAATCTTTTGTTCGCTATTCTGCTAAGCTAAGATACACTCCCAGAGGGCAGTGGCCTAGCGTTTGCAATGCTGCTAAAAGCAGCTAGCGAGCGAACAACTCGGAATGAGGGCCAGTGTCTTATGGGAATTGTAGTCTTTGTGTTGATGTAGCTGCAGTTGGCATAACAAAGTGATAACTCACTGTTACTCGGTGTCACATACTGATTTTTCCACCATACCCAGATCACTTTATATCCTAAGCTGATAGCATTTCTGCTGTTGCAGATCTTCCTCTATGTGCAGGTCTATGTGGTATGGGAGCTTTAAAGGCACACTTACTGAAGTCACTTCAGCACCAATTCTTGAGTAACAAATTCTAAATGAACCATACCTTGAGCATCAATTGATGCCAAAGGTTTGTGTGCCATACCCTGCTTCAGTATTCCTGTTGATCTGCTTTACAACATCATGTATCAGACACAACATTTCTTGTCTATTTCTGAAACTGAGATGGTGTACTTGACTTCTGCCTACTAAACTGTTTATAAATCTATGCTTGTGTCACTGACCTCCCCCACACCTGACCATTCCTTAGTAATCTGATTATTTATCTGACATGTTACCATCATCTCAGCTAATCATGTTAGGAGGAAGTCATAGGGTCATGATCTGTGGTCCCCAGAAGCCCATACTACCCGGAAAGTCTGAGGAACATCACTTTAGTCTTAAGTATTAGTAAAAATATTACTGCTTTGCATCACTTTGCTGTAAGCCTTGAAAAGAAAATCTGCAATGGTCTGAAATGTCGGCATACTAATACAGATTTTTTTGAAAGACTCTGGAATGCTGCTGCCTTCTTTCTGCACAGCTCATTGGGCCTAATTCAGACCTGATCGCTGCTGAACTGTGCATGCGCCGGTGCCTCAGGGCACTGGCACATACCAGACAGCCGAAGGCTGTCTCAGCCCTGCGATCGCTGGGTAGTAGGGGGCGGGCCAGCGGCGTTTGGCGCTGCACTGGCAGGGAGCTACTAATAAAGTACAAAAGCATCGCTGCTGTGCGATGCTTTTGTACTTGTGGGACTAACCCTGTAACATGCAGGGCGGACTAGCCCTGCGCTGGGCGTCCCCCTGCATGTCTGTGTGACTGATCGTAGATGTGCAAAATTTAGCACATCTACGTTCAGGTCTGAATTAGGCCCACTGTTTGCAGAGGGCACCCAATCAAAGTGCAATACTCCTTCCTTTCAGAGTGCCAGATCGCACCTGCCTTCCTGCATACAGTATATATACTATATATATATATAAATATATACATAGTAGAGATGAGCGGGTTCGGTTCTCCGAGAACCAAACCCCCCTGAACTCCACGTGGTTTACACAGGTCCGAGGCAGACTCAGTTCTTCCCGCCTGACTCGGAAAACCCCAACGAGGCAAAACATCATCATCCCGCTGTCGGATTCTCGCGATATTCGGATTACATATAAAGAGCCGCGCGTCACCGCCATTTTCACTCATGCATTGTAGAGAGAGCGGAGAGGACGTGGCTACGTTCTCTCAGTGGAAAGCTCAATATCAATGCTCAGTATCAGTGCTTACTTATTGCTGCTCAGTAATACTAGTAGTGTGTCTGTCCTGCTCAGTGTCAGTTCTATTATCCTCATCAGTGCTCAGTATCACTGCTCATTGTCTTGTGCTGCATTGTGGTGACCAGTATACTACAGTACAATAGTCCAGTGCTGCATCTTGCTGCTCAGTGTCAGTTCTAGTATCCTCATCAGTGCTCAGTATCACTGCTCATTGTCTTGTGCTGCACTGTGGTGACCAGTATACTACAGTACAATAGTCCAGTGCTGCATCTTGCTGCTCAGTGTCAGTTCTAATATCCTCATCAGTGCTCAGTATCACTGCTAAATTGTCTTGTGCTGCATTGTGGTGACCAGTATACTACAGTACAATAGTCCAGTGCTGCATCTTGCTGCTCAGTATCAGTTCTAGTATCCTCATCAGTGCTCAGTATCACTGCTCATTGTCTTGTGCTCCAGGGAGACACCTGTTGTCCGTGGTATGAATAAGGCCATTGACATGCCTGGTCAAAATACAAAAAAAATCACCTCTTCGGTGTGGAATTATTTTAATAGAAATGCGGACAACAGGTGTCAAGCTGTGTGTTGCCTTTGTCAAGCTGTAATAAGTAGGGGTAAGGACGTTAACCACCTAGGAACATCCTCCCTTATACATCACCTGGAGCGCATTCATCAGAAGTCATTGACAAGTTCAAAAACTTTGGGTGACAGTGGAAGCAGTCCACTGACAACTAAATCCCTTCTTCCTCTTGTACCCAAGCTCCTGCAAACCTCCCCATCAACTCCCTCAATGTCAATTTCCTCCTTAAACAGGAACGCCAATAGTCCTGCAGGCCATGTCACTGGCAAGTCTGACGAGTCCTCTCCTAGCTGGGATTCCTCCGATGGATCCTTGAGTGGAACGCCTACTGCTGCTGTTGCTGCTGGCACTGCTGTTGTTGCTGCTGGGAGTCGATTGTCATCCCAGAGGGGAAGTCGGAAGACCATTTGTACTACTTCCAGTAAGCAATTGACTGTCCAACAGTCCTTTGCGAGGAAGATGAAATATCACAGCAGTCCTCCTGTTGCAAAGCGGATATCTCAGGCCTTGACAAATATGTTGGTGTTAGATGTGCATCTGGTATCTGCCGTTAGTTCACAGGGACTTAGAGAATTGCTTGAGGTAGTGTGTCCCCGGTAACAAATTCCATCTAGGTTCCACTTCTCTAGGCAGGCGATACCGAGAATGTACACAGACGTCAGAAAAAGAGTCACCAGTGTCCTAAAAAATGCAGTTGTACCCACTGCCCACTTAACCACGGACATGTGGACAAGTAGAGCAGGGCAGACTAAGGACTATATGACTGTGACAGCCCACTGGGTAGATATATTGCCTCCCGCAGAAACAACAGCAGTAGCGGCACCAGTAGCAGCTTCTCGCAAACACCAACTCATTCCTAGGCAGTCTATGCTTTGTATCACCGCTTTCCATAAGAGGCACACAGCTGACAACCTCTTACGGAACCTGAGGAACATCATCGCAGATTGGCTTACCCCAATTGGACTCTCCTGGGGATTTGTGACATCGGACAATGCCACCAATATTGTGCGTGCATTACATTTGTGCAAATTCCAGCACTTCCAATGTTTTGCACATACAATGAATTTGGTGGTGCAGAATTTCTTAAAAAATGACATGGGCATGCAGGAGATGCTGCCGGTGGCCCGAAGAATTGCGGGCCACTTTTGGCATTCAGCTACCATGTGCCAAAGACTGGAGCACCAGCAAACACTCCTGAACATGCCCTGCCATCAGCTGAAGCAAGAGGTGGTAACGAAGTGGAATTCAACCCTCCATATGCTTCAGAGGATGGAGGAGCAGCAAAAGGCCATTCAAGCCTATACATCTGCCTACGATATAGGCAAAGGAGGGGGAATGCACCTGACTCAAGCGCAGTGGAGAATGATTTCCATGTTGTGCAAGGTTCTCTAACCCTTTGAACTTGCCACACGTGAAGTCAGTTCAGACACTACCAGCCTAAGTCAGGTCATTCCCCTCATCAGGCTTTTGCAGAAGCAGCTGGAAAGATTGAAGGAGGAGCTAAACTGGAGCAATTCCGCTAGGCATGTGGGACTTGTGGATGGAGCCCTTCATTATCTTAATCAGGATTCACGGGTGATCAATCTGTTGAAATCAGAGCACTACATTTTGGCCACCGTGCTTGATCCTAAGTTTAAACCCTACGTTGTATCTCTCTTTCCGGCAGACACAAGTCTGCAGATGTTCAAAGACCTGCTGGTGAGACACTTGTCAAGTCAAGCGGAACGTGATCCGCCAACAGCTCCTCCTTCATTTTCTACCACCACTGGAGCTGCCAGGAAAGGGATAAAATTTCCAAAACCACCCGCTGGCGGTGATTCAGGGCAGTCAGGAGCAAGTGCTGACATCTGATCCGGACTGAAGGACCTGTAAACGATTACTGACATATCTACTGCCACTGCATATGATTCTGTCACCATTGAAAGAATGGTGGAGGATTATATGAGTGACAGCATCACTGTAGGCATGTCAGACAGTCCGTACGTATACTGGCAGGAAAAAGAGGCAATTTGGAGGCCCTTGCGCAAACTGGCTTTATTTTACCAAAGTTGCCCCCCCTCCAGTGTGTACTCCAAAAGAGTGTCTAGTGCAGCCGGTAACCTTGTCAGCGGTCGGCGTAGGAGGTTACTTCTAGAAAATGTGGAGAAGATGATGTTCATCAAAATGAATTATAATAAATTCCTCCGTGGAGACTTTTACCAGCAATTGCCTCCAGAAAGTACACAGGGACCTGTGATGGTGGATTCCAGTGGGGATGAATTAATACTCTGTGAGGAGGGGGATGTTCACAGTGAAAGGGGTGAGGAATCGGATGGTAAGGAGGAGGTGGACATCTTGCCTCTGTTGAGCCAGTTTGTGCGATTGATTGCTTCTTTTTTGGTGGGGACCCAAACCAACCAATCATTTCAGCCACAGTCGTATGGCAGACCCTGTCGCTGAAATTATGGGTTTGTTAAAGTGTGCATGTCCTGTTTATACAACATAAGGGTGCGTGGGAGGGCCCAAAGACAATTCCATCTTGCACCTCTTTTTTTAAAATTATTTATCTTTGCATCATGTGCTGTTTGGGGACTATTTTTTTAAGTGCCATCCTGTCTGACACTGCAGTGCCACTCCTAGATGGGCCAGGTGTTTGTGCCGCCCACTTGGGTCACTTAGCTTAGTCATCCAGCGACCTCGGTGCAAATTTTAGGACTAAAAATAATATTGTGAGTTGTGAGGTGTTCAGAATAGACTAGAAATTAGTGGAAATTATGGTTATTGAGATTAATAATACTATAGGATCAAAATTACCCCCAAATTCTATGATTTAAGCAGTTTTTGAGGTTTTTTTAAAAAAACACCCGAATCCAAAACGCACATGAATCCGACAAAAATTTGAAAGGGAGGTTTTACCAAAATGCGTTCAAATCCAAAACACGACCGCGGAACCGAATTCAAAACCAAAACACAAAACCCGAAAAATGCCCGCTGCACATCTCTAATATATATATATATATATATATATATATATATATATAAAGATGAGTATCTCTTATCCAGAAATTCAAAATCCCACATTTTTGGGTCCTCTACTGGGATAATGACATAAATATTATACATATTATATATAATATTTATAAACTATGTATATAATACATACTGTACAGTATGTCAGTATCTGTGTAAGGGGACCCAAAAATGTGGGATTTTGAATTTTGGATAAGGGATACTCAACCTGTCTGTGTGTAAATATATATATATATATATATATATATATATATACATACAGGTTGAGTATCCCTTATCCAAAATCTATAGAGATGTAAATTTAAGACGTCTTAATGTAAGTAAATATTAATCCATGGTTCTTGGCGTTACCTGAGGAGCACCCATAACAGATACGGTAAAAAGTGACAGGACCATTTTTTGCAGTTTATTAAATTCTACACACTGGAGGTGCAATCCAAATTTTGGTCCGATTGTCTGTTTGGGCATTATCGTTCACGCAAGGCAAGCCATGCATCGGCATTGACTTCATTATTTCAACCCCCTGTTCTTCCACTTAGGGGAGGTTTATTACAATTCTAATTTTGTAGTTTTCTCACCTGAACAATACCTATGTTAAATTTAATCTTCATAACATATTGGGAAGAAAGAGAGTCATTGAGTGAGTGAAGGCTTTATATATATTATACCTCTATAGAATTGTTGGCAGTGTGCCATACAGTATGTGAGTTGTGTGTTTTGAGTTGTTGCACAATACAAAGGGGTTTTGGTTCCACACAGGACTGTAATGCTCATCACATGGCATTATGAGAAACCAACAATATTAGACTAATACGTCCCTTTTGGGAAGGAATATTTTAAGTGTTGGCGGTACACCCAGAGTCAGTAAAGTTGTACTCATAATTTAGAAAAAAAAGAAAGACCTTTGTTGGGGCACTCTTTATAAGAAAGTTTAAAATAACCTTAAAATGTAACTTTTACAGCCTTATTCAGACCTGATCGCACCTTTGCGAATTTGCAGTGGTTTACAATCAGATAGTCGCTGCCCCGCCAGAGTGACAAGTCTGCGTATGCCGTGAGAAAACCTTTGCAAACTCCGGTCAGCTGCAAATCTATTTGCAACTTACTCACCATCGAATGATTTGTCCAGTCTGTGCGTAGCCCAGGAATTACTCTAACAGTGTGAAAAACACTGGCTAATCGGGGCTGGATTTGACGTCACACACCCTCCTTGAAACTGCTTGAGAACGCTTGTGTTTTTCCTGACCTCCCAGAAAACGACCAGTTACCACACCCAAACATTTGCTTCCTGTCAATCAATCTGCATATGCCTAGCGATCAAAAAAGATGCAGGATTTTTTCACAGTCTGGCCTCGTGCCTGCACATTACGTTCCACACACATGCTCAGTCATTTGAGAATTGGACGATTTGCGATTTTAGGTCTGAATTAGGCCCTTAATTTAATCATAAAAAAACTTATAGTATACATCGCAGGATTGGGAAACAAACAATTAAGGTAAAATATACCTAAATGATACAGGTATCAACAATCCCATTTGTTATCCAGATGATCCTTTTCCCACAATTGATGAGCTGTGGGGTGTGGTTTGAATACTAGATATTGGCCCTCATTCTGACCCGATCGCTCGCTGCATGTGCATTCTGGAATGCGCAAGTGCGGCGTGCGCATTGTGCACGTGCATTTGTCGCCGGGCAATGACGCTGACAGCGAAGAAAGCGGTCGCAGCGGAGACCGCAAGAAGATTGACAGCAGGAAGGTGTTCCAGGGCGTCAACTAACCGTTTGAAGCCGTTTTCGTGGAGTGGTAAGAAAAATACAGGCGTGTCCAGGCGAACGGAGGGCGGATGTCTGACGTCAAAGCCGTGACCATCATCGCTGGACCCGTCACACAGGGTAAGTATGTCCAGGGCTGGTCTTGTTTTGTGTGAAACTTTTTTAGTATAGAGGGCTGCACAAGTGTTCGCAGCCCTGCTATGCTAAAATACACTCCCCCATAGGCGGAAATTTGTTGATCGCACCAGCAGCAAAAAGTTGCTTGGTGCGATCAACTCGGAATGAGGGCCATTGTTACCATACATGGAGATCAGTAGCAGCTCCAGAGGTGGAGCTGTAGCGCAGTCCTGAATTCAAATAGGGGAGCCACTCCAACTACCAGTGAGTCATAAGCAAATAACAGATTTGGTTGGGATACAGCAGCAGTTCCCACCTTCTTGGAGGAGGGGGGCTGCTGCTGGCCAGGCTGCCGGATTGCTCGTCCTTGCCGCCGGGTTCCTGCTCCCTGGTACCCACCACCGGCCGGGTCCCGGCCTCTGTAGTGTACAATGTCTATCACAGATGCCGGTATCTGCGCATGCAGAGTAGAAGCGACGGTACTGCATATGCGCAAATGCCCAGCTTCTATTGACTGCATCATCTACACTCATCGAATCCGCCCAGGGCTGTCCGAAAGGCAGAGAGTGGCTTTCTTCCTATTCACAGCCCGGTCTGGCAGTCCCAGAGGTAGGAAACACCTCCCAATGGGATGGCCTACAGTGTTCAATAGGAAGGTATTTTACCTGGGGGTGCTGCAGTCCTGCAGCCGATAGGTAATATCTGCCACTGATGGGTTATATTGTTTCTGTGCAAGGTAAATACTGGCTGCTTTATTTTAAACTGCAATTTAGATTTCAGTTGAACACACCCCATCCAAATCTAACTCTCTCTGCACATGTTACTTCTGCCCCACCTGCAGTGCACATATTTTTGCCCATTAGTGTGATTTTTTTTTGTTTGCTAACAAACCTGAATAAGGTCCTATGCTCACATCTAAATTCTGAAAACCCTTTGCAAGAACTTTTAGATTAAACTCAACTGTCGTAAGGCTTACCATCTTCAGTCCAATGGACAGATTGATGTTAGAGTTGCACATGTGAAGACGTACAGCAAAAACAGAGAAGCTTAAAAAAATAGCAAAAAAAGGAGATATATCAAGTTATATCTAAACAGGCGCTACTCTGAGTGGGCTTTCCTAGCAGCTGTTTTTTGAGGGGAAGTCACTCCCCAAAGTGCATGTACAAAACAAAAGAATAGATGGATGAACAGCGCTAACTCAATTATATACAATGAATTGATAATGACCAGGTAATCTAAGAACCTTCATTTATTAACACATTATGTTTTCTGGATAAAAGAAAATTGGTTAACTCCCCAAATTTCGTTACAAAGCTCAAGTTCACATATACATCATGTGAATGTGGTAATCTAATTACTGACCACCTATATAAAGAGGTCAAGTGCAGCTTTGTATCACCTTTGAAAAAGCTGTCTGTAGACAGTGAAACGTGTCAGGCTTGTTCCTCTCCGGTCTAAGGGACTCTGTGGATTCTGATTCCATTCACCATCTCTTGGATGATCCGGGTCACTTCTGGCCCAAATCACAACGGTTAAAGGGGACTCTATTAATCGTGCTGTAAACCATTGCCATCTTGGTGAAATCCTGCAATTAAAGGCTCAACACGAGGAGGATTCTTCCCTTCACAAATACCTTGGGACTGGTAACTATATATGCCAAAACATCTGACCATTGCCATTGGTCTGTGACCATATAAATGCATGGACTATAACCCACAGAACTGCACCAAAAAATCCCTGATATTTGACTTTGGAGAGAGGACTTTATATGAATGCTGCATGCTATAGTAACTCTTTTAGCTATGATGTATATGTGAACTTGAGCTTTGTAATGAAATTTGGGGAGTTAACCAATTTTCTTTTATCCAGAAAACATAATGTTTTAATAAATGAAGGTTCTTAGATTCCCTGTTCATTATCAATTCATTGTATATAATTGAGTTAGCGCTGTTCATCCATCTATTCTTAAGCTTAAAAAAATAGTATACGACAATTTCTCATGAAATCAAATTACCTTTATTCCATGTTTTACTCCTTGTGCACATAATTAAGTTGCAAGCAATTAATAAAGTTGGTAATGGTTGACAGGTTTAATTCAGAGATAACACTAACTCTCCTTGGATTTGTAAGTCAACCTTCAGCCTCTATGCCATGGGTCTTCAACCTGTGGCCCTCCAGCTGTTCTGGAACTACACATCCCAGCATGCCCTGCTCAGTTTTAGCATGCCTTAATAGCAAAACTGTGGCAAGGCATGCTGGGATGTGCAGTTCCACAACAGCTGGAGGGCTGCAGATTGAAAACCCATGCTCTATACTATATCTTTTTGACACCTGTACTCTCATTGGTCACGTGGACAACTCAGTCCACAGATAACTGGAAGTAGATTTGCTTAAGCTTCTAAAAAGTAAGGTGGTGTTGCCCATAACAAACATTCAGATTCTATAATTTTCTAGGATGCAACAGAGAAATGATAGCTAGAATCTGTTTATTTGATATGGGCGACACTGCCACTTTACATTTTTAGAAGCTTTAGTAACCTACCCCCTAGCATTTCAGGATACCTGTTTATATACCCTCTTTCAACAAGGTTAATTGATGGAGTTAGACTTGGCATGCCATCAGTCCTAGCATGTCTGCTAATATTGTTGCAGATTGAGACCTGATACCTCTCTATTAGATTATAGGATAGCTTTTTTTAATAGACAGTGTAGGTCAGTACTGTTGACTATCAGCAAGGCCAAGGCTATTTCAAAAGTACAAACCTACAGTAAAACCGCTTCAGACCAGCTTATCAAATTCAAAAACAACCTGCTTAACTCCATTAGGCTATTCTACCCGATTACCTCCCCTTTTCATAGTTCACACAAAACCTTCATACATAGGGGTGTAGTATGGTATGCCGGCGGTCGGGCTCCCGGCGACCAGCATACCGGTGCCGGGAGCACGACTGCCGGCTTATCGACAGTGTGGCGAGTGCAAATGAGCCCCTTACGGGCTCGCTGCGCGTGCCACGCTATTTTATTCTCCCTCCAGGGGGGTCGTGGACCCCCACGAGGGAGAATAAGTGTCGGTATGCTGGCTGTCGGGATTCCGGCGCCGGTATACTGTGCGCCGAGATCCCGACAGCCGACATACTGAAGACCACCCATACATAGAGCCTAATTCAGTAAGGATTGCAAATCCTGCTAGTAATTAGTAGAATTTGCAATCCTTCTGTTCGCATGCTGGGGGCCGTCCATCTCAGGGCAAGGCCACCCAGCATGCTGACCGCTGCCTCCCCCCCTTCAACAAGCAGAAACTGCAATTGCATCACAATTTCTGTTTGTTAGAAATAATGGTTACCTCCTGCCGGCGCAGTTTTTTCTAATTTTTTGCGCTTGGATCGCACACTGTGGTCCAAACTGAATTAGCCCCATTGTCTTTCAGTTCTCAAACAAACTTTTGAACCTGTTGACATAGGGTGTCATTTTGAGTTGATCGCTCGCTAGCTACTTTTAGCAGCTGTGCAAATGCATAGTCGCCGCCCACGGGGGAGTGTATTTTCACATTGCAAGTGTGCTAACGCGTGTGCAGCTGAGCAGGACGAAAAAGTTTTTTTGCAGTTTTTGAGTAGCTCTGGACTTACTCAGCCCTTGCGATCACTTCAGTCTTTTTGGTGGCATAATTGACGTCAAACACCTGCCCTGCAAACGCCTGGACACGCCTGCGTTTTTCCAAACTCTCCCTGAAAACGGTCAGTTGACACCCATAAACACCCTCTTCCTGTCAATCTCCTTGCGATCAGCTGTGCGAATGGATTCTTCGTACAATCCATCGCCCAGCAACGATTCGCTTTGTACCCATACGACGCGCCTGCGCATTGCAGTGCATACGCATGCGCAGTAGTAACCTTTTCGCTGCTCTGTAAAAAATGGCAGCGAGCGATCAACTCGGAATGACCCCCAAATATTTGAGACAGAATCATATTTGTCTTCTTTTTGTACAGTATAATATTGTTGCCTCTAGCATCTTATGGACGTATTGCAGTCTGCAAAATATAACCTTATCAAACCCTTAAAAATATCACTTGTATCTATTGCTTACAGAGAAAAATTAAACAGATATTATTCAATAAGGCAACTTAGCTGCTGCAAAAATATGATTTACATAATTATCCATAATTACATAATTACAGATTTATACTGATTTATTTTCAGAAACATTGTTACTGTAACTTAAGAATCTGAATAACACTGTGGCTAAGTCATATATCACACAGAAAACAGTTTCCCTGCATTCGAGCCTTTAAGGCAAGTTACAGACATGGATAATCCCACATACAAGATAAGTAATATTTACTGCAGAAATCATTATTATAAATTACTCTTTATTCCCCCCTGATAGTCTGGAGCAGATAAAAGAAATGTTAGGTAGCTCACAAATTAAATCTATGTAATACTGAGGGAAGAGGAAAGTCAGATCACGTTGGGTATGGGATTCCAGCGGCCGGGATCCCGCAGGTTAGCATACAGTCGCCGGGATCCCTTGTGGGATCACCAATAGGTTTAAACCTGGGCTGTAAGGGGCTTTGTGCACAGAGTTTGGGAAACACTGATGTAGTGACACTGCCAGATAATAAATAATTATATTCCTAATATTCTGTGTAAAGATATGTGACAATAAAGGTGCCGTTTTCAACATTAAATCCAGCTTTTCATGCCATCACATCTGTATGTGTTATGACAATGAAAGAACAGTTACACACAATTAATTATATTAACATAATGGCACACAGTTATCATACCTCCCAACTGTCCTGCATTTCCAGGACTGTCACACCCGTGGACCGCGGTGTCCCACAGTGGAGAGGGAGTTGGGGGAAGTGTGGCAGTGTGTGCTCCCCTCCCCCAACTACCTCTCTACCGCTGCTCTGAGGTTCTGAGTGTGCATGGCATCTATCCCAGGGTTGGTTGAGTCTGGGGGCAGCCCAGCATCTTTGAGAGTGTTGGGCACGCTCTCAAAGTGACAGGAATGGGGATGCAAAAAGCTCCACCCCATTTCCCTGAGGCTCCACCCCATTTCCCTGAGGCTCTGCCCATTTTGCAGTCGTGCACGCCTTTGGCATGCATAGGGTCCCGCTCCACGAACCACCGATGTTGGGAGGTATGCAGTTATTATGTTAATCTGCACATGCTGCTCTTACAACTGATTTTTGAGATGTACATTATTACAGTATTTTAGCCAGCAATGAGCAATCATAGGCAACTCAATTTAAAACTGTGAAAGATTTGTGAATATTTAGGATATAAAACATACTCATCAAGAAACAAAACCTTACCTTAAATAAAGTAGAACCTGATTTATACAGTAGTAACTCATATGGATATTATATCATAAACACAAAGTTATAGTTGTAATAATATTTATATATACGTATTCAGGTGTAAGTTCCAAAGTGTCTAAAAGTAAATCTGACAATTTGAATAATTTTCTGAATTCATGATTTTTAAAAAGGCAGCATTCTGCAGGCAGGACTGGTGCAAGGTTTCTCGATGCCCTAGGCAAAATTTCAGCCTGCTGTGCCCCCCCAACCACACATCGAGTTTTAGTACATACAGGAAATGCGGTAGAACACAGAAAACAGGTTTTTACTGCATTTTCCTTTTAGTACATCCCGTCCAACATGCTGACTCTAATGGGCCCTACACACTGGTCGATATCTCAGAACGATATTGTTCAGAAAAGAACGCTATATCATTCATATCGTTTAGTATGGAGGCACAGACGATGAAAGATGCATGTCCCCGCAGTCGTTCATCGTTGGTTTTTAATAGTTTTTCAATGCAAGCCAATTTAAATGATATCGATCATCGTTCAAATCGCACTAATCGTCCACTGTGTAGGGCTTATTAGTGGGAACTTCAGGACAGGTTGCTGCTGTAATGCTGCAGGTGCTCTACCCAGGGTGCGCAAGAACCGCTAGACAAGGGCTGGATTAAGCCTTCGGGGGGCCCAGGGCACTTAAGACAGGGGCTGTTACTGCGTGTTGGGTATGCGTGACCGGCGGTCAGCATACCTCCACTGGGATACCGGCAGCGAATGCCAGCAGGTGAGCGCATGAAGACCCTTGTGGGCTCGTTGTGCTCGCCACAGGTTCTATCCACACGAGTGGGAATAGTCCCTGCTAGTCGGCATGCTGACTGTCGGGATTCTAAAGCGGCGGGATGTAGGGGGAACTGTTTTGACCAGTTACATAACTACATCCCGTGCCTGCTGTTTCTCTAATCCCTTGTGCATATATATGTATGTATATATATATATATATATATATATATATATATACTAGGTGCTTCATAGCGCCCTACGGGCACTCTTCACGCCGTCGCAAGGGGCTACGCCCCCTTAACCCTTGCATGCCTTTCTGGGGTTCAATATTTGTATTATATGGAGTATTACCTGCATTCCTTTGTTAGTGGCTAAATATTGCACAATGAAAGGGCGTGCGATGGTGAAGGAGGCGCAGCCCCTTGCGACGGCGTGAACAGCACCTGCAGGGCACGATGTACAGAATGTAGCGGGTGCGGGGGGGACTGCGGATGGTGTCTGTAGGTGCTGCGGGTGGAGGGGGGGCGGAAGTGGGGGTGGGGCCCGGATGGGGAAGGGTCGGGAGGTGCTGCGTGTGGGGGAGGGGCAGAGGAGTGGGGGATGCAGATGGGGGAGGGGTCCGGAGGCACTGCAGGTGGGGGATGGGCAGGAGTGCCACGGGTGGGATAGGGGCAGGTGTGGGGATGTTGTGGATGGGTGAAGGGTTCCGGAGGTGCTGTGGGATGGGAAGGGGCGGGAGTGCCTGAGGTGGGGTAGGGGTCCGCAGGCGCCATGGGTAGGGGAGGGGCAGGTACGGGTGGTGCAGCAGATGGGGAAGGAGGTCCGGAGGTGCTGCAGGTGGTGGAGGGGAAGGTGCGGGGGTGCCAATGGTGGGGGAGGGGTGGGTGAGGGGGGGACCGCGGATGGAGGAGGGTATCTGCAGATGCTGCGGGTGGAGGGGGGCAGTTGTGGGGGGGAGACATATAAGAGGGGTGAATGGTGGAGGGGGCCTGGAGGTGCTGTGGGTGGTGAAGGGGCGGAGGAGTGGGAGCCGCGGGTGGTGTAGGGCATCTGGAGGCACAGCGTGTGGGGGAGGGGTGGAGTGCCGCATGTGGTGGAGGGGAAGGTGCGGAGGTGTGGTGCATTGGGGAGAGGTCTGGAGGCGCTGCGGGTACTGTACCTGCCAAAAAGGTAGTTGGAGGGTATGCAGTAACAGGGCCAGGACAGGGGTGACAGGGTCAGAACAGGGTTGACGGGGCCAGGACAGGGTTGATGGGGCCAGGACAGGGGTAACAGGGTCAGAACAGGGGTGACGGGCCCAGGACAGGGGCGACGGGGCCAGGACAGAAATGACAGGGACAAGATAGGGGTGACAGGGCCAGGGTAGGGGCAGCAAGACCAGGACAGGGGTGACAGGGCCAGTATAGGGTTGACAGGGCAAGCACAGGTGTGACAGGGCCAGGATAGGGGTAACAGGGCCAGCATAAGGGTGACAGGGCCAGGATAAGGGTGAAAGGGCCAGGATAAGGGTGGCAGGGCAAGGCCAGGGGTGACAGGGACATGACAGAACACAGGGCACGGGAGAGATAGGTATTAGGGACAAAACAGTGGTGACAGACAGATGTGTCTTACCGGAGTCACTGCTGCTGGCTGCTGCTGTTCCACTCCAACCTGTTGGGATCTGCTGCTGGTGGAGACTTGGCATGGCTGACTCTCTTAGGCTGGAGTCCTGCTTCCTCTGCCCGTCCGCATCCCTCCCCCCCTCCTCAGTCACACACCGCAGACCTCGCGCAGCTGCCGGGCACTGTGGTAAGGGGAGACTGGGAGTGACTGGTTAGCCCCCAGGAGATGCTGCGGCTGGAGGGAGGAGGGGGTCATAGCATGCACGTGGAGCGGACCTCGCGGCTGCTGGGCACTGTGGTAAGGGGAGACTGGGAGTGACTGGTTAGCTCCCAGGAGACGCTGCGGCTGGAGGGAGGAGGGGGTCGGAGCCTGCAAGCAGCTCGGACTTCTGCAGCGCTACCCGCCGGCTAAAGTGTGTGAAGTAGCTGGGCGCACCTCACTGCGGGTGGCAGTGCTGCAGCTAGCGGTGGGGTTGCCGGGGCTGGAGATAACAGAGGCAGTATGGAAAGTGCACAGCGGCTGGTGCCCCACAAAACTGCAGCTAAGAAGCGTGGAGTGTGCCAGAAAGTGACGCTCCTCCGCACCAGAGAGACCCTGCTGAGTATGCTGATGTGGGGGTTCAAGCATACAGTGAGCCGGTGCCCGTCTGTCTATACGGCATACCCCCTCACACACCCCCATACCTCCCAAATGTACCGATTTTCGCGGGACAGTCCCATTTTTTGTGTCCTGCGGTGGGGGGGGGGCAGTTGGAAAGCTCCTGTACTCGCTGTTCTGCTTAGCAGAGCAGCGGTGAATAATGGAGACAGAGGGAGAGGGGGCATCAGGGGGTACGGATTAAGGGGGGGTTCCAGCAGCAGAGCCGGATTAAGGAGGGAGCAGGGGGTACGTACCGTTGGCCCCACAGTTTTAGGGGGCCCCCCGGCTCGAGTAGCTCTGTCCCAGCTCAGAAGCTCCCCCGTCCTGCCAGCAACAACGGCAGCATTGTGCTACAGTCAGCACACGCTGCTGCGTATTGGCAGGTCTGTGGTGTTGCAGGGAGGCAGCAGTCTCCCTGCTTTCTTCTGCCTGTGCGGGTGTGTAGGGGGGAGCGACCACCTCCTCTGGATTTAGCCCTAGCTGAGGGGCCAAAATTCCATAAAAAAAAAAAAACAACATCCCGGAATTTGCATAAGGGGCGTGGCATCGCGACCCGCGATTAGGTCACGCCCCTAACCCCACAGCAGGCACAGCAATGAGATAGGGCTCCCTGTCTCAAGTGCCCTGGGCCCCCCGGACTCCTAATCAGCCCCTGGGGGCATGCCAGCAGCTCACAGAGCGCTGGGCATGCCCCCTCACTGACGAAAACGGGGGCCCTCCCGTGAAGCCATGCCCCCTTTTTGCCAAGTTTGTATCCCTCCTTCTGCCTGAAGAAAGCTCCTGAAGAAAGCTGGGAGGTATGCACCCCTGCCTGTGCCATGCCCATACTATCTGCTTCTGCTCCTAGTCTCCTATAGATTTGGCCAGATCTGTGACTCATTTGACTAACTCCGCCCAGTGTTGTGACTCCGCCCAGCGTTAGCAAATGAGTCACAAAGTCACAGATCTGGGCTATTATATAGGAGATATATATACATATATACAGTATATATATATATATATATATATATATACATACAGTATATATAGATATATATATATATATATACAGTATATATATATATATATATATATATATTTATTCTGTATATATATAATATAATATAATAAAAGGCTAACGCTGCTCCTCACCTGTTTGGGGGGAATTCATGTGTTTTTTTCATGCTGACAGACACTATATGGCACCCGACCAAGCAGTTCAAGTGTTGCTCCGTCCAGGTGTGCCTCTTTCCCCCTTCCAGACCCCCATCCATTATATATTTAAAGATGCACCCTCACCCCCGCCCTTTGCTGTATAGATTAAATATTCCCACCCTTAAGTATTTCCCCCCTCTCACCCCTACCCTTTATATATTAAATGAAGCTCTCACCTACCCAACAAGCCCCCGGTCCTTAATCCTGCCATATCTGGTGGTGTAGTAGGAGGGACCCGACCCCTTGAATTATACAGCCACTGTTTTTCTAGGTTTTTTGTTTTAACACCCATGGAGTGTCGTCTGGTTGCTGAATTGCATTGAATTGGGGGGGGGGGGGGGGGGTGCAGTCTTACACATTTGAGTATATTTATATTTGTGTGTGTGTGTGTGTATGTATATATATATATATATATATGTATTCTATATATATTCTTTAAATGTATAGCATTTATCTGGAAACCCCCTCTTAGAAATCCTGCGTTTGCCCCTGCAGGCCCTCCCGCCCTCTGTGTTGCGATCATGAAGGGTAGGACAGACAGATGTGTCTTACCGGAGTCACTGCTGCTGGCTGCTGCTGTTCCACTCCAACCTGTTGGGATCTGCTGCTGGTGGAGACTTGGCATGGCTGACTCTCTTAGGCTGGAGTCCTGCTTCCTCTGCCCGTCCGCATCCCTCCCCCCCTCCTCAGTCACACACCGCAGACCTCGCGCAGCTGCCGGGCACTGTGGTAAGGGGAGACTGGGAGTGACTGGTTAGCCCCCAGGAGATGCTGCGGCTGGAGGGAGGAGGGGGTCATAGCATGCACGTGGAGCGGACCTCGCGGCTGCTGGGCACTGTGGTAAGGGGAGACTGGGAGTGACTGGTTAGCTCCCAGGAGACGCTGCGGCTGGAGGGAGGAGGGGGTCGGAGCCTGCAAGCAGCTCGGACTTCTGCAGCGCTACCCGCCGGCTAAAGTGTGTGAAGTAGCTGGGCGCACCTCACTGCGGGTGGCAGTGCTGCAGCTAGCGGTGGGGTTGCCGGGGCTGGAGATAACAGAGGCAGTATGGAAAGTGCACAGCGGCTGGTGCCCCACAAAACTGCAGCTAAGAAGCGTGGAGTGTGCCAGAAAGTGACGCTCCTCCGCACCAGAGAGACCCTGCTGAGTATGCTGATGTGGGGGTTCAAGCATACAGTGAGCCGGTGCCCGTCTGTCTATACGGCATACCCCCTCACACACCCCCATACCTCCCAAATGTACCGATTTTCGCGGGACAGTCCCATTTTTTGTGTCCTGCGGTGGGGGGGGGCAGTTGGAAAGCTCCTGTACTCGCTGTTCTGCTTAGCAGAGCAGCGGTGAATAATGGAGACAGAGGGAGAGGGGGCATCAGGGGGTACGGATTAAGGGGGGGTTCCAGCAGCAGAGCCGGATTAAGGAGGGAGCAGGGGGTACGTACCGTTGGCCCCACAGTTTTAGGGGGCCCCCCGGCTCGAGTAGCTCTGTCCCAGCTCAGAAGCTCCCCCGTCCTGCCAGCAACAACGGCAGCATTGTGCTACAGTCAGCACACGCTGCTGCGTATTGGCAGGTCTGTGGTGTTGCAGGGAGGCAGCAGTCTCCCTGCTTTCTTCTGCCTGTGCGGGTGTGTAGGGGGGAGCGACCACCTCCTCTGGATTTAGCCCTAGCTGAGGGGCCAAAATTCCATTAAAAAAAAAAAAAACATCCCGGAATTTGCATAAGGGGCGTGGCATCGCGACCCGCGATTAGGTCACGCCCCTAACCCCACAGCAGGCACAGCAATGAGATAGGGCTCCCTGTCTCAAGTGCCCTGGGCCCCCCGGACTCCTAATCAGCCCCTGGGGGCATGCCAGCAGCTCACAGAGCGCTGGGCATGCCCCCTCACTGACGAAAACGGGGGCCCTCCCGTGAAGCCATGCCCCCTTTTTGCCAAGTTTGTATCCCTCCTTCTGCCTGAAGAAAGCTCCTGAAGAAAGCTGGGAGGTATGCACCCCTGCCTGTGCCATGCCCATACTATCTGCTTCTGCTCCTAGTCTCCTATAGATTTGGCCAGATCTGTGACTCATTTGACTAACTCCGCCCAGTGTTGTGACTCCGCCCAGCGTTAGCAAATGAGTCACAAAGTCACAGATCTGGGCTATTATATAGGAGATATATATACATATATACAGTATATATATATATATATATATATATACATACAGTATATATAGATATATATATATATATATATTAGAGATGAGCGCCTGAAATTTTTCGGTTTTGTGTTTTGGTTTTGGGTTCGGTTCCGCGGCCGTGTTTTGGGTTCGAACGCGTTTCGGCAAAACCTCACCGAATTATTTTTGTCGGATTCGGGTGTGTTTTGGATTCGGGTGTTTTTTTCCAAAAACACTAAAAAACAGCTTAAATCATAGAATTTGGGGGTCATTTTGATCCCAAAGTATTATTAACCTCAGAAACCATAATTTACACTCATTTTCAGTCTATTCTGAATACCTCACACCTCACAATATTATTTTTAGTCCTAAAATTTGCACCGAGGTCGCTGTGTGAGTAAGATAAGCGACCCTAGTGGCCGACACAAACACCGGGCCCATCTAGGAGTGGCACTGCAGTGTCACGCAGGATGTCCCTTCCAAAAAACCCTCCCCAAACAGCACATGACGCAAAGAAAAAAAGAGGCGCAATGAGGTAGCTGTGTGAGTAAGATTAGCGACCCTAGTGGCCGACACAAACACCGGGCCCATCTAGGAGAGGCACTGCAGTGTCACGCAGGATGTCCCTTCCAAAAAACCCTCCCCAAACAGCACATGACGCAAAGAAAAAAAGAGGCTTTTTACTGATATTTGGTGTTTTGGATTTGACATGCTCTGTACTATGACATTGGGCATCGGCCTTGGCAGACGACGTTGCTGGCATTTCATCGTCTCGGCCATGACTAGTGGCAGCAGCTTCAGCACGAGGTGGAAGTGGATCTTGATCTTTCCCTAATTTTGGAACCTCAACTTTTTTGTTCTCCATATTTTATAGGCAGAACTAAAAGGCACCTCAGGTAAACAATGGAGATGGATGGATTGGATACTAGTATACAATTATGGACGGACTGCCACGGTTAGGTGGTATAAAAAAACCACGGTTAGGTGGTATATATTATAATAATAATACAATTATGGATGGACGGACTGCCTGCCGACTGCCGACACAGAGGTAGCCACAGCCGTGAACTACCGCACTGTACACTGGTTGATAAAGAGATAGTAGTATACTCGTAACAACTAGTATGACACTATGACGACGGTATAAAGAATGAAAAAAAAACCACGGTTAGGTGGTATATATTATAATAATAATACAATTATGGATGGACGGACTGCCTGCCGACTGCCGACACAGAGGTAGCCACAGCCGTGAACTACCGCACTGTACACTGGTTGATAAAGAGATAGTAGTATACTCGTAACAATTAGGATGACACTATGACGGTATAAAGAATGAAAAAAAAACCACGGTTAGGTGGTAGGTATATAATAATAAATAATACAATTCTGGTCGGACGGACTGCCTGCCGTGTGCCGACACAGAGGTAGCCACAGCCGTGAACTACCGCACTGTACACTGGTTGATAAAGAGATAGTAGTATACTCGTAACAATTAGGATGACACTATGACGGTATAAAGAATGAAAAAAAAACCACGGTTAGGTGGTAGGTATATAATAATAAATAATACAATTCTGGTCGGACGGACTGCCTGCCGTGTGCCGACACAGAGGTAGCCACAGCCGTGAACTACCGCACTGTACACTGGTTGATAAAGAGATAGTAGTATACTCGTAACAATTAGGATGACACTATGACGGTATAAAGAATGAAAAAAAAACCACGGTTAGGTGGTAGGTATATAATAATAAATAATACAATTCTGGTCGGACGGACTGCCTGCCGTGTGCCGACACAGAGGTAGCCACAGCCGTGAACTACCGCACTGTACACTGGTTGATAAAGAGATAGTAGTATACTCGTAACAATTAGGATGACACTATGACGGTATAAAGAATGAAAAAAAAACCACGGTTAGGTGGTAGGTATATAATAATAAATAATACAATTCTGGTCGGACGGACTGCCTGCCGTGTGCCGACACAGAGGTAGCCACAGCCGTGAACTACCGCACTGTACACTGGTTGATAAAGAGATAGTAGTATACTCGTAACAATTAGGATGACACTATGACGGTATAAAGAATGAAAAAAAAACCACGGTTAGGTGGTAGGTATATAATAATAAATAATACAATTCTGGTCGGACGGACTGCCTGCCGTGTGCCGACACAGAGGTAGCCACAGCCGTGAACTACCGCACTGTACTGTGTCTGCTGCTAATATAGACTGGTTGATATTTAAAGAGATATTAGTAGTATACAACAATACTATACTGGTGGTCAGGCACTGGTCACCACTCCTGCAGCAAAAGTGTGCACTGTTAATTAATATAATTGTACTCCTGGCTCCTGCTAACAACCTGCAGTGCTCCCCAGTCTCCCCCACAATTAATTATAAGCTTTTAATTTATACATTGATGACTGTGCAGCACACTGGGCTGAGCTGAGTGCACACAGACTGAGTCACACTGTGTGACTGACTGTGCTGTGTATCGTTTTTTTTTTCAGGCAGAGAACGGATATAGCAGAGAGAAGTGAACGGATATATTATATTAAATAAAAGTTAACTAGCAACTGCACTGGTCACTGACTGTGGTAAACTAACTCTGTCTGCGACTCTGCACAATCTCTCTCTATCTAATCTATCTATCTCTATTCTAATGGAGAGGACGCCAGACACGTCCTCTCCCTATCAATCTCAATGCACGAGTGAAAATGGCGGCGACGCGCGGCTCCTTATATAGAATCCGAGTCTCGCGATAGAATCCGAGCCTCGCGAGAATCCGACAGCGTCATGATGACGTTCGGGCGCGCTCGGGTTAACCGAGCAAGGCGGGAAGATCCGAGTCGCTCGGACCCGTGGAAAAAAAAGTGAAGTTCGTGCGGGTTCGGATTCAAAGAAACCGAACCCGCTCATCTCTAATATATATACAGTATATATATATATATATATATATATATTTATTCTGTATATATATAATATAATATAATAAAAGGCTAACGCTGCTCCTCACCTGTTTGGGGGGAATTCATGTGTTTTTTTCATGCTGACAGACACTATATGGCACCCGACCAAGCAGTTCAAGTGTTGCTCCGTCCAGGTGTGCCTCTTTCCCCCTTCCAGACCCCCATCCATTATATATTTAAAGATGCACCCTCACCCCCGCCCTTTGCTGTATAGATTAAATATTCCCACCCTTAAGTATTTCCCCCCTCTCACCCCTACCCTTTATATATTAAATGAAGCTCTCACCTACCCAACAAGCCCCCGGTCCTTAATCCTGCCATATCTGGTGGTGTAGTAGGAGGGACCCGACCCCTTGAATTATACAGCCACTGTTTTTCTAGGTTTTTTGTTTTAACACCCATGGAGTGTCGTCTGGTTGCTGAATTGCATTGAATTGGGGGGGGGGGGGGGGGTGCAGTCTTACACATTTGAGTATATTTATATTTGTGTGTGTGTGTGTGTATGTATATATATATATATATATGTATTCTATATATATTCTTTAAATGTATAGCATTTATCTGGAAACCCCCTCTTAGAAATCCTGCGTTTGCCCCTGCAGGCCCTCCCGCCCTCTGTGTTGCGATCATGAAGGGTAGGGGCGGGAGGGCCTGCAGGGGCAAACGCAGGATTTCTAATGGGGGTTTCCAGATAAATGCTATACATTTAAAGAATATATATAGAATACACATATATATATATATATATATATATATATACACACACACACACACAAATATAAATATACTTAAATGTGTAAGACTGCACCCCCCCCCCCCCCCCCCCATTCAATGCAATTCAGCAACCAGACGACACTCCATGGGTGTTAAAACAAAAAACCCAGAAAAACAGTGGCTGTATAATTTTTTATAAGAGGAACTATTAACTCTGTGTGTGTGTATGTATGTATGTATGTATGTATGTATGTATGTATTGACTTTTAAGGCTGCTAGATCACCCGACAGGGGGCAGCGTCATCACCCATCAGGGTGGGTAGTCAGCGTGGAGGTCTGAGTTGGATACCTATGTATGGTTTTTGTGGCAGATTAGGATTGTTTTAGTTTTAATGTCTTTGAGGTTATCTTCAGTGGGTTTTTAGCCATTCTTTTTCCTGCCACCATATTCGGTTAATATTATATGCTAATTTAATATTTTCTTTTACAGGTTTCTTCTAGTGGTTAGGGTTACAATAAATAGCTAACAATTTTCTGCCAAATTCAAGTCTCCGTGTCTTTATTCTTAGTATAAGGGTATAGGATGTTTTTACTGTTAGAATGGAGGCACCCATCAGCCATTAGGAGGTTTATAGGAGGAGTGTTGCATGCCCTTAAATATCTGACAGAGTGGCCCAAAAGCAGCTGCTTCAGATTCAATTTCATCATTAAATGAGAAGGTAGGGATCTTCTAGAAAGAGTAAGGAGGCGGTCACACCATTGTAAGGGGGCTTCCTCTGTCTATATCTGGGAAAGGTCCTGATTGTTGGAACCGATTCACTGGGTGAAAGTGCAGTGCCTGCTCATTGTCTGGTGGTCTGAAGTAATTGCAGTGTGGTGAGGATTAGGAACCAGACTGGGAAGGTCGGATTAATTGATCATCTTTCACATGCTGGCCACCTTCTTCTGATTTGCACTAGATGGACACTAGCCTGCTTCTATAATATACATTTTATTATCAAAAATGTAGGTGTATGACTGAAAACTTTTCATTGCATATCAATAAAAATTCATCATTTCTTCTCAGATTATTGCATGATTCATCAGTTTGAGGTAAAAGAAAGTATCAATGTATCAATGGTCCAGTTTAAATTTTTAATTGAAATTCAATCATATCTATCTGTAAAGGACAGGGGAACCAAAATATTAATCACTTGAGTAAAAATAAGTACATAATATAATTTCTATACTGTATAACTGACATGAAATCTGTGCAGGGCACCTGCCTTTTTGAAAATGTTACATCTACAGTATATAGTTACCTTTCTTCTTGACAGATACATAGTAGGAACCATGCTGTACTTCTGAGGGAAGACAAACGTGCCTGTGAAGCCGTGATGCCCTCTCTGGCCTAGTAGAAAATGGCGTCATGCTAAGGGGTACGTTAGGTTTATTTACTAATCTGCAACCATGAGGTAACTATAGATTTGCTCTAAATGTATTCTGATACTATGATAAAACCAGTAAAACCTCTCCAATATGGCGGTAACAACAAATCATCTTGCTCACGCAATTTTAATTTGCATATAAAAGCACATAAAGCATAAAATAAACACACTAAGCAATAAATTAACGTCTGCGGAATATTCCTCATTAATCACAATAGAATCGCTTGTGTTAATAACTATAATATTTTGTCATTAAAGGGATTAATAAAAAAATACAAATACCTCAGCAGCAGATTTTGGGGCACTCTCCCAGACTCCCCAAGAGAGTAGAACAGCCCCCATGGATTCACCTACTTCCCCATCGATGTGGGAGGTCAGGGGACTCAATGATGAAATTTAGAGAGTACCTTGTCATCACAGCCCCACCCCTGCTGCAGAGTGCTGCAAATGAATGCCCCACAAACTCCACGCAATATCATTCCCTCATCAATATTGACCATTATTTAAAAGTTATTTACTCCTCTATATTCATCATAGCACCAACATTCAATGTGATTAACTCCATTAACTCATTCATACCCATTATTAATTAACACTACACCCAATCATATATATCTATATTAATTGACCACTTATTCTCTCACTTATAAACCCATTTAAAAGTGAAACCCTTTTATTACCGTAATCAAACCCAAATACCATAACTAACCCATTAGGCATTAACTTGCTTCAACTATACTTACCATAACTCCCCTACCTTTAGCCCCACTACCTTGATCCATGTAACTCAGCAGCATCCCACTCCCACAGCCATAGATCAGCTGAGTCAGGATAGCATTAGGGTACCTGACAGGCCCTTTTAAGTAAATAATACACCCCCCAACCCTTTGTCAGCATCAACTGACACCTCTAGTCTGTGTCCATGTGTACTATTGGCTATTACAATCTGATAGGCCTTATTTTTCTTCACAAGCAGTAGCGGATCTTGCCACGGGCAAGCAGGACTTTTGCCCGGGGCGCCGCCTTCCAGAGGGCGCAGGCGCCATCCGGAGGGTGCCACATCAGGGCAAGATCCGCTGCTGCTGTGCCCCCCGCTGCCCGCTGCCCCCCGCTGCCGCTGGCCGCTGTGAAGAGTTTCCCTTGTGGAGAGGTCCTTTACTGTGCGGTGCGCGATGACGTCATCGCGCACCACACAGCAAAGGTCCTCTCCATGAAGGGAACTAGACGCTACTCGTCTAGTTTCCCTTCGTGGAGAGGACCTTTGCTGTGCGGTGCGCGATGACGTCATCGCGCACCGCACATTAAAGGACCTCTCCACGAAGGGCTTCACAGCGGCCATCGGCAGCGGGCAGTGGGGGGCACATTTCAGAGCGCTACAGTAGTCTGTACAGGGGGCGTAAAAGACCATGCCCCCTGTACGAAGCCACGCCACCATTGCCGCCCGGGGCGCGCAAAGCCCCAGAACCGGCCCTGTTCACAAGCTAGTAAAAGTACCAAAACTTTTGGATTCTGGCCATCCTATCTTCATCCTGCTTTCATCATCTCTCTTTGGTTAAATATTAACATTATGCATACATTTATTTAAACTTATAAATTGCATATTGCAATTTTTTTTTAATATTGCCATATGTTAGATATATTTTTGTTTATTTGTATTATTGTGAAAAATGAACAAAAATAAGAACTAAACCCATCAATACTTAGCGCTTGCAAAGTTATATTCTTTATTAGTCAATGAATCAGTGCAGGCAGAACAATAGCAGTTGGTCACAAAAAGATCACTAGTGCTAACAACCAAAATTATAACTCTCTTGCATTTGCACTTGTCTCTGACCAACAACACATATTACATATTTCCTGGGCACATATTTGTTTATGCCATGGTCAGAGAATGTTTTCAAAAGAGCAATCACGCCTGTGCAGTACTCGGAATGCCTTAGAACGCCCTCCCAGTCCTACAATTCTGATACAAGGAGGTCAAAGTAAGAGAAATGCATGTGCCCACTTTTTCTTCAATGAAAGGGGGTGCCTCTGGAACCATGGGGTATACAGGGGGTAACTATAGATTTGCTGCAAATGTGTTCTGATACTACGTTAAAATGAGTAAAACCTCTCCAATACAGAGGTAAATAAAAATCATCTTGCTCACTCAATTTTTTATTTGCATACACAAGCACATAAAAGCATAAAATACATGCACTAATCAATAAATCAACATTGTCTGAATATTCCTCGTTAATCGCATAGGGATCGCTTGCGTTAATACCTATAACTCGGCCCTGGCCAGCCACAAACAATGCATTTGTTCCTAGGGGTGTATTCGTTTGTGCCCTGGTTAGAGCACGTTTTCAAAAGTTCAATCACAAACTTACAGTACTCGGCCTGCCTCAGAATGCCCTCCCCGTCCTATCAGCCAGGTACAAGAAGGTCAAAGTAAGAGAGCTGCATTCACCCACTTTTCTGGCCATGCACAGAGTGAAGTCCCGCAGCTTGCGTTATGAAAACTAGTGCAGAATACACTCTGCATCTGCTCCAAATCGCCTGTAGACTACAAGAACAACAACAAAATGAGCCTTTGGGACGTTGTGCAAGAACAGAAGCAGTTTCTGTCCCAAACCGCAAGGTACACAGCAAAGTGAATAGAAAAGCCAACGTTGTACTGGAATACTGCAAAGTCAAGCTACTGTAATGTAATCTGTACCCATTCTTTATTAAAGTACAGTTTTGCAACTGGATTCATCTTACCCTATGATAAAGAAACAGGTTTGAATTCATATTTCGGGATACAAATGTATAATAACAGCTTGCAGCAGGGCCCAGACTTTATGGAGATGAAGGCCTAAGTTTTGAACTGCTGCAGGGGGTAAGTGTCCAACAGCAAGGCCGGAGATTGCATCTCCTTCTTGTTTAAAGCTATTATAGTCCTTTAAATGTAGAGACTTTGCAATCATCATGACAAAGACCGTCCAGGATTTTCATCATTGAGATTGCAATTTTTACTACTAACAAAATCTTTAATCAATCTTAGCACTATATGTTATCAGGCGAATATCTCGGATCCGGAGGAACATTTTTACGGCCAGAAAAATTGAAGAATGCAGCTGACTTACAGACTCTTGGAAGCTGCAAATCTCATTTCTATTCTAAAACCCCAAAGTACGGTAAGTACATCTTTGGCTAATTCTATTTTACATTTACTCTTATTGTGTTTCCATTGCGGATTTATTTACGAATATAATTACCTTTCTTCACAGATACGTAGCGAGAACGCTGCTGTACCTCTGAGGGAAGACAAACGTGACTGTGAAGCCGCAATCCTCTCTCTGGCCTAGTAGAAAATGGCGTCATGCTGCTAAGAGGTACGTTTGATTTATTTATTAATCAAAACTTATAATAACCCATAAAAGGTGGTGCCTCTGGAACCATGAGGCAACTATAGATTTGCTTCAAATGTATTCTGATACTACGATAAAACCAGTAAAACCTCTCCAATTCAGCGGTAACAACAAATTATCTTGCTCACGCAATTTTTTATTTGCATACACAAGCACAAAAAAACATAAAATACACCCACTAATCAATAGATCAATGTCAGCTGTATATTCCTCGTTAATAGCAAAAAGGATCGCTTGTATTAATACTTATAAGTCGGCAATTGCCAGCAACATACAATACGTTCTTTTCTAGAGGCGTATTCGTTTGTGCCCTGGTCAGAGCACGTTTTTTAAAAGTTGAATCACACCCCTACAGTACTTGGCCTTCCTCAGAATGCGTTTGGTTTAAATACTAATCAAAACCTTGTTATAACCTATAAAAGTGGGTGCCTCTGGAACCATGGCCCTCATTCCGAGTTGTTCGCTCGGTATTTTTCATCGCATCGCAGTGAAAATCCGCTTAGTACGCATGCGCAATGTTCGCACTGCGACTGCGCCAAGTAACTTTACTATGAAGATAGTATTTTTACTCACGGCTTTTTCTTCGCTCCGGCGATCGTAATGTGATTGACAGGAAATGGGTGTTACTGGGCGGAAACACGGCATTTCAGGGGCGTGTGGCTGAAAACGCTACCGTTTCCGGAAAAAACGCAGGAGTGGCCGGGGAAACGGTGGGAGTGCCTGGGCGAACGCTGGGTGTGTTTGTGACGTCAACCAGGAACGACAAGCACTGAACTGATCGCACAGGCAGAGTAAGTCTGGAGCTACTCTGAAACTGCTAAGTAGTTAGTAATCGCAATATTGCGAATACATCGGTCGCAATTTTAAGAAGCTAAGATTCACTCCCAGTAGGCGGCGGCTTAGCGTGTGTAACTCTGCTAAATTCGCCTTGCGACCGATCAACTCGGAATGAGGGCCCATGGGGTAACAATAAATTTGCTCTAAATGTATTCTGATACTATGATAAAACCAGTAAAACCTCTCTAACACGGCGGTAATAACAAATCAACTTGCTCACGCAATTTTTTTTTTGCATACACAAGCACATAAAATCATAAAATACACCCACTAATCAAGAAAACAACTTTGGCGGAATATGTAATTGTTAATCGCAAAAGGATCGCTTGTGTTAATATCTATAACTCTGCACTGGCCAGAAACAAACAATACATTCTTTTCTAGAGGCATATCCGTTTGTGCCCTGGTCAGTGCACTTTTTCAAAAGTTCAATCACACCCTTACAGTACTTGGCCTGCCTCAGAACACCCTCCCCATCATATCAGCCAGGCACAATAAGGTCTATGTAAGAAATGTCAAAGTTGAAAAATATTGCAGTACACACATCACATACAAACTACACACAGATTGCCTCCGTGCGTGTACTTGTTCTGCCGTGTGTGCGCATATTCGCAATTTACGTATGGTCGCTCCCGCGGTCCTGCGCATTAGCGCGTGGTATGAGTATTTACGGTAGAGTTTGTGAACGCATGGAAAAGCCATCAAAACACATTACATATTTAATCCAAATAGTGCACAATGTACACATAGTCTCCCTGCACCACACCAGCAAGTTACAACAGTTTAAATGGTATCAGAACAAAGGGATTCACCTTTACAGGATAGAAGGGGACAGAACAAGGTTATAAGGTGGTGTTTGGTATCCAGCTGTAGGGTATTTTAAGGGAAATATTCCAGTGTTGGTTTGCAGAAGATCGCACGTTCCTGCAAATAGTTATGCACAGGAGCAGAATATAAATATAAACTGTGTTTACTGTACATTTGGTATGCGGCGGGAACACAGAGGAGACCACCCACAAGTGCATCTGGAACAGACATCGCCCACCTATTCAAACCAACCTATGACCTCTCCTGTACTGTAAATGGCCATCCCTGTGTCCAATGGACAAAGAGATTACAGTATCCATTGTGTTAAGTTTTGGAAGATTGTATAAAAGAGCCAGCTGCATGCCTGGTCACACACAGACTCTAAAGGTTATCTACCCAGATGACTGAGGACCAGACTGGGAAGCACAGGTGACAAAACCAAACACGTATGTACCATTGACTGTAGCCATTATTCTATTGTATTGTATTGCTTTGTTATTGTAACCCCCTTTCAGTAATAATATGTTGTGGTGTCGGAACCCGGCATTTTAAATACAAACTGGTGTTGTGTTTTCCTTTCCCTGCTAAGGTTATAAGTGTATTACTATCATATGTATAGCTGTTAAGGGCTCATGGAGTATCTTTGGGTGTGTATGCACTGAGTGTACTTTGTACAGCCAGTGTGGCATTTGTACGCAAAGTACGTACACGGTACGGGGCTCTGTACGCTAATGGTGTAATAAGTATGTAGGTTGAGGATTAAGTATAGCGGCCGCAGCGGCTCCATTTAAAGTATATGAAATGTCTTTTTAAAGTGTTGCTTTTAGTCCTGTACGTAAACCGACATTTACAATTGGGGGCATCGTCCGGTTTCCACATGCTCACAGCCTAACAGGTCATAGCAGACTTAATCTATCAGCAAAGGGCCGAAAGTTACCCTACGTAACCTTTTCTTGGTCGATGCATATGCTGAAAAGCCTACTTGTGTGCTGATTAGATGGTGTCTGCTCTGTCTGGTCTGCAGAGGTGCTGGTAGAACCTGTAAAAAACAGGAAAAAAGCTATTTAAAAATCTGTGAATTTTTTTTTGCGCCAAAAAGCATACACAAAGGGCACCGATACTTTGCATACCCTCTCTCATTGTTGCAAAACAAAGTTAAATTAAGTCATATTGTGTTTGATTCAGATTGGATTGTTTATCTGTTAAGTAGATTTAAAAGTACATTTAAAAGTTGCTGTATTACCTTGATATAGGTTTTTTTTAAAACTCAGGCCTAAAATAACTTCTGGTGCTTGTATAATCTGTGATTTCTTTGTGACAAAGAAAGCCACATGGTCTGTCCTCCATTTTGGACTAACAACATGGCCTGTCCCCCATCTTGTGTAAACCTCATGGATGTGGAAGGGGGAGGAGCAGTGGCCATTTTAGGAAGGTCATTTTCTAAATAGCTGATTTTCAGTCTGCTCAGAACAATCAGTTTCCTTTGTCACATCAAGCACCATTTATGAGTTACCAATGCATTTATTTAACCCATGCCATAGTCAATTACAAATAGTTTCAATTGGGCCTAGTGAGAGTAAATGGTGAGATAAATGCTTGGCTTGGTGTAAGAAATTGCACACACAAAAAAAAAGAAAAAATATATTTTTTATTCTTCTTCTTTCCCAGGATTTAGTTTACTCTCTGTTTGCTATAAGATAGGCATTGAAATGTATATTGACTGGTTCAACCACTAGTACAGGCAGGCAAAACATCTTTGATATGCAAATTAGAAACACTGAATGGGTGAAGGTGTCTCATAGAAGGCCAGTGAATTTTATATATATATATATATATATAATATTATTGTAATTATGTGTATATTTATATCAGTGTATGTTCTGCAAGATAGCTATCCAATCTGAATCATGTCATTTAAATTATAGATTATTGCAGTCATTATAGATCTGTGTGAAATCGGATACATTTGTTGCTGTATAGGTAAATTTGAAATAAAGGTGTTTAAGGAAGTTAATAAAAGCACAACACGCAGGTCTGGCCCGGTTGTTAAAGGTTACACAGAACAAGCGGTTGTGCTTGTGAGCAATTATAGCTAGTATTGGTCACATTTATAGAGTTGTGTGATTTGTTTTATTGCGTATGCACATTGGTACATGTGGTATGGAACGTGAGGACAGCGTACAAAAACGTGCACTTGGCGCAAGGCCGCACACGTGGCATAGGGGTACGCACGGTTGTGCAATTACGCAAGCTTGCATAGGGTTGTGTGCGCATAATAAAACCACACGATATTTGTTCAATTAAGGTGGGATAGTAGACATTTAATACAATAGCACAAAACTACCCGGTTTCTAAAGCAGATTAGTATAAAACGTTTGTTTAAACTGTATTGCCTCTGGGGGTAAAGCTGCCAATCAGAACAAGTGAAAATTTTCTGTACAGAAAAGCAAAGTGTATTTGAGTGAGCGAACGTAGGAGTGAGTGGATTTGAACCCCGGAAATCGGGTCCCATGGTACACCAAGTAAGTGGAGGCTTGGTGGCGTGAGGCGGCTGACTCACGTTAATATAGATTGAAATATGCAAATCGTGAGGAGATTTACAGAGGAGTGTAATAGGGAATTGTGCATTGTGTAGTATTGAAGTAAAAAGGGTTTTTGTTACGCTCCAGCTGAGGGTCGTAGCTTGTACATCGACCCGTGGTTTTACGGCAAATAGGTAACAAGTACCTATACGCTGTGCGATTGGACCGCACGTTTGTGGGTGCGATATATAGCGCAACTTGATACCCCTTTACGAGATTTTGCATAAAATCTCGGTATCATTAGCGCTGTGTAGAGGATACGCAAGCGTGATTTGTGTATAAAAAGTGTATAGGGAGTTTTCGATGGTCTCTCTCAGGAAAATCTCCAGCGGTGGATATTTGCTGGAAAAGGTAAGTCACTCCTAACACTTCCACTAAATATAAACCAATAGGGCCTCACTGGGTACGCGGTGTTCACTATTGGAGTGAGTCGTGGTACTCAGCGGAGAAGGAGCGAGTGAAAGCACTAGGTGTCTTTCACCGTCTATTTGCGGTGTGCATTGGGGATTGCGTTTATTGGCAAAAAGTCCGCGATGGGATCCAATTGCACAAGCAGTGGGCATTTGGTAGCTAGGGTTCAGGCTGAAGAAGTGGGACCGAGAAGGTCAAAATTGCGGCCGAGAGGGTCAGCAAGGTTTATTATGTGTGAAAAATATGGTTCACACACGGAGGCTTTTTGCAATGAATGGTTACGTATGACTGACAAAGATAGGGTACCATTCCCTAGGGTGGGCAGCTTTGAACCAGAGGTACTGCAGAATGTAAGCAGTAAAATATGTCTTCTTAAATCCAGAAAACAAAGGATTAGACATAATGACATAATGATTGTTTAAAATTATGGCAACAAGAGTGGGAAATGCAAAGGGAACAAACCCGCAAAGCAGGTTCCAAACCTAGCAGGAATGAAGACACAAACACACCATTATCGACACAGGTCGAGAGGGAAAAGATGGCTACAGTCAATGGTATATCTATGAATGATAGTATAATGCAAGAGAAATGTATTAACCCTAATTTTTGCAAGATGTATTATGTTTTGAAGTCTTTTCAAGGTTATAGGGCAAAGGAAGATGAAGGACCCAGCCAAATCGCAGCTCTCATTCAGGCAGTCGCCTTGCAGGAAACTCAGGTGGGGCCTGTCCATCCAGTTAGAGCAGTAACAGTATTCCCCACTGAAAGAACTGGTGAGATCACTGCTACCGGTAAGTGTGAGATGGGTCATTGCACAGAGACAACAACACCTTACAGCAAACAGATTAGGAACGGAATGGTAGGATTACATCCTGTCTTGGAAATAGTAACTCTTAATGGGGGAACCAATAGTCAGGGAGTAATCCTTACCAGGAATAATGCAATGTATTGCCCGTGGTCCAGAGCTGAGCTGCGGTCAATCAATTCAGAATTCCCCGATCCCCGGAAGTATTTAGCCAGATGTCAGAAGTTTTTCAGAGATCTGGGTAATACTCTTGAACCAGCTAATAAAGATTGGCGGATACTTTTAAAAGCTTGCCTACCCCCTAATATTGACACCCAAAAATGTATCACTGATTGTAGATTAGAGTCGGATGGTCCTATGACTAACGAACGCAATCAGGAGAATGTGGAACAAATTAACAGGCAACTAGAGTTGTATTTCCCCATTACTATTAAGTGGAGAATAATTTTCTCCATAAAACAGAGGGAAAGTGAAATGGCATCTGAATATTTTCATCGGGCCCTGCAAATAATGGATAGATACATTGGGATATCAGATACAGGGAATTATGCGAATTACAGGGAGATGGCTGTCTCTGTGCTAATGGATGGACTCAATAAGGCAGTAATGGACAGGGTACAAACATTTTTGCCTAATTGGAGAGGGGCCACAGTAGCTTGTCAAAGAGAGTGCGCAATTGAAAATCATAAGAATAATGCTAGGCTCAGAAAACAACAGGAGGAGAAGCTGATGACAATAAGTGTACAGGCTCTTGCAGCAAAGCCTCATCAGCCTAAACCCCAAAAGCCTGATAGTTGGAAAAGACCGAGAATATGTTACATTTGTAAAAAGGAAGGGCATTTTGCCAGAGACTGTAGGAGTAGTAGAACACATAGTCAATATAGAGCCCTAAACAGAGAAAACAAGCCACATTATTAAACACATAGACGGGATCAAGGGACATATAGTAAGGAATCACGAGCCATATAGAAAACACAGATTCGGTTAATGGGAAGAACGGAATAAATGCATCTTTACCCTTTTGACAAAACTTGCTGGGGTTAAGATGAGGCCTCTAAACTTTTACTTCTTTCTCTAGCAGAAATAGCCCCTGATTAACTTAACAGTAGTTTTGTTAGAGATGGTATACACATAGCGTGCTCCCGCCCAGGAAGCACAAAGTATGTTGGATACCCACAAAGACTAATGTTGCATTTCACTGTTCTAGATGCATGTCCATCACAGGTAGAGGAAATTATCTCACAGATACCGGGTTCTCTATGAACTTAGGATGGACAGGACACTGGATTGATGGCTGGGATAGTCCCAGAAGATATATGACACATAGAATTTTTTTAGGGGTATAGACAGTAGAGAATCACTTCCCCATAGTGCCCAATCCAGTTGTCAAATTTTATAAAATCCTCTTTGCCTCTACAAACTTATCTGTTACTAACCTCTATGTGATTTTTCTTCAAAGTTTCCTCATTTCTTACGTTCACCGACAGGACGGTACAATACATGGACCCAATCACAGTTCAAACGCCACATGCCTACTTGGTCCTTCAGAGCTCTGCCCAAATCCAGTATATCTCACCAGCATGAGGACATAAGGACACCAGTATTAATGCAGTGTGCCTGGTCGTGCACAAAGGGTGGAGAATGAGAATACTGGTGAAGGGAGACTGTGTACAGACACCGATATGCATGATGGTGTGACAGCCTGTTGGTGAATGCCAAACCTGACATTTCCAAACCTGACATTTTCTTTTTTATTTACTATTTTTTCCCCTATCTCCTCTCATCCAGAAACGGTTTACTTCACACAACTGATAACACACGATAGTAAATTAAAATTAAAAATTTGTGTTCCCTACAGGAAAAGGCAGTCTGGAGGACAAAGGGGTATGGCCAGGAGTCCTCAGGACTGTGGACAGGTGGACACGGTAAGCCAGTAGCCCCCAGAACATATCTTCTAAGTCTAGCTGAGGTGGCACACGGTCTGACTCATCTAGGCAAAGAGGGTATGTGCAGGCTGATGAGAGCCTACTGGTGTGCACCACGATTCTATTCTCATGCAGGTAAGAGAGCAATGACATGTTTTACTTGCTTGAGGAAGAATATTGGAAAGACAATACCAACAGAGCCATCCCATATCCCTCCTACAGACGGACCTTTTCAGGTAATACAAATCGATTTCATACAGTTACCACCCTGTAGGAATTTGAAATATGTGTTAGTTTGTATTGATGTATTTTCCAACTGGGTAGAAGCGTTCCCTGCTGCCACAAATACTGCTACGTTCACTGCAAAGAAAATTGTACAGGAATTTGTGTGTAGATATGGTATCCCCAGAGTAAGTGAAAGTGATAGGGGTACCCATTTTACAGGTGAAGTCTTTCAGGTCATGTGCAAACTGATGGGAACAAGCTGAGCAGAGTAATGGCTGAAACTGGATTGTTGTGGCCAGAAGCTTTGCCACTAGTGTTGTACAGCATCAGAGCCACTCCCAGGTCTCCACTTAACTTATCACCCTTTAAAATTATTTTTGGTCGACAACCTCATGTAATGATAGACCCCCAGGATGATTTGAAATGTAATAATGAAGTGACTGTGAAATTTTTGGTTGGGATGAGCCAGCAGCTGAGAAATCAACAAAGAAATTTAAAGCTGGTGATTCCTGACCTACCGAATAGTAATTGTCATGACATTGAGCCTGGGGATTGTGTGATGATTTGAAATTTCTTACAATCAGGTTGCCTCATAGACAGGTGGGAAGGACCATACCAAGTCTTGTTAACCAGCACGACAGCATAAAAAGGTCGCCGAAAGAGAGACTTGGGTCCACTCGTCCCACTGCAAGAAGGTCGCTGACCCGGAAAGAACTTGTGACAAAGTAGTTTGGTAACAGTGAGTTCAAAGTGAACTGTGTTCAAAGAGCAAGGCAAAGAGACACTAGAGTGTTTGTTCCGGGAAAGTTGAGAGGCAGGACTGTTGAAAGGCACCTGAGCACAGAGAGCAACAAGATCTAAAACGGTTGTCGCACCATTTTCTTTTTTCACCTCCCCCTGCATTTTCCTTTCTTTTCTCCTTCTTATTTTCCTTCTTTCCCCTAACGAAATGGATCGATCACAAGAGACTGCGTTTTGGGTTCTGTTAGTAATTCTGTTTTTGATCAGGACAGTTTGTTTTGGTGAGGGTCCCAGAGAGGTCGAGCAGGGATCTGGAATGGGTTCTGATGGCGAGTATGAATTTGTAGGATCTCAGGAGCAGCACATCACTCGAGTAAAGGCTGGTATCAGTAAGCGCTCTGGTAGTCATGGAGCTCGGAGGCACTGTGAAGGGTTATTGTCTGATTAATATTGTATTTGTAGGAATTGTGAGAATATAGTAGAGGATGGGTGCATCCAGAGATGTCAGTCCAACCTTAAATATCGACATGAACCGCCATCCGTTGAGTGAAGACCACTCACTAGTGGATAAGGTCTTAAACCAGACAGAATGCTGGGTGTGCTCACAAGTACCTCAAGGTCAGAGTAAGTCAGGATTAGTACCATACGCTTTAACAATAGATGAGGTACTCGAATTGTGGGGTGGGAGACCGGTGGACAAGAAATTCAATATCTCTAGGCCCCCTAGTTTGAAGCTCCACCAGTATCATGTAGACAGGTCCTTATTGTGTTTTAATATTTCCAATTACCAAAAACCGGGAAATTGGAAAGTGACGTGGAATAACCAGACAATGACCTTTTCACACAGAGCTGATAGGATACCCATAGACTCTGAACTAGTACGCCAAATAGCCAACAGTGGGAGGGATTTTCGGTATAGGTATACCCGTGGAAGCAAATCCATGTGGGTTGGAAAAGTATTGTCAGGGTATTGTGCCCATATCATCCAGCCCGATACTTGTACTGAGCAGATGGGAGAACTAGGGATTGGTTTCTTTCTACATGGTGATGTTATATTTTGTCCCCTATGTTCTCCCAGATGATGCCTATTTCATATGTGGGAGGAAGGCATACAAGTGGCTTGACATGAGCTCAGAGGGATTGTGTTATATTGGGAGAATTCTACCAGAGGTCATGACCATAACCCATGAAAAAATGAAAGACGTTCACCGCAGTGCTCAGACTCCTTATACTTATACTCACTATGAACACATCATCAAGAGACACCTCATAGATAGGGCAGAGCACGCAGCCTCTGATTTGATCCACGAATCCACCGGGATTCAGTTCCTTCTTGCATTAGACATTACCCGTACTGCCAGAGAAACTATAAGTTATAGGTATATCCATGCGCTAGCGAACTTGATAGATAATATCACTGAGATGTATTATGACATCTTCAGGTATACGGGAAGGGAGTTACAAGCCTACAAGAAGGCACTGATTCAGCACGGGATGGTCCTTAATTATGTCTCAGCCGTGACAGGTGGGTACTGTGTTACTCGGGCAACTCAAAATCGTGTGAAGTGCAGTACATATATTACAAACAGCACTGACGACCCAATGGAGATCATCGATCAAAAGATGGACGATATCTTGCAGTTGAAGTGGGAGTTCAGGAGGAAGCACAACCTTATCTTAGCGACTGTGAGTAATGAACTGACCGGCTGGGTCTCTTGGTTGAACCCACGCAAATGGTTCTCAGGTTTAGGAGACTGGGCTCAAAATGTCATTATGAGTGTGGGGAAGTTTCTCCTTTGTATCCTGGGAGTCATCATAATTATTGGTTTGATATTTAGGTGTGTTCAAATTCTAACGCGGCGCAAGCACGGCACTAATTTGATGAGTCTAAGGAGCGAGGGCGCTGTTATAGCAGCAGATTTAATCTATGATCCATCCATAGAGACAGTGTTATGATAAGGATTGCAAATGAATTTCATGGCCTGTTTCTTTCACACTTTTTTCTTTGTCTCCCCCTCTGCCCAGATACATCCAACCGGAAAAGACGTCAGCCCTACCCAAAATGTTTATGTGAATGTATTTTCATATATGTGTCTTATCTTCATCTCTTCAACCTCCAGCTAATGGCACACATAGTCGACAGGTGATATCCACATACACTAGCAATCACATATGTTTCCCCATCTATGTATCATCAACTAAATGTGCAACCCATTTGTTGGAACAAGAAGCCAAAAAGAGCTTGGTAGTGTTTGTTGGCCCATTTACAGACCCTTAATACGGGATGAGAAGGATTTAATGTATACTTCACAATACCTCGAAGCTTATTTAGAACATATACGGCACGATGATACATGCCCCTTAGACATGGATTCATGCATACATGCTTTTACTATCCCACTAGGTCATACATTTCCCACCTACAACTCTCCCCCGACCATCCAAGCTTCTGTATATATATTGTAAAGATATTTTTCTGTTTATTGATTAGGTAGTGGCAGTTACTGGTGACTGCCAAAGGGTGGACTGTCGAAGTCGAAAAATATTGCAGTACACACATCACGTACAAACTACACACAGATGGCCTCCGTACGTGTACTTGTTCTGCCGTGCGTGCGCATATTTGCAATTTGCGTATGGTCGCTCCTGCGGTCCTGCGCATTAGCACGTGGTATGAATATTTACGGTAGAGTTTGTGAATGCATGGAAATGCCATCAAAACACATTACATATTTAATCCAAATAGTGCACAATGTACACATAGTCTGCCTGCACCACACCAGCAAGTTACAACAGTTTAAATGGTATCAGAACAAAGGGATTCACCTTTACAGGATAGGAGGGGACAGAACAAGGTTATAAGGGGGTGTTTGGTATCCAGCTGTAGGGTATTTTAAGGGCAATATTCCGGTGTGTGTTTGCAGAAGATCGCACGTTCCTACAAATAGTTATGCACAGGAGCAGAATATAAATATAAACTGTATTTACTGTACATTTAGTATGCGGCGGGAACACAGAGGAGACCACCCACAAGTGCATCTGGAACAGACATCGCCCACCTATTCAAACCAACCTATGACCTCTCCTGTACTGTAAATGACCATCCCTGTGTCCAATGGACAAAGAGATTACAGTATCCATTGTGTTAAGTTTTGGAAGATTGTATAAAAGAGCCAGCCGCATGCCTGGTCACACACAGACTCTAAAGATTATCTACCCAGATGACTGAGGACTAGTGATGAGCGGGTTCGGTTCCTCGGAAACCGAACCCCCCCGAACTTCACCCATTTTACACGGGTCCGAGGCATACTCGGATTCTCCCGTATGGGTCGGTTTACCCGAGCGCGCCCGAACGTCATCATCCCGCTGTCGGATTCTCGCGAGATTCGGATTCTATATAAGCAACCGCGCGTCACCGCCATTTTCACTCGTGCATTAGAAATGTTAGGGAGAGGACGTGGCTGGCGTCCTCTCCGTTTATTCATTGTTGATGCAAATATTTGTGCTTGCTTATATCTTAATTGTGGGGACTGGGGAGCAGCTGTATTATTAATATAGGAGGAGTACAGTGCAGAGTTTTGCTGATCAGTGACCACCAGTTTTATCCGTTCTCTGCCTGAAAAAACGCTCCTTATCTGTTATCTGTGCTCAGTGTGCTGCATATATCTGTGCACACACTGCTTAATTGTGGGGACTAGGGAGCAGCAGTATTATATAGGAGGAGTACAGTGCAGAGTTTTGCTGACAGTGACCACCAGTATACGTTGTCTGCCTGAAAAACACTCCATATCTGTGCTGCATTGTAGTATATAGTAGGAGTACAGTGCATAATTTAGCTTACCACCAGTATATAATATATAAGAGTACGGTACAGAAGACCACTGCTGTACCTGCCTCTGTGTCGTCAAGTATACTATCCATCCATACCTGTGGTGCATTTCAGTTTTGAACAGTTTGCTGACCACCAGTATATAATATATAGCATTACGGTACAGTAGGCCACTGCTATACCTACCTCTGTGTCGTCAAGTATACTATCCATCCATACCTGTGGTGCATTTCAGTTTTGCACAGTTTGCTGACCGCCAGTATATAATATAAAGGAGTAGGGTACAGAAGGACACTGCTGTACCTACCTCTGTGTCGTCAAGTATACTATTCATCCATACCTGTGGTGCATTTCAGTTTTGCACAGTTTGCTGACCACCAGTATATAATATATAGCATTACGGTACAGTAGGCCACTGCTGTACCTACCTCTGTGTCGTCAAGTATACTATCCATCCATACCTGTGGTGCATTTCAGTTTTGCACAGTTTGCTGACCACCAGTATATAATATATAGCATTACGGTACAGTAGGCCACTGCTGTACCTACCTCTGTGTCGTCAAGTATACTATCCATCCATACCTGTGGTGCATTTCAGTTTTGCACATTTTGCTGACCACCAGTATATAATATATAGCATTACGGTACAGTAGGCCACTGCTGTACCTACCTCTGTGTTGTCAAGTATACTATCCATCCATACCTGTGGTGCATTTCAGTTTTGCACAGTTTGCTGACCACCAGTATATAATATATAGCATTACGGTACAGTAGGCCACTGCTGTACCTACATCTGTGTCGTCAAGTATACTATCCATCAATACCTGTGGTGCATTTCAGTTTTGCACAGTTTGCTGACCACCAGTATATAATATATAGCATTACGGTACAGTAGGCCACTGCTGTACCTACATCTGTGTCGTCAAGTATACTATCCATCCATACCTGTGGTGCATTTCAGTTTTGCACAGTTTGCTAACCACCAGTATATAATATATAGCATTACGGTACAGTAGGCCCCTGCTGTACCTACCTCTGTGTCGTCAATTATACTATCCATCCATACCTTTGGTGCATTTCAGTTTTGCAGTTTGCTGACCTCCAGTATATAATATATAGCATTACGGTACAGTAGGCCACTGCTGTACCTACCTCTGTGTCGTCAAGTATACTATCCATCCATACCTGTGGTGCATTTCAGTTTTGCACAGTTTGCTGACCACCAGTATATAATATATAGCATTACGGTACAGTAGGCCACTGCTGTACCTACCTCTGTGTCGTCAAGTATACTATCCATCCATACCTGTGGTGCATTTCAGTTTTGCACAGTTTGCTGACCACCAGTATATAATATATAGCATTACGGTACAGTAGGCCACTGCTGTACCTACATCTGTGTCGTCAAGTATACTATCCATCAATACCTGTGGTGCATTTCAGTTTTGCACAGTTTGCTGACCACCAGTATATAATATATAGCATTACGGTACAGTAGGCCACTGCTGTACCTACATCTGTGTCGTCAAGTATACTATCCATCCATACCTGTGGTGCATTTCAGTTTTGCACAGTTTGCTGACCACCAGTATATAATATATAGCATTACGGTACAGTAGGCCCCTGCTGTACCTACCTCTGTGTCGTCAATTATACTATCCATCCATACCTTTGGTGCATTTCAGTTTTGCAGTTTGCTGACCTCCAGTATATAATATATAGCATTACGGTACAGTAGGCCACTGCTGTACCTACCTCTGTGTCGTCAAGTATACTATCCATCCATACCTGTGGTGCATTTCAGTTTTGCACAGTTTGCTGACCACCAGTATATAATATATAGCATTACGGTACAGTAGGCCACTGCTGTACCTACCTCTGTGTCGTCAAGTATACTATCCATCCATACCTGTGGTGCATTTCAGTTTTGCACAGTTTGCTGACCACCAGTATATAATATATAGCATTACGGTACAGTAGGCCACTGCTGTACCTACCTCTGTGTCGTCAAGTATACTATCCATCCATACCTGTGGTGCATTTCAGTTTTGCACAGTTTTCTGACCACCAGTATATAATATATAGCATTACGGTACAGTAGGCCACTGCTGTACCTACCTCTGTGTCGTCAAGTATACTATCCATCCATACCTGTGGTGCATTTCAGTTTTGCACAGTTTGCTGACCACCAGTATACAATATATAGCATTACGGTACAGTAGGCCACTGCTGTACCTACCTCTGTGTCGTCAAGTATACTATCCATCCATACCTGTGGTGCATTTCAGTTGTGCGCAGTATATATAGTAGTAGGCCATTGCTATTGATACTGGCATATAATTCCACACATTAAAAAATGGAGAACAAAAATGTTGAGGTTAAAATAGGGAAAGATCAAGATCCACTTCCACCTTGTGCTGAAGCTGCTGCCACTAGTCATGGCCGAGACGACGAAATGCCATCAACGTTGTCTGCCAAGGCCGATGCCCAATGTCATATTAGAGAGGATGAATAATCCAAAAAACAAAAGTTCAGTAAAATGACCCAAAAATCAAAATTGAAAGAGTCTGATGATAAGCGTAAACTTGCCAATATGCCATTTACGACACGGAATGGCAAGAAACTGCTGAGGCCCTGGCCTATGTTCATGGCTAGTGGTTCAGATTCACATGAGGATGGAAGCACTCATCCTCTGGCTAGAAAAATGAAAAGACTTAAGCTGGCAAAATCACAGCAAAGAACTGTGCGTTCTTCTAAATCCCAAATCCCCAAGGAGAGTACAATTGTGTCGGTTGCGATGCCTGACCTTCCCAACACTGGACGGGAAGAGCTTGCGCCTTCCACCATTTGCACGCCCCCTGCAAGTGCTGGAAGGAACACCCGCAGTCCAGTTCCTGATAGTTAAATTGAAGATGTCACTGTTGAAGTACACCAGGATGAGGATATGGGTGTTGCTGGTGCTGGGGAGGAAATTGACAAGGAGGATTCTGATGGTGAGGTGGTTTGTTTAAGTCAGGCACACGGGGAGACACCTGTTGTCCGTGGGACGAATATGGCCATTGACATGCCTGGTCAAAATACAAAAAAAATCAGCTCTTCGGTGTGGAATTATTTCAACTCAAATGCGGACAACAGGTGTCAAGCCGTGTGTTGCCTTTGTCAAGCTGTAATAAGTAGGGGTAAGGACGTTAACCACCTAGGAACATCCTCCCTTATACGTCACCTGGACCGCATTCATCAGAAGTCAGTGACAAGTTCAAAAACTTTGGGTGACAGCGGAAGCAGTCCACTGACAATAAATCCCTTCCTCTTGTAACCAAGCTCCTGCAAACCACACCACCAACTCCCTCAGTGTCAATTTCCTCCTTACACAGGAAACCCAATAGTCCTGCAGGCCATGTCACTGGCAAGTCTGACGAGTCCTCTCCTGCCTGGGATTCCTCCGATGCATCCTTGAGTGTAACGCCTACTGCTGCTGGCGCTGCTGTTGTTGCTGCTGGGAGTAGATCGTCATCCCAGAGGGGAAGTCGGAAGACCACTTGTACTACTTCCAGTAAGTAATTGACTGTCCAACAGTCCTTTGCGAGGAAGATGAAATATCACAGCAGTCATCCTGCTGCAACGCGGATAACTCAGGCCTTGGCAGCCTGGGCAGTGACAAACGTGGTTCCGGTATCCACCGTTAATTCAGAGGCAACTAGAGACTTGATTGAGGTACTGTGTCCCCGGTACCAAATACCATCTAGGTTCCATTTCTCTAGGCAGGCGATACCGAAAATGTACACAGACCTCAGAAAAAGACTCACCAGTGTCCTAAAAAATGCTGTTGTACCCAATGTCCACTTAACCACGGACATGTGGACAAGTGGAGCAGGGCAGACTCAGGACTATATGACTGTGACAGCCTACTGGGTAGATGTATTGCCTCCCGCAGCAAGAATAGCAGCGGCGGCACCAGTAGCAGCATCTCGCAAACGCCAACTCGTTCCTAGGCAGGCTACGCTTTGTATCACCGCTTTCCAGAAGAATCACACAGCTGACAACCTCTTACGGAAACTGAGGAACATCATCGCAGAATGGCTTACCCCAATTGGACTCTCCTGGGGATATGTGACATCGGACAACGCCACCAATATTGTGCGTGCATTACATCTGGGCAAATTCCAGCACGTCCCATGTTTTGCACATACATTGAATTTGGTGGTGCAGAATTATTTAAAAAATGACAGGGGCGTGCAAGAGATGCTGTCGGTGGCCCGAAGAATTGCGGGCCACTTTCTGCATTCAGCCACCGCGTGCCGAAGACTGGAGCACCACCAAACATTCCTGAACCTGCCCTGCCATCATCTGAAGCAAGAGGTGGTAACGAGGTGGAATTCAACCCTCTATATGATTCAGAGGATGGAGGAGCAGCAAAAGGCCTTTCAAGCCTATACATCTGCCCACGATATAGGCAAAGGAGGGGGAATGCACCTGAATCAAGCGCAGTGGAGAATGATTTCAACGTTGTGCAAGGTTCTGCAACCCTTTGAACTTGCCACACGTGAAGTCAGTTCAGACACTGCCAGCCTGAGTCAGGTCATTCCCCTTATCAGGCTTTTGCAGAAGCTGGAGAGATTGAAGGAGGAGCTAAAACAGAGCGATTCCGCTAGGCAGTGTTTAACAAGGAAATGGGTCTATATGCCTCCACCGCAGTAGGGTCCTTACCTGCTTTGGGAATTAAAGTTGTAAATGCGTGAGAAAATGAGGGATATAACGGAGTGTTTTGAAAAAGTGTACCATAAAGTTCAAGAAGAGTTGGGGTTATCTCATTTTGGAGGAGTTTAAAATACATCCCAGTGTATCCATCTGGGCCGGGTGATTTGTGTGGTAAGAGGTTATTAATCACCATCTCCAGCTCTCCTTCCGTTATGTCCGCCGACAATAGGTCTTTATGAGCCTGCGTAATTGTAAGGAGATTCGCTTCATCCAGTAATTTGGAATGCAAATTGGAATCAAAAGGTTTTGCAGCATAAAGTTCAGTATAAAACTGAGTAAACTGTGATAGTATCTCTGATGTCTTAAGGAGAAGTTTACCTGATGTCGAATCCTCAATGGAGGAAATAAACGTATGTTTTTTCCAGGGTTTTGACATCATAGATAATAATTTTCCAGGTTTATTACCCCAACGGTAAAAAGAATGTTTGGTATAATCCAAGCGTAGAGTTGCCTGTAAGATCAAAAAGGACTCTAACAGTTTTTTATGTTGTAAATAAATATCTAAAGTTGAGTCAGAAGGGCAGCTGACATATTCTTGAAAACTGTGGGATACTGCTGCCTGTAGTGTGTGATATTTCCTAGCTGCATCCTTTTTAAATTTTGTTACATAACCTATAATGTGGACCCGCATCACCACCTTTGACGATTCCCAGAAAAGCACCGGCTATCCCAATGTTCAATGATGTCATCCAAGAAATTAGTCCAATTATATACGATATACGAACCGCTTAAAGTCTTCCGTTTCGCTAAATAATACGGAAATCGCCAAAAGCGGCCCAGAGGGTGAGCATTTTGCAAACAGAGGGATAAATGAATTGGGGCATGATCAGATATTACTATGTCTCCTATGTCTGTTGATTTAACCTGGGTTAAAAGTAAAGTGGATACCAGAAAGTAATCTATATGTGATAGTGAATTGTGTGCTCTAGCGTGGGGAGTATATATTCTATCTGTCATGTTCAGTAAACGCCAGGGGTCCCCTAAGTGAAGTGTGTCCTTCAACTCCTGTATACAGCGCCAACATTGGGAAGCTATTCTAGCAGCAGGTGGAGACTTATCAATTGTTGGGTCGTCTACCGTGTTAAATCACCACCAATAATCAATGGATATAGTGTACGACTGTCCAACTTTTGACTGAGATCACGAAAGAACACATTCTGGTTAACATTGGGAGCATACATATTGACCAAAGTGTATCGGTTGCCCTCCAATTCCACATCTACCACCACAAAAGAAACATTAGGATCAATCACGAGCCTAAAATGGTATACCGTAAGTCCTTATGGAAAAGTATAGCTACCCCACGTGACTTCGAGCGATAGGATGCAAATATGCATTCCCCGACCCAAGAAGCCCAAAGAGCGGAGCCATCCCCTGCCACCCAGAGAGTCTCCTGCAAAAAAATTAATTGAGAGCATAGCCTACAAATATATGTAAGTACCTTTTTGTGTTTTATGGGGGAATTGAGTCCCCCTACATTCCATGACAGCGAAGAGACACTGGAAGGGTTCCGGACAGTGGAGATATTATCTGCCTGTATTGCCATTAAGTTTATCAGAAGGAGAATTTCCTCTGAAAAATTGACCCAAAGCTCCCCCATGCGACTCCCCATCCACCCCCCCCCCCCAAGAAGAGACATTATAAACATTATCCACAGTGCATTGGCAATGAGTATAAACATAGAAGAATTAAAATCATTAACAAAAGGCAGTGCAAACCTTTTCCAAACAAAATAACAAATAAAATGGTGGGGGACTACCTGTTCCACCAATAAAACTGGAGGACCCCATCCCGGTAAAGGAGGGGTGCTCCCGATTATCCACAAAAATATACATGTACAAACAAACAAAAATGTAGTCATAACTACATTGTAACAAGTATAAATGAAAAACCCAGGGCCTATAGCCTAGAACTTGTAAGACTTAACCCGTCAGAGTATATTATATCTGCTAACTTCAATTGCTAGAGACAGTAAAGACCCCCCTGCAGATCCAGCCATGGAACTGGATGGGGAGGGGGAGCGATGTCTTTGAAAATTATCTTTGGCCCTTTGAGGGTCGGTAAAGATCACAGGACTACCATTAACCATCACTCTTAGTTTAGCCAGATAAAGAAGCGCAAAGCACTGGTTTTGGTCAATCAACATTTTACATACCTCATAGAAGGCTTTTCTCTTTTGAGTAACCAACGTGGAAAAATCCTGGAATATTAGAACACGGTTGCCATCTAAAAGTAGATTTTGTTTGGCCCTGTAAGCCGATAGCATCCGTTCTTTGGCCCGGTAGTCTAAGAACTTGGCTATGACTGGGTGGGGTCTAGAATCATCACGTTGGCGCTAGGGACCTCCAGTTGTGGAGAATTAGTGGCAGCATGGAAACCTAAAGCTTGAGGGATCTTAATACTGATGTATTCGTCAAGTTGAGCGTCTTTGACAGATTCAGGGATACCAATGAATCGTAAATTGTTGCGCATATCTATTTTCTTGGTCGTCAAGCTTTTCTGATAAGGAGTGAATAGTCTGGGATTGAGAAGCAACGGTTACTTGCAGTGAGTGTATAGTATCTTCTGTCTCACTAATACATTGCTCTACTGCCTCTATTCTTGCCGTGTTGGCATCAATTTTAGCTAAAGAGGCGTTTAGACGGGCATGCAAATCTTCAAAGCGTTTATCCATTAAAGGCATTAGCATTGACATTACCTCTTTGGCATTCTCTGCAGAAGATGGAATAGCAATGCCAGTAGGAATTGAGGCATGGGCTGAGACACCTCCATTTGAAGAGGAGGACGAACCCGATGGGGATGGAGGATTCTGAGTCTGGGCAGAGTGTTTCTTATTTCTAACCATGGTGGTATCAATAGGATAATTTGACGTGTTTGGAGCAGTTGTTCTGGACACAAATCTATCCATAACCGGCCAGACCGGTCTATCAGACTAAGCTCCCTGAGTAGGTCTCCCAAAGGTATAGTTAATTGTCACTCTGAGGTAGTTCGCACTAAGGAAGGGCTAATGGCCCACCATGAAAAAGTTAGTTACATGTTGCTACGAATGTATTGCAGAAATAACCTGTCATATGAAGTTTATATCCAATGTACAAAATGAAAGTATGCAGATGCGTAAGAATTTTTTTTTTATCCTAACCTGCAATAATACAAGAATATGTGACACCAAGCTGAAAGCCTGTGCGCTTTGAGCAGTTGTGTGGTAGAATTCAGAATGTAACTGCTATAAAGCAGTGATAACCCAGATTCCATGAGTTGAACTAGCTTAGTTAAAAATCACGGCTGGGTGGTATTTTATCAGCATGTCAACAAGTAACTACGACGCGCATTCAATCCAGAGGCTTATACAATAAAAGTCGTATAGTGTTAGCATGAGAGAGTCAGTCTTGATAAGTTTACACAATTTATCACGTCACTGAATAGCGAACCTAAAAAAAAAAACCCACACAGTGATACCAATACAACTAAACAGCCAATTATATTACTCAAACATAGAGAACACATTCATGAGGTATTTAAAATCTAAAGTTAGACCTATAAAATCAAACGGAGAGTGTTCACAAAAATAATGCAGGTAAGATATGTATTCCCTATGTAAGGTAGACACCTACGTAGGCAGAAAGCTATAGATTCAGTGGTGTGTAGTATTTATATATGTATCATTGAAGCAGAAATTTCCGACATTCATTTTAAAAGCACTCCACCCATGAAAAGGCCTGTATAACACTTATATAATTTTAGTATTGTAGAGCCCTTTCAAACAAGCAGACAGAAGTGAAATAGTGCTAACTTGTTAAATCTGCTGTCTCAGGCGAAGTAACCACTAGGTGTCAGTGTAGCAGTACAAATAAAACTCTTTAGCTTAGCTGCATACACTTATGTGTCCAGTATAGGGATTCTAAATCTGGGAAAGTACAAAACTAACCCACTAAACTCAGTAAAAGCCACCCAGCCGTTTGTTGAGATCTTATAGTCGGCTTTCAGAGGGTGTGTCACAAGTATATACTATTTATGAGGAAGTGGTCTGAGGCAACAGCAGAGAGGTAACATTAAAGATAGATAAAGAAAATAATGTGGTAGTAATCACCTGCAACAAAGAGGAAAACAAAATATCACATAACAGGCACTAAGACGTGGGCTAAAATAGGTCTTTGTGGCACTACGGGTATACTTGACAGAAATGTAAAGCCCACAGTCCACATGGTTTCTATATGCCCAGTGCTGTGTGTGGCTCTGTTCAGTCTGCAGGGTGCGAGCTATCCCAGTGTGAAATCAGGACACATAGCTTCAGGTTGCATAGGCTTTAAATGTTGTACACCCAGAACCAATATGCACAAAGATGAAAGTATATACAGTATGTCCCATCCAAGATACAGGACACAGCCCTGTGTCAACCCGGAACCAAGGCAGGCATAGATGTTAGGGTTTGTAGGATGGCCTAACTGGTCTTGGATCAGCAGGTCAATTCAACTGTCAGGTTAGCGCTCCCCTGGCAGCCAGCAGGGCAACAGGTGGTGCTGCAGAGAGCCGCTGTCACTGCGTCGCCACAGATCACTTACTGGCTGAACCTCACTCCGGGTGCAGGCAGCGAGTCAGGGAGTAGATGTATGCAGTCAGATGGGTAGAGGGATGCACAAGTCGCTGCCGCAAAGTTAGAGGTGCCAGGCAAGGCATCCACCGTCAGCAGCCCAGTCAGGTTCCGCCGGAAGGGACAGGGAACCAGAGGATGCAGGTGCGACAGCAAAACAAAGGCTGGATATGAACTTTCCAGGCAGCGCAGGCGGTACGCCCCCACAGCCCCAGCCGGTGTCCCCCACGCAGGACCTTCTTCTCCAGGGATATGCAGCAGGAGGTCCGGGGGTAGACGTCCGCAGAGGGCAGATGTCTGCAGACGGATGGGCAGAGGGGTGCAAACGCCACTGTCATCCAGTCACCGCTAGCATAAGTTTCGTCGGCAAGGGCAGGGTTCAGCCGGCCGCTGGTATTCCACCATGACCCCAACGCCAGACGGCGTCCTCAGCTCAGATCCCGGGGGCTTTGCAGCAGGTCCAGGTGTAGGCGTCCGCAGCCAGATAGGCAGAGGGGGTGCACCTGCCGCCACCGCAAAGGTGCCAGGTAGAGCAGCCGGACCCCCACCGCCAACAGCTCAGCCAGGCCCCACTTGCAGGGAACGGGAGCCCGCGACTTTGGGTGGTCTTCGGGCTGCCGAATGTCGGGATCCTGGTGCACAATATACCGGCACCGAATCCTGACACCCAGCATACCGACAGATATTCTCCCTCATGGGGGTCCACGATCCCCCTGGAGGGAGAATAAATAGCATGGCGCGCGTAGCCACCATGTCCGCAGCATGGCGAGAACAGCGAGCCTGCTGTCGGTATGCCAGCGGTCGGGCTCCCAGCACCGGTATGCAGGTCGCCGGGAGCCTGGCCGCCAGCATATCATACTACACCCCGCGATTTTAACTCCGGCAGCAGAATCCAGAAGGGAAGGCTCGAGCTCAGGCTCCGCACCAGTAGATGGTAAGTTTATGCAGGCATCCTTCCGAGCTCTCCCCCCTACAAGCCGGTGCGCATTACGGGGAAACAAGTCGGGCACATCTCCAGACTCTGAGAAGAGGGCATCATCCCGTAGGGGGGTAAAATCTCCAGACAGGGGCCCGCGTAGGGACCGGGCAGTTTGAGGATGAATAAGCTCGGGTTCAGGCTCCCTTCTTCCTACACAAGTTTTCTCGCCAAAACAATGATGGTCATATGCACATCCACTGAATGAGGTTAGACTCCGGTGCAGAAGTAATTTCCCGACTGTAAAGTGATATCATTGGAATCCACTCCGTATCAGCCTCCAGATGCAGTATATGTTTTCTGTCAAAAAGAGCTTTAAGGAGGAGATAGAGGAGGATTATAGCTGCCTCAGTCGGGAGGATTGTAAAGAAGTTGACATTCTAGGTGCCCCGCCCACCGGAAGTCGCTCACGCAATTTCTTATTTGCATACACAAGCACATAAAAAATTAAAATACACCCACTAATCAATAAATCAATGTTGGCAGAATATTCCTCGTTAATCGCAAAAAGGATCGCTTGTGTTAATACCTATAACTCGGCACTGGCCAGCCACAAGCAATATGTTCTTTTCTAGAGGCGTATTCGGTTGTGCCCTGGTCAGTGCACGTTTTCAAAAGTTCAATCACACCCTTACAGTACTCGGCCTGCCTCAGAACGCCCTCCCCGTCCTATCAGCCAGGTACAAGAAGGTCAAAGTAAGAGAGCGGCAAGCGCCCACTTGTCTGGCCATGCACAGAGTGAAGTACCGCAGCTTGCGCTATGAAGACTAGTGTAGCAAGGACTCTGCATCTGCTCCAAATCACCTGCAGACTACAAGAACAACAAACAAATGAGCATTTCGGATGTAGTGTAAGAACACAAGCAGTTTCTGTCCCAGACCGCAAGGTACACCGCAAAGTAAATAGAAAAGCCAACGTTTTACTGGAGTACTGAGAAAGTCAAGCTACTGTAAGGTAATCTATACTCACTATTTATTAAAGTATAGTTTTGCAAATTATTTCATCTTACCCTATGATAAAGAAACAGGTTTGAATTCATATTTTGGGATACAAATGTATAATAACAGCTCGCAGCAGGGCCCAGATTTTATGAAGATGAAGGCCTAAATTTTGAATTGCTGCAGGGGGTAAGTGTCCAACAGCAAGGCCGGAGATTGCATCTCCTTCTTGTTTAAAGCTATTCTAGTCCTTTAAATGTAGAGACTTTGCAATCATCATGACAAAGACCGTCCAGGATTTTCATCATTGAGATTGCAATTTTTACTACTAACAAAATCTTTAATCAATCTTAGCACTATATGTTATCAGGCAAACATCTCGGATCGGGTGGAATATTTGCACGTCCAGAAAAATGGAAGACTGCAGCTGACTTACATACTCTTGTAAGCTGCAAATCTAATTTCTATTCTGAAACCCCAAACTACTGTAAGTAAATCTTGGGCTAATTCTATTTCACATTTATTCTTATTGTGTTTTCATTGTGGAATAATTTAATTTACGTACATAGTTACCTTTCTTTTTCACAGATACGTAGCGAAACCCTGCTGTACCTCTGAGGGAAGACAAACGTGACTGTGAAGCCACGATCCCCGCTCTGGCCTAGTAGAAAATGGCGTCATGCTGTTACAGAGATAATTTTGGTTTATTTACTAATCAAAACCTTGTTAAACTTATAACCCATGAAAGGGGGTGCCTCTGGAACCATGGGGTAACTATAGATTTGCTCCAAATGTATTCTGATACTACGATAAAACTAGTGATGTGCACCGGACATTTTTTGGGTTTTGTGTTTTGGTTTTGGATTCGGTTCCGCGGCCGTGTTTTGAATTCGGACGCGTTTTGGCAAAACCTCACCGAAAATTTTTTGTCGGAATCGGGTGTGTTTTGGATTCGGGTGTTTTTTTCAAAAAACCCTAAAAAACAGCTTTAATCATAGAATTTGGGGGTCATTTTGATCCCATAGTATTATTAACCTCAATTACCATAATTTCCACTCATTTCCAGTCTATTCTGAACACCTCACACCTCACAATATTATTTTTAGTCCTACAATTTGCACCGAGGTCGCTGGATGACTAAGCTAAGCGACACAAGTGGCCGACACAAACACCTGGCCCATCTAGGAGTGGCACTGCAGTGTCAGGCAGGATGGCACTTCCAAAAAATTGTCCCCAAACAGCACATGATGCAAAGAAAAAAAGAGGCGCACTAAGGTCGCTGGATGGCTAAGCTAAGCAACACAAGTGGCCGACACAAACACCTGGCACATCTAGGAGTGGCAATGCAGTGTCAGGCAGGATGGCACTTCCAAAAAATAGTCCCCAAACAGCACATGATGCAAAGAAAAAAAGAGGTGCACCAAGGTCGCTGGATGGCTAAGCTAAGCGACACAAGTGGCCGACACAAACACCTGCTCCATCTAGGAGTGGCACTGCAGTGTCAGGCAGGATGGCACTTCCAAAAAATAGTCCCCAAACAGCACATGATGCAAAGAAAAAAAGAGGTGCACCAAGGTCGCTGGATGGCTAAGCTAAGCGACACAAGTGGCCGACACAAACACCTGGCCCATCTAGGAGTGGCACTGCAGTGTCAGGCAGGATGGCACTTCCAAAAAAATAGTCCCCAAACAGCACATGATGCAAAGAAAAAAAGAGGCGCAATAAGGTAGCTGTGTGACTAAGCTAAGCGACCCAAGTGGCCGACACAAACACCTGCTCCATCTAGGAGTGGCAGTGCAGTGTCAGACAGGATGGCAGATTTAAAAAATTGTCCCCAAACAGCACATGATGCAAAGAAAAAAAGAGGCGCACCAAGGTCGCTGTGTGACTAAGCTAAGCAACACAAGTGGCCAACACAAACACCTGGCCCATCTAGGAGTGGCACTGCAGTGTCAGGCAGGATGGCACTTCAAAAAAATTGTCCCCAAACAGCACATGATGCAAGGAAAAAAAGAGGCGCACCAAGGTCGCTGGATGGCTAAGCTAAGCGACACAAGTGGCCGACACAAACACCTGCTCCATCTAGGAGTGGCACTGCAGTGTCAGGCAGGATGGCACTTCCAAAAAATTGTCCCCAAACATGACATGATGCAAAGAAAAAAAGAGGCGCACCAAGGTCGCTGTGTGACTAAGTTAAGCGACACAAGTGGCCGACACAAACACCTGGCCCATCTAGGAGTGGCACTGCAGTGTCAGGCAGGATGGCACTTCCAAAAAATAGTCCCCAAACAGCACATGATGCAAAGAAAAAAAGAGGTGCACCAAGGTCGCTGGATGGCTAAGCTAAGCGACACAAGTGGCGGACACAAACACCTGGCCCATCTAGGAGTGGCACTGCAGTGTCAGGCAGGATGGCACTTCAAAAAAATTGTCCCCAAACAGCACATGATGCAAAGAAAAAAAGAGGCGCACCAAGGTCGCTAGATGGCTAATCTCAGCGACACAAGTGGCCGACACAAACACCTGCTCCATATAGGAGTGGCACTGCAGTGTCAGGCAGGATGGCACTTCAAAAAAATTGTCCCCAAACAGCACATGATGCAAAGAAAAAAAGAGGCGCACCAAGGTCGCTGTGTGACTAAGCTAAGCAACACAAGTGGCCAACACAAACACCTGGCCCATCTAGGAGTGGCACTGCAGTGTCAGGCAGGATGGCACTTCAAAAAAATAGTCCCCAAACTGCACATGATGCAAAGAAAATAAGAGGCGCAATGAGGTAGCTGTGTGACTAAGCTAAGCGACCCAAGTGGCCGACACAAACACCTGCTCCATCTAGGAGTGGCACTGCAGTGTCAGACAGGATGGCAGATTTAAAAAATAGTCCCCAAACAGCACATGATGCAAAGAAAAAAGAGGCGCACCAAGGTCGCTGTGTGACTAAGCTAAGCAACACAAGTGGCCTACACAAACACCTGGCCCATCTAGGAGTGGCACTGCAGTGTCAGGCAGGATGGCACTTCAAAAAAATTGTCCCCAAACAGCACATGATGCAAAGAAAAAAAGAGGCGCACCAAGGTCGCTAGATGGCTAAGCTAAGCGACACAAGTGGCCGACACAAACACCTGCTCCATCTAGGAGTGGCACTGCAGTGTCAGGCAGGATGGCACTTCCAAAAAATTGTCCCCAAACAGCACATGATGCAAAGAAAAAAAGAGGCGCCCCAAGGTCGCTGTGTGACTAAGCTAAGCGACACAAGTGGCCGACACAAACACCTGGCCCATCTAGGAGTGGCACTGCAGTGTCAGGCAGGATGGCACTTCAAACAAAATTGTCCCCAAACAGCACATGATGCAAAGAAAAAAAGAGGCGCACCAAGGTCGCTGTGTGACTAAGCTAAGCGACACAAGTGGCCGACACAAACACCTGGCCAATCTAGGAGTGGCACTGCAGTGTCAATCAAGACAGGATGGCACTTCAAAAAAATTGTCCCCAAACAGCACATGATGCAAAGAAAAAAAGAGGCGCACCACAGGTATAGAATGTAGATGGATAGTATACTTAATGGATGACGACACAGAGGTAGGTACAGCAGTGGCCTACCGTACTGCTATATATAGTATACTGGTGGTCACTGTGTCAGCAATCTGCAAAACTAAAATGCACCACAGGTATAGAATGTAGATGGATAGTATACTTAATGGATGACAACACAGAGGTAGGTACAGCAGTGGCCTACCGTACTGCTATATATAGTATACTGGTGGTCACTGTGTCAGCAAACTTCAAAACTAAAATGCACCTCAGGTATAGAATGTAGATGGATAGTATACTTAATGGATGACGACACAGAGGTAGGTACAGCAGTGGCCTACCATACTGCTGTATAAAGTATACTGGTGGTCACTGTGTCAGCAAACTGCAAAACTAAAATGCACCACAGGTATAGAATGTAGATGGATAGTATACTTAATGGATGACGACACAGAGGTAGGTACAGCAGTGGCCTACCGTACTGCTATATATAGTATACTGGTGGTCACTGTGTCAGCAAACTGCAAAACTAAAATGCACCACAGGTATAGAATGTAGATGGATAGTATACTTAATGGATGACGACACAGAGGTAGGTACAGCAGTGCACTCTGCACTGTACTCCTCCTATATAATATTAATTATACTGGTGGTCCCCAGTCCCCACAATAAAGCAGCACACTGAGCACAGATATGGAGTGTTTTTCAGGCAGACAACGTATACTGATGGTCACTGTCAGCAAAACTCTGCACTGTACTCCTGCTATATGCTGCTCCCCAGTCCCCACAATTAAGCAGTGTGAGCACTCAGCACAGATATATTATGCAGCACACTGAGCACAGATATGGTATGGAGCGTTTTTTTCAGGCAGAGAACGGATAAAAACTGGTGGTCACTTATCGGCAAAACTCTGCACTGTACTCCTCCTAACAGCTGCTTCCCAGTCCTCCCACAATTAAGCAATAAAGCAATCAAGTTCAACAATAAACGGAGAGGACGCCAGCCACGTCCTCTCCCTATCATCTCCAATGCACGAGTGAAAATGGCGGCGACGCACGGCTGCTTATATAGAATCCGAATCTCGCGAGAATCCGACAGCGGGATGATGACGTTTGGGCGCGCTCGGGTTAGCCGAGCAAGGCGGGAAGGTTCGAACCTGCCTCGGACCCGTGTAAAAAGGGTGAAGTTTGGGGGGGTTCGGTTTCCGAGAAACCGAACCCACTCATCACTAGATAAAACCAGTAAAACCTCTCCAATACAGCAGTAACAACAAATCATCTTGCTCACGCAATTTTTTATTTGCATACACAAGCACATTAAAGCATAACATACACCCACTAATCAACAAAACAACTTTGGCAGAACATGTAATTGTTAATAGCAAAAGGATCGCTTGTGTTAATATCTATAACTCAGCACTGGCCAGCCACAAGCAATATGTTCTTTTCTAGAGGCGTATTAGTTTGTGCCCTGGTCAGTGCACGTTTTCAAAAGTTCAATCACACACCTACAGTACTCGGCTTGCCTCAGAACACCCTCCCCATCCTATCAGCCAGGTACAAAAAGGTCAAGGTATGAGAGCTGCATGCGCCCACTCTTCTGGCCATGCACAGAGTGAAGTCCTGCAGCTTGTGCTGTGAAAATTAGTGTAGCACGCACGCTGCATCTGCTCCAAAACGCCTGCAGACTACAAGAACAACAACCAGATGAGCCTTTGGGACGTTGTGCAAGAACAGAAGCAGTTTCTGTCCCAAAAGGTACACAGCAAAGTGAATAGAAAAGCCAACGTTGTACTGGAGTAATGAAAAAGTCAAGCTACTGTGTGGTAATCTATACCCACTCTTTATTAAAGTATAGTTTTGCAACTGGATTCATCTTACCCTATGATAAAGAAACAGGTTTGAATTCCTATTTCGGTATGCAAATGTATAATAACAGCTCGCAGCAGGGCCCAGATTTTATGGAGATGAAGGCCTAAAATTTGAACTGCTGCAGGGGGTAAGTGTCCAACAGCAAGGCCGGAGATTGTATCTCCTTCTTGTTTAAAGTTATTCTAGTCCTTTAAATGTAGAGACTTTGCAATCATCATAACAAAGACCGTTCAGGATCTTCATCATTGAGATTGCAAAACTGTTAACAAAATCTTTAATAAATCTTAGCACTATATGTTACCAGGCGAACATCTTGGATCCGTTGGAACATTTGTACGGCCAGAAAAATGGAAGACTGCAGCTGACTTACAGACTCTTGTAAGCAGCAAATCTCATTTCTATTCTGAAACCACTATGTATGGTAAGTACATCTTTGGCTAATTCTATTTTACATTTACATTTATTGTGTTTCCATTGCTGTTTAATTTACGTATATAGTTACCTTTCTTCTTCACAGATACGTAGCGGGAACCCTGCTGTACCTCTGAGGGAAGACAAATGTGACTGTGAACCCGCAATCCTCTCTCTGGCCTAGAAGAAAATGGCATCATGCTGTTACAGAGATAATTTTGGTTTATTTACTAATCAAAACTTTGTTATAACCCATGAAAGGGGGTGCCTCTGGAACCATGAGGTAACTATAAATTTGCTCCAAATGTATTCTGATACTATGATAAAATCAGTAAAACCTCTCCAATACGGCAGTAACAACAAATCATCTTGCTCACGCAATTTTTTTTTTGCATCCACAAGCACATAAAAGCATAAAATACACCCACTAATCAATAAATCAACGTTGGCGGAATATTCCTCATTAATCGCAAAAGGATCGCTAATGTTAATTCATTTTTGGCTAATTCTATTTCACATTTACTCTTATTCTGTTTCCATTGCGTATTCATTTACGTACTTTATGTAACTTAGTTGAATTAAATCTATCTAAGGCACACATTCAAAGTGTTGCTAAAAGTTGCTATCTTGGTGAAATGCCTGAGGAAGTGAAAATTCTGTTAATGCTTAGAATTAAAAATACTTTAAAATGCTTTGTACTGTATATGTCACATTGGCCCTAGATTGTGGGGGATTAATTCTATCAGTTTTAGGGGCACATTTATCAAGGCTTGGAGAGTGATTAATAACACAGTTATAAAGTACCAGCCATTCAGCTCCTAGCTGCTATGTTACATGCTGTATCACCGTGCTGTTTATAACTCTACAAGGCTTGATAAAACTTGGCATAAGTTTGATATTGCTTCCAAGAAAAGGGATCCTTTAAGTAGATTTGGACTTCTCTGCATTTATCAAACAAGTTGTGGCCTCCTAAGCGAGTACCAGAAGTGACTTTGTGGAGATTGGAAAGTCATACGAACAGCTGAAATCTGGATAGACTGATGCTGCTTTCACATCGCAAAACCTGCTTTTGAAACGGTATTTTAAATAGTGATGTGCACCTGAAATTTTTCGCGTTTTGTGTTTTGGTTTTGGGTTCGGTTCCGCGGCCGTGTTTTGGATTCGGACGCGTTTTGGCAAAACCTCACCGAAAAATGTTTGTCGGATTCGGGTGTGTTTTGGATTCGGGTGTTTTTTTCAAAAAACCCTAAAAAACAGCTTAAATCATAGAATTTGGGGGTCATTTTGATCCCATAGTATTATTTACCTCAATAACCATAATTTCCACTCATTTCCAGACTATTCTGAACACCTCACACCTCACAATATTATTTTTAGTCCTAAAATTTGCACCGAGGTCGCTGGATGGCTAAGCTAAGCGACACAAGTGGCCGACACAAACACCTGGCCCATCTAGGAGTGGCACTGCAGTGTCAGGCAGGATGGCCCTTTCAAAAAATTGTCCCCAAACAGCACATGATGCAAAGAAAAAAAGAGGCGCACCAAGGTGGCTGTGTGACTAAGCTAAGCGACACAAGTGGCCGACACAAACACCTGGCCCATCTAGGAGTGGCACTACAGTGTCAATCAAGACAGGATGGCCCTTCCAAAAAATTGTCCCCAAACAGCACATGATGCAAAGAAAAAAAGAGGCGCACCAAGGTGGCTGTGTGACTAAGCTAAGCGACACAAGTGGGCGACACAAACACCTGGCCCATCTAGGAGTGGCACTGCAGTGTCAATCAAGACAGGATGGCCCTTCCAAAAAATTGTCCCCAAACAGCACATGATGCAAAGAAAAAAAGAGGCGCACCAAGGTGGCTGTGTGACTAAGCTAAGCAACACAAGTGGCCGACACAAACATCTGGCCCATCTAGGAGTGGCACTGCAGTGTCAGGCAGGATGGCCCTTCCAAAAAATTGTCCCCAAACAGCACATGATGCAAAGAAAAATGAAAGAAAAAAGAGGTGCAAGATGGAATTGTCCTTGGGCCCTCCCACCCACCCTTATGTTGTATAAACAGGACATGCACACTTTAACGAACCCATCATTTCAGTGACAGGGTCTGCCACACGACTGTGACTGAAATGACTGGTTGGTTTGGGCCCCCACCAAAAAAGAAGCAATCAATCTCTCTTTGCACAAACTGGCTCTACAGAGGCAAGATGTCCACCTCATCATCATCCTCCGATTCCTCACCCCTTTCACTGTGTACATCCCCCTCCTCACAGATTATTAATTCGTCCCCACTGGAATCCACCATCTGAGGTCCCCGTGTACTTTCTGGAGGCAATTGCTGCTGGTGAATGTCTCCACGGAGGAATAGATTATAATTCATTTTAATGAACATCATCTTCTCCACATTTTCTGGAAGTAACCTCGTACGCCGATTGCTGACAAGGTGAGCGGCTGCACTAAACACTCTTTCGGAGTACACACTGGAGGGAGGGCAACTTAGGTAGAATAAAGCCAGTTTCTGCAAGGGCCTCCAAATTGCCTCTTTTTCCTGCCAGTATACGTACGTACTGTCTGACGTGCCTACTTAAATGCGGTCACTCATATAATCCTCCACCATTCTTTCAATGGTGAGAGAATCATATGCAGTGACAGTAGACGACATGTCAGTAATCGTTGCCAGGTCCTTCAGTCCGGACCAGATGTCAGCACTCGCTCCAGACTGCCCTGCATCACCGCCAGCGGGTGGGCTCGGAATTCTTAGCCTTTTCCTCGCACCCCCAGTTGCGGGAGAATGTGAAGGAGGAGATGGTGACGGGTCACGTTCCGCTTGACTTGACAATTTTCTCACCAGCAGGTCTTTGAACCTTTGCAGACTTGTGTCTGCCGGAAAGAGAGATACAACGTAGGTTTTAAATCTAGGATCGAGCACGGTGGCCAAAATGTAGTGCTCTGATTTCAACAGATTGACCACCCGTGAATCCTGGTTCAGCGAATTAAGGGCTCCATCCACAAGTCCCACATGCCTAGCGGAATCGCTCTGTTTTAGCTCCTCCTTCAATGTCTCCAGCTTCTTCTACAAAAGCCTGATGAGGGGAATGACCTGACTCAGGCTGGCAGTGTCTGAACTGACTTCACGTGTGGCAAGTTCAAAGGGTTGCAGAACCTTGCACAACGTTGAAATCATTCTCCACTGCGCTTGAGTCAGGTGCATTCCACCTCCTTTGCCTATATCGTGGCCAGATGTATAGGCTTGAATGGCCTTTTGCTGCTCCTCCATTCTCTGAAGCATATAGAGGGTTGAATTCCACCTCGTTACCACCTCTTGCTTCAGATGATGGCAGGGCAGGTTCAGGAATGTTTGGTGGTGCTCCAGTCTTCTGTACGCGGTGCCTGAATGCCGAAAGTGGCCCGCAATTCTTCGGGCCACCGACAGCATCTCTTGCACGCCCCTGTAGTTTTTTAAATAATTCTGCACCACCAAATTCAAGGTATGTGCAAAACATGGGATGTGATGGAATTTGCCCAGATGTAATGCACGCACAATATTGCTGGCGTTGTCCGATGTCACAAATCCCCAGTAGAGTCCAATTGGGGTAAGCCATTCTGCGATGATCTTCCTCAGTTGCCGTAAGAGGTTTTCAGCTGTGTGCCTATTCTGGAAAGCGGTGATACAAAGCATAGCCTGCCTAGGAACGAGTTGGCGTTTGCGAGATGCTGCTACTGGTGCCGCCGCTGCTGTTCTTGCTGCGGGAGGCAATACATCTACCCAGTGGGCTGTCACAGTCATATAGTCCTGAGTCTGCCATGCTCCACTTGTCCACATGTCCGTGGTTAAGTGGACATTGGGTACAACTGCATTTTTTAGGACACTGGTGAGTCTTTTTCTGAGGTCTGTGTACATTTTCGGTATCGCCTGCCTAGAGAAATGGAACCTAGATGGTATTTGGTACCGGGGACACAGTACCTCAATCAAGTCTCTAGTTGGCTCTGAATTAACGATGGATACCGGAACCACGTTTCTCACCGCCCAGGCTGCCAAGGCCTCAGTTATCCGCTTTGCAGCAGGATGACTGCTGTGATATTTCATCTTCCTCGCAAAGGACTGTTGGACAGTCAATTGCTTACTGGAAGTAGTACAAGTGGTCTTCCGACTTCCCCTCTGGGATGACGATCGACTCCCAGCAGCAACAACAGCAGCGCCAGCAGCAGTAGGCGTTACACTCAAGGATGCATCGGAGGAATCCCAGGCAGGAGAGGACTCGTCAGACTTGACAGTGACATGGCCTGCAGGACTATTGGCTTTCCTGGGTAAGGAGGAAATTGACACCGAGGGAGTTGGTGGTGTGGTTTGCAGGAGCTTGGTTACAAGAGGAAGGGATTTAGTGGTCAGTGGACTGCTTCCGCTGTCGCCCAAAGTTTTTGAACTTGTCACTGACTTATGATGAATGCGCTGCAGGTGACGTATAAGGGAGGATGTTCCGAGGTGGTTAACGTCCTTACCCCTACTTATTACAGCTTGACAAAGGCAACACACGGCTTGACACCTGTTGTCCGCATTTGTGTTGAAATAATTCCACACCGAAGAGCTGATTTTTTTTGTATTTTGACCAGGCATGTCAAGGGCCATATTCCTCCCACGGACAACAGGTGTCTCCTCGGGTGCCTGACTTAAACAAACCACCTCACCATCAGAATCCTCCTTGTCAATTTCCTCCCCAGCGCCAGCAACACCCATATCCTCATCCTGGTGTACTTCAACAGTGACATCTTCAATTTGACTATCAGGAACTGGACTGCGGGTGCTCCTTCCAGCACTTGCAGGGGGCGTGCAAATGGTGGAAGGCGCAAACTCTTCCCGTCCAGTGTTGGGAAGGTCAGGCATCACAACCGACACAATTGGACTCTCCTTGGGGATTTGTGATTTTGAAGAACGCACAGTTCTTTGCTGTGCTTTTGCCAGCTTAAGTCTTTTCTTTTTTCTAGCGAGAGGATGAGTGCTTCCATCCTCATTTGAAGCTGAACCACTAGCCATAAACATAGGCCAGGGCCTCAGCCGTTCCTTACCACTCCGTGTCGTAAATGGCATATTGGCAAGTTTACGCTTCTCCTCAGACGCTTTTAATTTAGATTTTTGGGTCATTTTACTGAACTTTTGTGTTTTGGATTTTACATGCTCTCTACTATGACATTGGGCATCGGCCTTGGCAGACGACATTGATGGCATTTCATCGTCTCGGCCATGACTAGTGGCAGCAGCTTCAGCACGAGGTGGAAGTGGATCTTGATCTTTCCCTTTAACCTCCACATTTTTGTTCTCCATTTTTTAATGTGTGGAATTATATGCCAGTATCAATAGCAATGGCCTACTACTATATTTACTGCGCAAAACTAAAATGCACCACAGGTATAGAATGCAGATGGATAGTATACTTAATGGATGACGAGTGACGACACAGAGGTAGGTACACAGCAATGATCTACCGTACTGCTATATTTAGTATACTGGTGGACACTGTCAGCAAACTGCAAAACTGTCTAAAATGCACCACAGGTATAGAATGTAGATGGATAGTATACTTAATGGATGACGAGTGATGACACAGAGGTAGGTACACAGCAGTGGCCTACCGTACTGCTATATATAGTATACTGGTGGACACTGTCAGCAAACTGCAAAACTGTCTAAAATGCACCACAGGTATAGAATGTAGATGGATAGTATACTTAATGGATGACGAGTGACGACACAGAGGTAGGTACACAGCAGTGGCCTACCGTACTGCTATATATAGTATACTGGTGGACACTGTCAGCAAACTGCAAAACTGTCTAAAATGCACCACAGGTATAGAATGTAGATGGATAGTATACTTAATGGATGACGAGTGACGACACAGAGGTAGGTACACAGCAGTGGCCTACCGTACTGTTATATATAGTATACTGGTGGACACTGTCAGCAAAACTGTCTAAAATGCACCACAGGTATAGAATGCAGATGGATAGTATACTTAATGGATGATGAGTGACGACACAGAGGTAGGTACACAGCAGTGGCCTACCGTACTGCTATATATAGTATACTGGTGGACACTGTCAGCAAACTGCAAAACTGTCTAAAATGCACCACAGGTATAGAATGTAGATGGATAGTATACTTAATGGATGACGAGTGATGACACAGAGGTAGGTACACAGCAGTGGCCTACCGTACTGCTATATATAGTATACTGGTGGACACTGTCAGCAAACTGCAAAACTGTCTAAAATGTACCACAGGTATAGAATGTAGATGGATAGTATACTTAATGGATGACGAGTTACGACACAGAGGTAGGTACACAGCAGTGGCCTACCGTACTGCTATATATAGTATACTGGTGGACACTGTCAGCAAACTGCAAAACTGTCTAAAATGCACCACAGGTATAGAATGTAGATGGATAGTATACTTAATGGATGACGAGTGACGACACAGAGGTAGGTACACAGCAGTGGCCTACCGTACTGCTATATATAGTATACTGGTGGACACTGTCAGCAAACTGCAAAACTGTCTAAAATGCACCACAGGTATAGAATGTAGATGGATGGTATACTTAATGGATAATGAGTGACGACACAGAGGTAGGTACACAGCAGTGGCCTACCGTACTGCTATATATAGTATACTGGTGGACACTGTCAGCAAACTGCAAAACTGTCTAAAATGCACCACAGGTATAGAATGTAGATGGATAGTATACTTAATGGATGACGAGTGACGACACAGAGGTAGGTACACAGCAGTGGCCTACCGTACTGCTATATATAGTATACTGGTGGACACTGTCAGCAAACTGCAAAACTGTCTAAAATGCACCACAGGTATAGAATGTAGATGGATAGTATACTTAATGGATGACGAGTGACGACACAGAGGTAGGTACACAGCAGTGGCCTACCGTACTGCTATATATAGTATACTGGTGGACACTGTCAGCAAACTGCAAAACTGTCTAAAATGCACCACAGGTATAGAATGTAGATGGATAGTATACTTAATGGATGACGAGTGACGACACAGAGGTAGGTACACAGCAGTGGCATACCGTACTGCTATATATAGTATACTGGTGGACACTGTCAGCAAACTGCAAAACTGTCTAAAATGCACCACAGGTATAGAATGTAGATGGATAGTATACTTAATGGATGACGAGTGATGACACAGAGGTAGGTACACAGCAGTGGCCTACCGTACTGCTATATATAGTATACTGGTGGACACTGTCAGCAAACTGCAAAACTGTCTAAAAATGCACCACAGGTATAGAATGTAGATGGATAGTATACTTTATGGATGACGAGTGACGACACAGAGGTAGGTACACAGCAGTGGCCTACCGTACTGCTATATATAGTATACTGGTGGACACTGTCAGCAAACTGCAAAACTGTCTAAAATGCACCACAGGTATAGAATGTAGATGGATAGTATACTTAATGGATGACGAGTGACGACACAGAGGTAGGTACACAGCAGTGGCCTACCGTACTGCTATATATAGTATACTGGTGGACACTGTCAGCAAACTGCAAAACTGTCTAAAAATGCACCACAGGTATAGAATGTAGATGGATAATATACTTAATGGATGACGAGTGACGACACAGAGGTAGGTACACAGCAGTGGCCTACCGTACTGCTATATATAGTATACTGGTGGACACTGTCAGCAAACTGCAAAACTGTCTAAAATGCACCACAGGTATAGAATGTAGATGGATAGTATACTTAATGGATGACGAGTGACGACACAGAGGTAGGTACACAGCAGTGGCCTACCGTACTGCTATATATAGTATACTGGTGGACACTGTCAGCAAACTGCAAAACTGTCTAAAATGCACCACAGGTATAGAATGCAGATGGATAGTATACTTAATGGATGACAAGTGACGACACAGAGGTAGGTACACAGCAGTGGCCTACCGTACTGCTATATATAGTATACTGGTGGACACTGTCAGCAAACTGCAATACTGTCTAAAATGCACCACAGGTATAGAATGTAGATGGATAGTATACTTTATGGATGACGAGTGACGACACAGAGGTAGGTACACAGCAGTGGCCTACCGTACTGCTATATATAGTATACTGGTGGACACTGTCAGCAAACTGCAAAACTGTCTAAAATGCACCACAGGTATAGAATGTAGATGGATAGTATACTTAATGGATGACGAGTGACGACACAGAGGTAGGTACACAGCAGTGGCCTACCGTACTGCTATATATAGTATACTGGTGGACACTGTCAGCAAACTGCAAAACTGTCTAAAAATGCACCACAGGTATAGAATGTAGATGGATAATATACTTAATGGATGACGAGTGACGACACAGAGGTAGGTACACAGCAGTGGCCTACCGTACTGCTATATATAGTATACTGGTGGACACTGTCAGCAAACTGCAAAACTGTCTAAAATGCACCACAGGTATACAATGCAGATGGATAGTATACCTAATGGATGACGAGTGATGACACAGAGGTAGGTACAGCAGTGCACTCTGCACTGTACTACTCCTATATAATATTAATTATACTGGTGGTCCCCAGTCCCCACAATAAAGCAGCACACTGTGAGCACAGATATGGAGTGTTTTTCAGGCAGACAACGTATACTGGTGGTCACTGTCAGCAAAACTCTGCACTGTACTCCTGCTATAGCTGCTCCCCAGTCCCCACAATTAAGCAGTGTGAGCACTCAGCACAGATATATCATGCAGCACACTGAGCACAGATATGGTATGGAGCGTTTTTTTCAGGCAGAGAACGGATAAAAACTGGTGGTCACTTATCAGCAAAACTCTGCACTGTACTCCTCCTAACAGCTGCTCCCCAATCCTCCCCACAAATAAGAAATAAAGTAAACCAATCAACTTCTACAATAAACGGAGAGGACGCCAGCCACGTCCTCTCCCTATCATCTCCAATGCACGAGTGAAAATGGCGGCAACGCGCGGCTGCTTATATAGAATCCGAATCTCGCGAGAATCCGACAGCGGGATGATGACGTTCGGGCGCGCTCGGGTTAGCCGAGCAAGGCGGGCAAGTTCGAACCTGCCTCGGACCCGTGTGGAAAAGGTGAAGTTCGGGGGGGTTCGGTTTCGGAGAAACCGAACCCGCTCATCACTAATTTTAAACGGTACTTAAAACGGGTCTGAGCAGTTAAACCCCCTTCACATCGCATGTTGTAACCAGTATATTACCATTTCATTACCGTTTTGGTACCTTTCACACTGAACCCGTTTCACCCATAGAAAACAGTGGTTGTCATTATAAATGGACTTTTCTGGCCCACACATATGACGTTTTTACACAATAAAGGAGGGGGAGGTGGTGGGGAGTGCTTTGATCAGTGCAGCAATCATGGCAGACAGAGCACATGTCTCCAGCGAGTTTGTCATTGTTTCTGCTGTACTACTTCTGGATTCTGCTTATGAGAGTATATTTGCTATTCTCTCATTATGTAGTTGGTTATCGAGTGTTTTAGGAGGAGTAGTAGAAGACTGCAGTGTTTGTCTGAGTATGGGAGGAGTATGCGCAATGTCATGCGAGAGAGAGCCCTTTTAATGCGACAATACCTGCGCAGGAGGAGGTCTTTCATATCTGCTTCCATGAACACCATTCTAGCCCTAAATCTGTCGACACAGCGAAGATTGTGGGCTAGAGATCGTCCGAGTGGTGATGTATTCATGCAGAGTGTCCTTAACTTTCAGGACGTGCAGTGGAAGGCTCACTTTAGAATGTCACGTGAGACATTCCACTACCTTTTAGATCTATTAACCCCAGCACTCAGTAGAGAAGTTACAAACTTCCGTCGACCATTAGAGCCAAGCAGGAGGCTTGCCATTGCTTTGTGGTGGTACGCCACTCCTGGCGAATATCGCACAATTGCTTGTCTATTTAGAGTTGGAATTTCTACTGTCTGCAACACTGTTCATGAAGTCACCCGTGCTTTGGTGGACAATCTATACCATAGATTTATTTGTCTGCCGCAAGGCCCACGTTTAGACGAGACCATTCAGGGGTTTGCTTCCAAAGGATATCCGCAGTGCGCTGGCGCAATAGATGGAACACACATCCCTATAATTGCTCCTGAGGACAATCCAGCGGATTACCATAACCGAAAAGGATGGCATTCAATTGTTTTGCAAGCTGTGGGCGATCATAAATATTGGTAAGAATGTTCTGTCCATTCTGTTTTTTTTTAAAGAAGTGTATTTTTGTAACCTACTAGAACAAGTAAATATATATATATATATATATATATATATATATATATTTAGCTTCACAGATGTTTTTATTGGATGGCCGGGTCGATCACATGATGCACGTGTGCTTGCTAATTCCGATCTCTACCGTGTAGCAGAGAACAATGAAGGTGGACGGCTTTTTCCAAGAGAGGTATGTCAAAATATATAATCATTACAATTTGGGATTGCAGGGCCTGGTGTACATGTACTTTATTATAAATTGCCATACTGTCAATATTACACACCAACATAAACTGCTGTGGACTTTCCCCCTGTATGACCGCCATCACCCGTGTTGAAGTAATAATGGTGTTTATACACAGGTGACGGCAATCATACATTGAGGAAAGTCCAGTAGCCGAGCATTTGGACCCAAATGTGTTGGGTCATTTGGAGTGGTATATATGAACGAGTAATGCTTACATTATGCCTGTAGAATGTTGCCTTTCCAGCTAGTTTGGTAATACATTTGTCAGTATGCTGTGGCCCAGATATAGCATTGTCTAATAGCAGAAATGTGGTAGGGCATGGTGGGATGTGTAGTTCCTAGTCAGTTGGTAAGCAGAGGATGCAGTCCCATAAGATATGTAATGTCATTCAACGACCATTGACCCGGAAGCAGGAATGTAATGTTGTGTGGTATGGTATGCCGGCGGCTGGGCTCCTGGCGACCAGCATCCCGGCGCCGGAAGCCCACCCGCCGGAATACCGACAGCGTGGCAAGCGCAAATGAGCCCCTTGTGGGCACAGTGGCACGCTACAGGCGACACGCTATTTATTCTCCCTCCAGGGGGGTCGTTGACCACCACGAGGGAGAAAAATTGTTGGTATGTCGGCTGTTGGGCTTCTGACGCCGGTATACTGTGTTCCGGGATCCCGACAGTCGCCAACCTTAAAACCACCCATGTGATGATGTGCATATACCAATTGATCTTTGCTAATTTGAATCTTTTTCTATTTTTAAACTAGAAATCTAAATTTGTGGATGGAGTTGAAATTCAAGTCCAACATGTTACGCTGACATCTAATCAAGTTGCCTTCACGCACACCCTGAGCTCTGCAAGAATGGTTATGGAAGACGCATTTGGACGCTTAAAGAGATGTTGGCGCTGCCTTATGAAGCGCAATGATGTGGACCTTACAAACATGCCGAACATTGTTGCGGCTTGCTGTATTCTTCACAACCTTTGTGAATTTCAGAGGGAGGAATTTCTGCCAGAGTGGGCCGTTAAGGACTCACCTGAGCACCCTGCACCAGAATCCACTACATATGTGGGTGATCATTCTGGAAGTGCAGAACAGATGAGGGCTGCTCTAATGGGCAACCTTTCCTCATTATTGTCTTAAATTTTTCCCCTTTGTTGTTTATTCATGGCATTTGTGTGTTGAGTTCAAATAAACATGGTTAATGTTTGTGTGTTGTCCCAATTTTAAATTATACACATGGACACAGGCTTAAGAACCGGTCATAGACCTTATAAATTTTTATAATATAAAACCTTGGTTTCAAAAACGTTTGCATCAACATTGTCTGCAATACACTTGCGTTATCAAATATTAAATGAAATAAACAATATAAACAATAACCTCTCAAGGTAACATCCTGTAAACAGGAGAGTCAGGAGTTGTCTCCATATCAGGAGGTGGTTGTGTATGTGGGGGATGGTCAGATTCAGGTGGGGGGTGTTGAGGTTGGGTTTGTTGAGGCTGGGTATATTGAGGGTGGGTTTGTGGAGGCTGGGTATATTGAGGATGGGTTTGTGGAGGCTGAGTATATTGAGGGTAGGTGTGTGGAGGATGGGTAAATTGAGGGTGGGTGTGTTGATGTTGGGTTTGGTCATAGTAGGATGAAGGGTCATAGTGTGGATAGTGTTGAGGGATGTTTGTAGGTGGTTGCTGAGGTGCCATTGTGTGTGGACGTTCCCTCATGGCAAATTTTTTTTTCAAATAATGACGTTTGAAATGACTGCATTTCCCTCATGCATTCCCTTGTATCCATAGTAATGTGGGCCATCAGGGAATTATTCATGTCCTGCTGAGCCTGCAGGAAGCGCTCAAGGCGGGCATCCTCTCGAGCTGCCATGGCTGCGTCCATCTGCTCAAGTTTCTCTGCTAAGACAGTCGTCATTATTCGAGATGCTTGTTTCGTTTTGTTGGGACGGCGTCTCCTTGCGGGCACATTATATACTGTGGACAAAAATAGAAACAAAAAATAACCTTATTGTTCAAGAATACATTACAAAAGCAGCAGAGTTTGAAAACGTGTTTGTGCCCTCCTCCCACCTACACACTGCGTACAGTCTGCCAGATTTTTAATTTAATGGGGTATATTCAAAAACTTTCGGAAGCTGCCGTCTTGTCGGAAAGATGGCAGCTTCCGACAGTTTTAGGTTGGAAGGGGTTCCGACCTATTCATTACGGCCCTATTTTTTCAGACAAGTCGGTAAACCCAACTTGTCGGAATGCACGCTGATCGGCGGCTTCAGCCGCCGATCAGCGTGCATTGACGCAAACTGGGCCAAACCCAACAGGTTATTACCCCGTTTCCAACAATCTCAATCCGACTTTAAAAAAAGTCGGATTCAGAGATATGTGATATGAGAGAAGGAGACAGGGGAACAGCGGGGAGAGCAGGGACCCAGCGGCAGCGTCCACCCGGCTCCAGCACTGCAGACATTTTGCTTGCTGGAGCCGGGTCTATGCTGCCGTGAGCCTCTACTGCTGCAGCTGCTGCTCCCCTGTCTCCTCCGCCGTACGCTCCATCTCCTCCACTCTTCCCCTCCCGGTGCCGCAGATATCACCTCACCTCCGGCAGCGCATCACGCTTCCCCCTCAGCTCCCACGCCGGAGCCCGCTCCCCCCTAACCCCTAGCGCCACTCACCACTCCCCTCTGCCCCAGGCGCCACTGACAGCTCCCTCTGCCGCTGCTGTCAGCGCACCCGCAGCGCTGACAGCAGCAGCAGGACATGGGAGCCGCCAAATACGACAGTGGGATTTGGACGCTCTTTTGAAGAGGGGTTGTCGGTCCCTTCCGACAACTGCATGTCGGAATGGTGCCGACTTTTATTGAATATACATTAGTAGTTGTTTTTCGTTAGTAGGTTATGTTAATTATTTATGTATTTTGGAGTGTTGTACTTACTGTTTCCACATAAAGGCATCGTTCCTGGAATCCGGCGCTGACTGGGCCCAGCCTGCATTTCTTCCACAGCCACATTAGGTGTTGTTGTGATGCCTTCAGTTCTTGTATCAGGCACGATGTTTGCCTCAGTGACAACGGCTTCCGTCTGTTGTGTGTCCTCATCCTCATCGAGTAACAGCAAGGACGATGGTAGGGACTGAGATAGTGGCACAGGATCTGGAATGGATTCCGCAGCACATGACTGGCTTGTTTCCGCCACTGGTACCTGCCTTGTTTCAGCAGCTGCGATGCTTGATGACAAGCTCACCGGAGTGGCAAGTGCTGTGTGGCCAAATATACTGCAACACTGCTCGTAGTACTGCCACTCAATGCGGCCAGCTCCACTCCTGTTCCTGTTATGATCATGTATTTTATGAAAGTTACGCTTAAGGGCCTTCAACTTATTAATAATTTGCCCTGTTGTATGCTGGAACCCAGCAGCTTGAAGCATTTTAACTATGTTTTTATATATGAGGGCATCCTTAACTGTCCCAGTAATTTGTCTGCAGATTTCCTCATCCCCTCTGATCCTTAGCAGCTCCCTTACCTCTTCATCACTCCAAGTTGCCATTGTATAATGTATTTGCACTGAAAACGCTTCTAAAGCCACTCTCATGTGTCTCCTCTGTTTAACAACCAGTTTCCTGGTTCTGCCTGGTGACATCACACGTGGAGACAGCCTATCACCTTCTGGGGCTTGCAAATACCGTTTCAGACCCTTTCACACTGCACAATGAAACGGGTCTGAAACGGGTAGGACCCTGCTTTTTTACCGTTTCAAAATACCGGTATTTTGAAAACGGTAAATTCAAGGTGACCCTTTCACATCGCAGCTCGAACCGTTTAGGAAGCCTGAAAAATCGGCAATTTACCGGGTTCAAGCTGCGGTGTGAAAGGGGTATGAGTTAGCGCTACATGATTTTTGAGTACATGTCTCCTCATATCCAAGGGTCAATACACCATATGGTGCAAATATGTTCTGGATACTGTCTTTCAGAAAAGGCAGCCCCAACACTGACACTCCTGGCGCTGTGATAAATAATTCTACAAATATTGATGGAAATAAATATTCACACTCTAAGAGTGCATTAATCCACCTCAGCTGCACGTAATAAGGGTTTGGTTAGGAAATATATCCAGCCAGTAATATACACATTTGGAAAAAATTCTTCTCTCTAAAAAATATATTGGCAACTATCTGTGTGTATATTATATGTTCTCTCTATTTTTTATTTTAACTATTTTATTATTTTTATGTAAGTATAGTTGTGTATATACACATTTATTCATAACTTTTTATGCATAATGTTTATATTGTGCAAATATTATATAAGAATTCCATATCTTTAATGATTATGAAGAATTTATTAATTATATATATATATATATATATATATATAATTTTATTTTATTTTTTTAATAATGAATGTGCTGTCCCACCATTCGATTAATGTTTTGTAATTTAGTGTATAATGATTAAATTAAGTGAATTTATTCTATTCATGTGAAAGTGTAACAACTCTATAGAAGTATGCCTGAAGTATATGTGTGCATTAGGTTTCTAAAATACAAGTAGCCATCTGAAATTAATTTACTGATTAACTAAGCATGTTAAAAGGAAGGAAATGCTGCCCAGCTCCACAGTCTTGAAAAAGTCCCAGTGCGTTTTGGGATGAAACGTGTTGACCATAGCAGCAACTGCTATCCTCCAGACTTCCTCCTACCACCTATTGAGCCCACCACAGCTCTGTACACAGATCTTGATACTGCACTAAGTTTGTATCATCTATCATTACCATCACCGGGAAAGCCACAGAGAGCAGGCGCTAATGAGCGGACAGCGGCATCCATGGTCAGATCACCTGTCTCTATTGGGGAACACCATATGGAGGCAACCGTGACTAACCAGAAGTCCCGCCAGCAGTGAGTGCATCACCCTCGGGAGAAATGGCCGTGCAGTGGAGATACATGTGGCTGATTGACTAGAGGCACCAGGAAGGGTATATACATATACCAGTGTGCAGTGCTTGGATAAACTAACTTATTAGCTGGGACGCCGGCAATTGCAGCACTATCATATACATCCAGCTCCAAGGTGCATATCAGCTACTATATATATATATATATATATATATATATAAAAGCAGAAACCTAGGCACTTTAGTACAGATGTGCAGTGGTGAGAGATTATAGATAGCACTCCTTAACCCTTTTAAGAGTAGCAGCTCATAATACAAAGTTATTGTATGGTATACACATAGATAAAAATGGATAGTGGAGAAAATAAGCAATTACGAGTGTAATAACAATTATAACGGAAATAATCAGGTGGGTGAAGTTATGGCCCTGCGCACTTATCTGGTAAGTAAGAACTTCCAGCCGGTGTTCATCATTTAGGGTTTACTTGTAAAAAGAGAAATACAGCAAACATAGTGTGTACCGTTCTCAAATTCAAATGGTGTCATTTGGAATAAAGGGCAATAAATTAGGGAACGTGCTTATTCCCAATAAGATATAATCCGTAGCCCAGACTTCACAAAGTAAAATACAAATTTAATATACAGAAACATACAATAGCTAGACAACACACGTACAAGATTTTAAATGATAAAAAGCTTATCTGTCCATCATAAAAGGGGAGATCAGCAGCAAACCGTCCCAAGGACACAAGATAGCTAGAGAACATGCGTACAGGATTAAAAAAGTTCAAACGCTTATCTGTCCATCAAGAGGAGTTCAGCAGCAAACAGGACCAACGCGTTTCGTCCGTCAGAGTCTGGACTTCTTCAAGGGGATCAGGCAAGTGAGCACAGAAAGCTCTATTTATACCATCCAAATGGAAGCTGCACATGTCTGTTCTTTCTGGCATCACTTCCTGTGTTCTTTTCAGAGACAAAAAATACTTTTTGGAGGTTATGCTGTCATCAGAATTAAAATGGCAGTGCGTTCCACCGCCCGTATCCAAAATGGCGGTGCGTTCCACTTCGGCGCATCATCACGGTCGTGTCACTAATATATAATATGAATTATATATTTTTCACAATCACTCTTTTTTCCATGAACTAGAGATATCTGCAGTCCAGCAAGCTGCCATCCCACCGGAAAATTATGAATATTAAGCCCACTTCACTAATCACCCCTCTCCTACGTATTAAACACCCCATATTACCCTGGAAGTCATGTACGGGGCCCCTTCATTAAGCCCAATGCCTCCATCTACAGTTTAGTGTTCTCCCTCTGGCCCAACACCCCCTACCACCCCCAGGACATCAGATCTGCCACAGCTAGCACCCCCTCCACTACCACTGGAGGATGGGTAGGGGCCCCAGTGCATTGCTTTGCACAGGGGCCTACACTGCTGTTAAATGAAGATGAAGTATCATCACTCTTCTCATCCTGCTTCTCTACTACCTCACCCCTTGATCCTTTACCCTCACAAATAAGTAAAGCTCTGTCTCTGGTGCTCATCCCTGCCTTAACTAACATCTGTAATCTCTCTCTCTCTACTGGTATTTTTCCTTCACTCTTCAAGCATGCAGTGATTACTCCCATTTTAAAAAAACAAAATACTGACCCTAATGCTCTCTCAAACTACCGCCCTATCTCTCAGCTCCCTTGTCTCTTTAAGCTACTTGAGAGACTTGCCTACACTCGATTCACACACTTTCTTAACTCATACACTTTGTTGGACCCACTTCAGTCAGGCTTCCGTTCCCAACATTCCACAGAGACAGCGCTGAATAAAGTGGTTAATGATTTGGTCACTACGAAGTCTAAAGGCCACTACTCACTACTTATTCTTCTAGATCTATCTGCTGAATTTGACACTGTAGACGACTCTCTTCTCATACAGACACTACAATCCCTAGGTCTTAAAGACACAGCCCTTTCTTGGTTCCTATCCTACCTATCTAATCGCTCCTTCAGTGTTCGCTTCCCTGAATCTACTTCCTCTTCGCTACCTTTTTCAGTTGGAGTACTGCAAGGCTCAGTCTTGGGTCCTCTGCTTTTCTCTATCTATACCTCATCTCTTGGTAAACTAATCAGCTCTTTTGGTTTTCGGTATCATCTGAACACAGATGATACTCAAATCTACCTATCCTCCCCTGACTTGTCCCTGTCTGTACTGGACCGTGTCACTAAATGCCTTTCTACCATTTCATCCTGGATGACATCTCGCCACCTCAAACTGAATATTTCAAAGACAGAGTTAATTATATTTCCACCGACCAATAGTAGGTACCAACCTGATATCTCTATCACTGTTGAAAACTCGACTATCTACCATACCCCACAAGCTTGCTGCCTAGGTGTCATCCTTGACTCTGATCTGTCCTTTGTTCCCCACATTCAATCAGTCTCAAGATCATGTTACATGCATCTAAAAAACATATCCAAACTACGAACATACCTTAAACAAGACACTGCTAAAACTCTAATCCACGCTCTCATTATCTCCCGCATTGATTATTGCAATAGTCTCCTAACTGGTCTTCCCAAAATGAGACTCTCACCACTACAATCCATTCTGAATGCAGCGGCGCGGCTTATCTTCCTCGCTAGGCGGTCATCATCTGCAGATCCACTCTGTCAGTCCCTCCATTGGTTACCTGTACTCTACCGCATTCAATATAAAATACTTTTACTCACGCACAAGGCCATTAACCAAACTACACCAACGTACATCACTTCGCTTATCTCAAAATATCTCCCAACTCGACCTCTTCGCTCTTCACAAGACCTGCTTCTCTCATCCACACTCATTACTCGCTCCCACTCACGATTGCAGGACTTTCATTGGGCTGCACCCACTCTGTGGAATGCCCTACCACGCACAATAAGACTCTCCTCTAGTCTCCAAACCTTCAAGCGTTCCCTGAAATCTCACCTCTTTAGGCAAGCATATCAAATTCCAGAACCGCCCACATAACTTTCATAAACCTTCCTATCAAATTGCATCCACTCTGTACAGTCCACACATATCCTCACGTGTCTTCTCATTCTATGCAATAGATAGGCATGTGTACACAAGGAAAGGTGCTATTTCCCTATAGATTGTAAGCTTGCAAGCAGGGCCTTCCTACCTCTATGACTGTTTGTTATCACCCAGTTTGTTATTGTTATTTCAAATTGTAAAGCGCAACGGATTTTGCTGCGCTATATAAGAAACTGTTAATAAATAAATAAATAATAATAAAATAAGACAGCCCTGTATACAAGCACTGGTTAGTGGTGTGGTATGGGTTTCTCTGTTTTGTCACAATTGTAAATGATCTTTTTGCTTGTTTTTTCGTGTGGAAGTCTGGAGGTGACCACCAGTGAATTCCTAATACGAAAGATACAGTACCTTGGATAAACACCTATATTTTGTACAGATGAGCGGGTTCGGTTCTCCGAGATCCGAACCCCCCGAACTTCACCTATTTTACACGGTTCCGAGGCAGCCTCGGATCTTCCCGCCTTGCTCGGTTAACCCAAACGTGCCCGAACGTCATCATCCCGCTGTCGGATTCTCGCGAGATTCGTATTCTATATAAAGAGCTGCGCATCGCCGCCATTTTCACTCGTGCTTTGGAAATTGAACGGAGAGGACGTGGCTGCGTTCTCTCCCTGAAAAGCTCCGTAATCTGTGCTCAGTGTGCTGCAAATATCTGTGCTCAGTGTGCTGCAAATATCTGTGCTCAGTGTGCTGAAAATATTTACATTCTCTGCCTAAAAACGCTCCATATCTGTGCTCAGTGTGCTGCAAATATCCGTGCTCAGTGTGCTTTATTGTGGGGACTGGGGACCACCAGTATAATAGTAGTACAGTACAGTAGGCCATTGCTGTATCTTGCAGCTCTGTGTCACTGCAAGTATCCATTCCATGTCTGTGCTGCATTTTTGTGAGCAGTATATATAGTATTACAGTGCCGCAATTTGGTGACTAACAGTATATAGTTGTACAGTAGGCCATTGCTGTATCTTGCAGCTCTGTGTCCCTGCAAGTATCCATTCCATATCTGTGCTGCATTATTGTGAGCAGTATATAGTAGGACAGTGCAGCATTTTGGTGACCAGCAGTATACATATATAGTACAGTACAGTAGGCCATTGCTGTATCTTGCTCTGTGTCACTTCTAGTATCTTGATCAGTGCTCAATATCTGCTGCATTGTTGTGACCAGTATGTATACCGTACTGTGCGACGTGTGTTATACACCTGGTGATTACTGATTATACATCCTGTAATCTTTACTGAGTGATGTGTGAGATACACCTGGGGATTATCCACCCTATATACTGTACTGTGCGACGTGTGTTATACACCTGGTGGTTACTGATTATACATCCTGTAATCTGTACTGAGCGATGTGTGAGATACACCTGGTGTTTATACACCCTATATTATTATTATTATCCTTTATTTATATGGCGACACAAGGGTTCCGCAGCGCCCAAGTACAGAGTACATAAATAATCAAACAGGAAAATAGCAATTTACAGTTGATGACAGTATAGGACAAGTACAGGGTAAATAAACATAGTTACATCAGCAGATGACACTGGAATAAGTATCAGGTGGCAGAAGACTGCTGGATATGGTACAGTTGAAGATTATTAAAGTAAGACAAAGGATAAGCACATGAGGGAAGAGGGCCCTGCTCGTGAGAGCTTACAATCTAAAGGGGAAGGGTAGACAGACTTGGGTGACACAGATGGGGTACATAGAGAACGTGGAACAGAGGGTTAGGATGAGATCTGGCTGGGTTTGGTGAAGAAGTGGACCCCCAGAAGGCACATGTCAATACTTAACATTGCAACATTTTACTGGGCTATGCAGGAGAAAATTAAAAATAGGGGAAAAAAAAAAAAAAAGAATCGATAACTTCTACCGCTTTCAAAAAGGTCAATGGAAGCTGAAATAATGGACAACTACCTCATGGAAGCCAGATACAGTATACCAAACAGTACTTAGCAGAGTTAGGAATGAGTGCTTATGAAATACAGTAACATTTTGTCATAATATTTCAGAAACTGCATGGCTGGTCTCTTGCACTCTTTTGCTCTAATACACCACCTGCTTTAGGATTTATATTCAAAAATATTATGTCTCCATAATCCCAAAAACGTCAGTCTTCTTGGAAAGTGGTTTGTTCCTTTGTAAGGCAAAGAGAACAAACGTTCTCAAACAACGGTTTCTCAATTTCTTATTCCTCTGGGAAGGGATTGTGGATTCGCAGGAATATCTGAGCATTTCTGTAATCAGAAAGCAGTGACTTTCTACAAATGTTTACGAATAATTACAGTGATTTTTTCATTTTCTTCCAGTGATTTGGACCAATAATACCATTGATTAGAACGAATAATTCCTGTGATTTTTTCATTTTCTTCCAGTGATTTGGACCAATAATACCATTGATTAGAACGAATAATTCCTGTGATTTTGTCATTTTCTTCCAATGATTTGGACCAATAATACCATTGATTAGAATGAATAATTCCTGTGATTTTGTCATTTTCTTCCAGTGATTTGGACCAATAATACCATTGATTAGAATGAATAATTCCTGTGATATTGAGGTGTTTGTGTCGCTTAGCTTAGCCGTCCAGCAACCACAGTGCACCTCTTTTTCTCTTTTATTTGCATCATGTGCTGTTTGGGGACTATTTTTTTAAGTGCCATCCTGTTTGACACTGCAGTGCCACTCCTAGATGGGCCAGGTGTTTGTGCCGCCCACTTGGGTCGCTTAGCTTAGCCATCCAGCGACCTCTGTGCAAATTTTGGGACTAAAAATAATATTGTAAGGTGTGAGGTGTTCAGAATAGACAGGAAATGAGTGGAAATTATGGTTATTGAGGTTAATAATACTATGGGATCAAAATTACCCCCAAATTCTATGATTTAAGCTGTTTTTGAGGGTTTTTTTGAATAAAACCACCTGAATCCAAAACACACCCGAATCCGACAAAAAATTTTCAGGGAGGTTTTGCCAAAACACGTCCGAATCCAAAACACGGCCGCGGAACCGAATCCAAAACCAAACCCGAAAAATTTCCAGTGCAAATCTCTAATATTTTGGCACTTTGAAGTTTTGCATTACGCAATGTTTTTCTACATATTTCTATAACATATATTACGTTGGAAACTGATTTTGGAGCCAATAGTAAAGAATGATAAAATTCTCAAAGTCCATTTATTTTACTTGTGGTACAGACCACACTCAGTCATCCTGCGACAAGATCGCACAGGCACATGTGCTGCATGTTTAACATGGTATGCCGGGCTGCGACTATTCACAACCGCAATCACACTAAAGAAAGCCTATAAGGTGCATACATGATTATATGTATGTGTATGTAGATTTGCATGCCCTCCATGCAAAATGGATCGCGGGTGTGCCTAGTCCCATCCAAGCTGAGCTTGGCTACATCTCTACAAGCAAAATTTAGAAGCTTTTCCTATTTTTTTCACTACTTCATACTATAAATACCACAGTAGAGGAACCATATATCCATTTTATTCTTAGACCAAAAACTGATGGAACAACAACAATCAGAGTAATTTTACAAAGGACATTGGAGGTGATTCAGAGTTGATCGTAGCTGTGCTAAATTTAGCACATCTACGATCAGTCACACAGACATGCGAGGAGATGCCCAGCACAAGGCTACCCAGCCCCGCATGTCAGTCCCTGCCCCATCATAGAAGTACAAAAGTATCGCACAGCGGCAATGCTTTTGTACTATAGGAGTAGCTCCGTGCCAGCGCAGCTCCTGCGTGCTGGCAGAGGAGATACTCTGTGCTGCCCGGGTTGCAGCGGCTGCGGTGATGTCACACAGCCACTGCGGCCCGCCCCCCCAATGGTCCAGGCATGCCTGCATTGCCCAGACCACACACACTAAACAGCAGCTAAATGCTGCCGACCCGTCCCCTCCCGCCCACCGACCGCCTTTGCCTGTCAATCAGACAGAGGTGATCACTGGGCTACGACAGCCGTCGGCTGTCTGGCATGCATCGGCGCACTACGACACTGGCGCATGCGCACTTCAGACCTGATCGCTGCTGTGCGATCATGCACGGCAGCGATCAGATCTGAATTAGGCCCATTGTATCTATTGTTCCAGCTCAGAATCATAGGATTAGAGTTGTCATGAATTCAGAATCATTTTAAGTTTATTTACATATGCTATGTAAGCTCCCCCTAGTGGTCAGCCATATGTACAGTAAGTTAGGGCCTAATTCAGACCTGATTGCAGCAGCAAAATTGTTCTCTAATGGGTAAAACCATGTTCAGTGCAGGTAGGACAGATACAACATGTGCAGAGAGAGTTACATTTGGGTGGGGTGTGTTCAAACTGAAATATAAATTGCAGTGTAAAAATAAAGCAGCCAGTATTTACCCTGCACAGAAACAATATAACCCACCTAAATCTCTCTGCACATGTTATATTTGCCCAATCTGCAGTGCACATGGTTTTGCCCTCTACAGAACAATTGTGGTAATTCCAAGTTGATCGCAGCAGGATTTTTGATAGCAATTGGGCAAAACCATGTGCACTGCAGGGGAGGCAGATATAACATGTGCAGAAAGAGTTAGATTTGGGTGGGTTATTTTATTTCTGTGCAGGGTAAATAATACTGGCTGCTTTATTTTTACACTGCAAATTAGATTGCAGATTGAACTCACCACACCCAAATCTAACTCTCTCTGCACATGTTATATCTGCCTCCCCTGCAGAGCACATGGTTTTGCCCAATTGCTAACAAAAATCCTGCTGCAATCAACTTGGAATTACCCCCAATGCTGCTGCTGCTGCTGCAATCAGGTCTGAATTAGGCCCTTAGTTTGAAACGCATAGGCTTCCATCAATGCTCTCAAATGAAGCCTGGATATATAATAGCAAGGACACACCATTATACTTCATGGGCTCAAACAGGTCCATGTATATTCTCTAGAGATGAGCGGGTTCGGTTTCTTTGAATCCGAACCCGCACGAACTTCACTTTTTTTTTCACGGGTCCGAGCGACTCGGATCTTCCCGCCTTGCTCGGTTAACCCGAGCGCGCCCGAACGTCATCATGACGCTGTCGGATTCTCGCGAGACTCGGATTCTATACAAGGAGCCGCGCGTCGCCGCCATTTTCACACGTGCATTGAGATTGATAGGGAGAGGACGTGGCTGGCGTCCTCTCCATTAGAATAGATTAGAAGAGAGAGAGAGAGAGAGAGATTGTGCAGACAGAGTTTACCACAGTGACCAGTGCAGTTGTTGTTAAGTTAACTTTTATTTAATATATCCGTTCTCTGCTATATCCGTTCTCTGCCTGAAAAAAACGATACACAGCAGTCACACAGTGTGACTCAGTCTGTGTGCACTCAGCTCAGCCCAGTGTGCTGCACATCAATGTATAAAAGCTTATAATAATTGTGGGGGAGACTGGGGAGCACTGCAGGTTGTTATAGCAGGAGCCAGGAGTACATAATATTATATTAATTTAAAATTAAACAGTGCACACTTTTGCTGCAGGAGTGCCACTGCCAGTGTGACTAGTGGTGACCAGTGCCTGACCACCAGTATAGTAGTATATTGTTGTATACTATCTCTTTATCAACCAGTCTATATTAGCAGCAGACACAGTACAGTGCGGTAGTTCACGGCTGTGGCTACCTCTGTGTCGGCAGTCGGCACTCGGCAGGCAGTCCGTCCATCCATAATTGTATAATTATATACCACCTAACCGTGGTATTTTTTTTTCTTTCTTTATACCGTCGTCATAGTCATACTAGTTGTTACGAGTATACTACTATCTCTTTATCAACCAGTGTACAGTGCGGTAGTTCACGGCTGTGGCTACCTCTGTGTCGGCAGTCGGCAGGCAGTCCGTCCATCCATAATTGTATTATTATAATATATACCACCTAACCGTGGTTTTTTTTTCATTCTTTATACCGTCATAGTGTCATACTAGTTGTTACGAGTATACTACTATCTCTTTATCAACCAGTGTACAGTGCGGTAGTTCACGGCTGTGGCTACCTCTGTGTCGGCAGTCGGCAGGCAGTCCGTCCATCCATAATTGTATTATAATATATACCACCTAACCGTGGTTTTTTTTCCATTCTTTATACCGTCATAGTGTCATACTAGTTGTTACGAGTATACTACTATCTCTTTATCAACCAGTGTACAGTGCGGTAGTTCACGGCTGTGGCTACCTCTGTGTCGGCAGTCGGCAGGCAGTCCGTCCATCCATAATTGTATTATAATATATACCACCTAACCGTGGTTTTTTTTTCATTCTTTATACCGTCATAGTGTCATACTAGTTGTTACGAGTATACTACTATCTCTTTATCAACCAGTGTACAGTGCGGTAGTTCACGGCTGTGGCTACCTCTGTGTCGGCAGTCGGCAGGCAGTCCGTCCATCCATAATTGTATTATAATATATACCACCTAACCGTGGTTTTTTTTTCATTCTTTATACCGTCATAGTCAGTCATACTAGTTGTTACGAGTATACTACTATCTCTTTATCAACCAGTGTACAGTGCGGTAGTTCACGGCTGTGGCTACCTCTGTGTCGGAACTCGGCAGGCAGTCCGTCCATCCATAATTGTATTACAATATATACCACCTAACCGTGGTTTTTTTTTCATTCTTTATACCGTCATAGTCAGTCATACTAGTTGTTACGAGTATACTACTATCTCTTTATCAACCAGTGTACAGTGCGGTAGTTCACGGCTGTGGCTACCTCTGTGTCGGAACTCGGCAGGCAGTCCGTCCATCCATAATTGTATTACAATATATACCACCTAACCGTGGTTTTTTTTTCATTCTTTATACCGTCATAGTCAGTCATACTAGTTGTTACGAGTATACTACTATCTCTTTATCAACCAGTGTACAGTGCGGTAGTTCACGGCTGTGGCTACCTCTGTGTCGGAACTCGGCAGGCAGTCCGTCCATCCATAATTGTATTATTATAATATATACCACCTAACCGTGGTTTTTTTTTCATTCTTTATACCGTCATAGTGTCATACTAGTTGTTACGAGTATACTACTATCTCTTTATCAACCAGTGTACAGTGCGGTAGTTCACGGCTGTGGCTACCTCTGTGTCGGCAGTCGGCAGGCAGTCCGTCCATCCATAATTGTATTATAATATATACCACCTAACCGTGGTTTTTTTTTCATTCTTTATACCGTCATAGTCAGTCATACTAGTTGTTACGAGTATACTACTATCTCTTTATCAACCAGTGTACAGTGCGGTAGTTCACGGCTGTGGCTACCTCTGTGTCGGAACTCGGCAGGCAGTCCGTCCATCCATAATTGTATTACAATATATACCACCTAACCGTGGTTTTTTTTTCATTCTTTATACCGTCATAGTCAGTCATACTAGTTGTTACGAGTATACTACTATCTCTTTATCAACCAGTGTACAGTGCGGTAGTTCACGGCTGTGGCTACCTCTGTGTCGGCACTCGGCAGGCAGTCCGTCCATCCATAATTGTATTACAATATATACCACCTAACCGTGGTTTTTTTATACCACCTAACCGTGGCAGTCCGTCCATAATTGTATGCTAGTATCCAATCCATCCATCTCCATTGTTTACCTGAGGTGCCTTTTAGTTCTGCCTATAAAATATGGAGAACAAAAAAGTTGAGGTTCCAAAATTAGGGAAAGATCAAGATCCACTTCCACCTCGTGCTGAAGCTGCTGCCACTAGTCATGGCCGAGACGATGAAATGCCAGCAACGTCGTCTGCCAAGGCCGATGCCCAATGTCATAGTACAGAGCATGTCAAATCCAAAACACCAAATATCAGAAAAAAAAGGACTCCAAAACCTAAAATAAAATTGTCGGAGGAGAAGCGTAAACTTGCCAATATGCCATTTACCACACGGAGTGGCAAGGAACGGCTGAGGCCCTGGCCTATGTTCATGGCTAGTGGTTCAGCTTCACATGAGGATGGAAGCACTCAGCCTCTCGCTAGAAAACTGAAAAGACTCAAGCTGGCAAAAGCACCGCAAAGAACTGTGCGTTCTTTGAAATCCCAAATCCACAAGGAGAGTCCAATTGTGTCGGTTGCGATGCCTGACCTTCCCAACACTGGACGTGAAGAGCATGCGCCTTCCACTATTTGCATGCCCCCTGCAAGTGCTGGAAGGAGCACCCGCAGTCCAGTTCCTGATAGTCAGATTGAAGATGTCAGTGTTGAAGTACACCAGGATGAGGAGGATATGGGTGTTGCTGGCGCTGGGGAGGAAATTGACCAGAAGGATTCTGATGGTGAGGTGGTTTGTTTAAGTCAGGCACCCGGGGAGACACCTGTTGTCCGTGGGAGGAATATGGCCGTTGACATGCCAGGTGAAAATACCAAAAAAATCAGCTCTTCGGTGTGGAGGTATTTCACCAGAAATGCGGACAACAGGTGTCAAGCCGTGTGTTCCCTTTGTCAAGCTGTAATAAGTAGGGGTAAGGACGTTAACCACCTCGGAACATCCTCCCTTATACGTCACCTGCAGCGCATTCATAATAAGTCAGTGACAAGTTCAAAAACTTTGGGTGACAGCGGAAGCAGTCCACTGACCAGTAAATCCCTTCCTCTTGTAACCAAGCTCACGCAAACCACCCCACCAACTCCCTCAGTGTCAATTTCCTCCTTCCCCAGGAATGCCAATAGTCCTGCAGGCCATGTCACTGGCAAGTCTGACGAGTCCTCTCCTGCCTGGGATTCCTCCGATGCATCCTTGCGTGTAACGCCTACTGCTGCTGGCGCTGCTGTTGTTGCCGCTGGGAGTCGATGGTCATCCCAGAGGGGAAGTCGTAAGCCCACTTGTACTACTTCCAGTAAGCAATTGACTGTTCAACAGTCCTTTGCGAGGAAGATGAAATATCACAGCAGTCATCCTACTGCAAAGCGGATAACTGAGTCCTTGACAACTATGTTGGTGTTAGACGTGCGTCCGGTATCCGCCGTTAGTTCACAGGGAACTAGACAATTTATTGAGGCAGTGTGCCCCCGTTACCAAATACCATCTAGGTTCCACTTCTCTAGGCAGGCGATACCGAGAATGTACACGGACGTCAGAAAAAGACTCACCAGTGTCCTAAAAAATGCAGTTGTACCCAATGTCCACTTAACCACGGACATGTGGACAAGTGGAGCAGGGCAGGGTCAGGACTATATGACTGTGACAGCCCACTGGGTAGATGTATGGACTCCCGCCGCAAGAACAGCAGCGGCGGCACCAGTAGCAGCATCTCGCAAACGCCAACTCTTTCCTAGGCAGGCTACGCTTTGTATCACCGCTTTCCAGAATACGCACACAGCTGAAAACCTCTTACGGCAACTGAGGAAGATCATCGCGGAATGGCTTACCCCAATTGGACTCTCCTGTGGATTTGTGGCATCGGACAACGCCAGCAATATTGTGTGTGCATTAAATATGGGCAAATTCCAGCACGTCCCATGTTTTGCACATACCTTGAATTTGGTGGTGCAGAATTTTTTAAAAAACGACAGGGGCGTGCAAGAGATGCTGTCGGTGGCCAGAAAAATTGCGGGACACTTTCGGCGTACAGGCACCACGTACAGAAGACTGGAGCACCACCAAAAACTACTGAACCTGCCCTGCCATCATCTGAAGCAAGAAGTGGTAACGAGGTGGAATTCAACCCTCTATATGCTTCAGAGGTTGGAGGAGCAGCAAAAGGCCATTCAAGCCTATACAATTGAGCACGATATAGGAGATGGAATGCACCTGTCTCAAGTGCAGTGGAGAATGATTTCAACGTTGTGCAAGGTTCTGATGCCCTTTGAACTTGCCACACGTGAAGTCAGTTCAGACACTGCCAGCCTGAGTCAGGTCATTCCCCTCATCAGGCTTTTGCAGAAGAAGCTGGAGGCATTGAAGAAGGAGCTAACACGGAGCGATTCCGCTAGGCATGTGGGACTTGTGGATGCAGCCCTTAATTCGCTTAACAAGGATTCACGGGTGGTCAATCTGTTGAAATCAGAGCACTACATTTTGGCCACCGTGCTCGATCCTAGATTTAAAGCCTACCTTGGATCTCTCTTTCCGGCAGACACAGGTCTGCTGGGGTTGAAAGACCTGCTGGTGACAAAATTGTCAAGTCAAGCGGAACGCGACCTGTCAACATCTCCTCCTTCACATTCTCCCGCAACTGGGGGTGCGAGGAAAAGGCTCAGAATTCCGAGCCCACCCGCTGGCGGTGATGCAGGGCAGTCTGGAGCGACTGCTGATGCTGACATCTGGTCCGGACTGAAGGACCTGCCAACGATTACGGACATGTCGTCTACTGTCACTGCATATGATTCTCTCAACATTGATAGAATGGTGGAGGATTATATGAGTGACCGCATCCAAGTAGGCACGTCACACAGTCTGTACTTATACTGGCAGGAAAAAGAGGCAATTTGGAGGCCCTTGCACAAACTGGCTTTATTCTACCTAAGTTGCCCTCCCACAAGTGTGTACTCCGAAAGAGTGTTTAGTGCCGCCGCTCACCTTGTCAGCAATCGGCGTACGAGGTTACATCCAGAAAATGTGGAGAAGATGATGTTCATTAAAATGAATTATAATCAATTCCTCCGCGGAGACATTGACCAGCAGCAATTGCCTCCACAAAGTACACAGGGAGCTGAGATGGTGGATTCCAGTGGGGACGAATTGATAATCTGTGAGGAGGGGGATGTACACGGTGATATATCGGAGGGTGAAGATGAGGTGGACATCTTGCCTCTGTAGAGCCAGTTTGTGCAAGGAGAGATTAATTGCTTCTTTTTTGGGGGGGGTCCAAACCAACCCGTCATATCAGTCACAGTCGTGTGGCAGACCCTGTCACTGAAATGATGGGTTGGTTAAAGTGTGCATGTCCTGTTTTGTTTATACAACATAAGGGTGGGTGGGAGGGCCCAAGGATAATTCCATCTTGCACCTCTTTTTTCTTTTCTTTTTCTTTGCATCATGTGCTGATTGGGGAGGGTTTTTTGGAAGGGACATCCTGCGTGACACTGCAGTGCCACTCCTAGATGGGCCCGGTGTTTGTGTCGGCCACTAGGGTCGCTAATCTTACTCACACAGCTACCTCATTGCGCCTCTTTTTTTCTTTGCGTCATGTGCTGTTTGGGGAGGGTTTTTTGGAAGGGACATCCTGCGTGACACTGCAGTGCCACTCCTAGATGGGCCCGGTGTTTGTGTCGGCCACTAGGGTCGCTAATCTTACTCACACAGTCAGCTACCTCATTGCGCCTCTTTTTTTCTTTGCGTCATGTGCTGTTTGGGGAGGGTTTTTTGGAAGGGCCATCCTGCGTGACACTGCAGTGCCACTCCTAGATGGGCCCGGTGTTTGTGTCGGCCACTAGGGTCGCTAATCTTACTCACACAGCTACCTCATTGCGCCTCTTTTTTTCTTTGCGTCATGTGCTGTTTGGGGAGGGTTTTTTGGAAGGGCCATCCTGCGTGACACTGCAGTGCCACTCCTAGATGGGCCCGGTGTTTGTGTCGGCCACTAGGGTCGCTAATCTTACTCACACAGCTACCTCATTGCGCCTCTTTTTTTCTTTGCGTCATGTGCTGTTTGGGGAGGGTTTTTTGGAAGGGACATCCTGCGTGACACTGCAGTGCCACTCCTAGATGGGCCCGGTGTTTGTGTCGGCCACTAGGGTCGCTTATCTTACTCACACAGCGACCTCGGTGCAAATTTTAGGACTAAAAATAATATTGTGAGGTGTGAGGTATTCAGAATAGACTGAAAATGAGTGTAAATTATGGTTTTTGAGGTTAATAATACTTTGGGATCAAAATGACCCCCAAATTCTATGATTTAAGCTGTTTTTTAGTGTTTTTGGAAAAAAACACCCGAATCCAAAACACACCCGAATCCGACAAAAATAATTCGGTGAGGTTTTGCCAAAACGCGTTCGAACCCAAAACACGGCCGCGGAACCGAACCCAAAACCAAAACACAAAACCCGAAAAATTTCAGGCGCTCATCTCTAATATTCTCCCCATTGTAACAGTAATAATGGTAAGAATTTTTACTTATATTTGCAATCGTTAGATCTGCTGACAGTTCAGAACATTATGTTTATGTGTTAATAGTCAGTACATTATTACACTGTGCAGTTTCTCATGCATGTATTTCATGTTGTTTGCATACATTGCAATACATTATACAGTGCTGTATGGATTGCATGTTTTTATATTTGCATTGCATGAAGTGCATATTGTAGTCATATTTCATTGCTTATTTTACTAATTCAATTCATTTCATGAATCCTATTAGTACAATAGAAAGGCATTCTTCAGATTTTCACATCTAGTTTGGATTTATTGAAAAGTAGGATTAGTTATGCTGTCTGTGAACTTATAATCGACAGTTCAGCCAGTCTAGCTGCTGTCCGTGCCGCACACGGTGTTATTCTGACTATTAGCTGGTGGTCATAATAATGTGACTTGACCATGTATAATTTAATTTAAAACCCTACTTCCAGTGTTATTCCAGTGTCCATTGGCAAGTATTTTAAATTTAGTTTTAGTCTGTTTTTTTTAACTTTGTTTTAGTTAAGATTTATTCAGTGGATCTTCGTTTTCATTTTAGTCTTATTTTAGAAATAAACTGTGGTTGCTGAATAATTTTAGTAACATTTGTCGACAAAATTAACACTGCTATCTATCTATCTATCTATCTATCTATCTATCTATCTATCTATCTATCTATCTATCATTCCTGTATACTGATTTTGTACTCAAGATTAAAATAACCATTTAAGACCTGATTAAAGCTGGATACACACTAGATGATTTCAGCCTAAAAAAATAAACAACAACATAAATGTCATTATCATTTATTTTTAGGCTTATATCGTTCGGTGTGTGTGAGGGTATTATTGGTGAACGATGAAAGATGCACGCTCTCACAGCGATCACCAGTACTGAGCTGACATGCAGCTCACCCCATAATGTTGGGCTGAATTGCATGTCCGGGAATGCCGGCAGTGACGTCACTGATCGTTATCGTTGAACTGTAAAAATTCACTATGCTATACTTACATGCTGTAAAACAAAATCATTTTAAACAAACAATGCACACCATAGGGGTCCAGCAATGTCAGAAAAAACAAGTAGGTTTGAGCACATGTAATACCCCTTTCACATCACCAATATATCCCAGGTTATTGCCGTGTTGGCCCGGGTCATGGCTCAGTGTCAAAAGGTACCCGAAAAATAACCTGAGTCCAGTGACCCAGGAATCAAACCCGGTAAGCGAGCATGTTTGGTCACGGAGAGAAACCCGGGTAATGGGAAAATGCAAATGGGTATCCCAGATCATCAGGTGCAGGGCCCATTTACAGCACAGGAAAAGCCAAATCACCAGCACTTTGAGATAATGTCATCTTTAAGCACTGGCAGAACAGTTAACACTGCACCCATGTGCAATGTAACCAGGGCCGACCCAGGAATAGCCAGGTGTAAAGCCTCTTTGTAAACGGGGTCTGTCCTAGGTCTATGGTAGCAGCAGAAGATACACCTATTCTGAGGCATACCTTTAGATTCACTTTACACTAAATAGGCCATACAGTATCTCCAGAGTGCATGCTAGACTTAAATGTACATGTTCCTACTAACGTTTGCCAACTTCTGACTCATTTCTCCAGGTGCAGGTATCCACAAGTTAAAATTATGGAGCAGGACTTCCATCCTACCTCTAATCAGTTTACATTTACATAGTGGAATGTTTGTAACCAGTGGCAGATTTTACCTATAGGCTGCAGGACTGCAGCCCCACCCGGTAAAATCTGCCACTTAAGTGAGCTCTGCTTAGCCAGTTGCAGTCACAGACTGCATTGACTTCACAGTGACTGGCAGTAACTTCCTATTGGAAATCCTACCTGTCAGTCACCCGCAGGACAGGCAGTTCCATTGGAAGGTGTTTTCTAACTCTGGGACTATCAGACCTATCTGTGATTATCAAAGAGCATGCTTCCAGTAGGAAGCCACTCCCTGCCTGATCGTCAGTACTAGCTGGCTTCTATGGGCTGCAGCTGATGCAGTCATTAGAAGCTGGGGTTTTGCACATGCGCAGTCAAGCCGCCTCTAGTTCAAGTGGATGCAGTACCATTGCGCCGATAACCAGACGCAGGGTCGTAACTAGGTGTGTGCGAAAGGGGCACCGCATATAGCGCTGCAGGGTTGGGGGTGCTGTTGGCAGCACTTATCAATTATATGTTTTAATTATTTTCACTTGCAGCTTCCCCCTTTTTGAAGCCCAGCATCTCCTGACTGCCCCTGTCTCCTTTCCCAACCCTTCTGTCGCTAACACCTATACAACATTCATGAACTCAACTTGAGATTTCTTTGTTATTCAGTCACACTGTCCTTTATTCATTTCAAGATGCTGACATACCCGGGATCTGAACCCTTTGCCTGTGGCATTGCAGTCAGAATCTATTCATTGAGCTAATTACCCTTGCATAGAAAGATGGATAATTCTAAGATAGAAAATTCTAACTGTTTGAAGTTTACCTTGTACTTTGTGAAAAAATGATCAGCATTGCAGCTGAGCAGATCTATGTAGTGTGTAGCTGCAAGAGATTGGATGTGTGGCTACACACTACATAGATCTGCTCAACTGCAATGCTGATTATTATTTTTACAAAGTGCCAGTAGCTTCATATACAATAGTGTTCATAGTTTTTATACAGGATCAAATAGCTCAATGAATCATGTGTTTGATTAGAATTCAACAGGTTATAGATTTGATGACTGGGTATGGCAGTATATTGAAATGTGTTATTTAATAAAGGGTATTGTAACTAATAACAAGCTCTCAAGTTAAGTGCATGAATGTGGTATAAAGAGGATTTGTATCCAAATCCATTTTATTGCAGTGGTCTATGTGTGTGTGTGTGTGTGTGTGTGTGTGTGTGTGTGTGTGTTTAAATCCCTGTCAGTGCAATTAGACCAATTCCCAGCTGTGGCTGGGTAGGATCCAAAACTGGACCAGAGCCATGTGGTTGAGAGCCCACCCTTCTCTCCCTCAACCACACCTCAGAGCCCCATCCAGGCTTTGCACTGAACCAGGTTCTTTTACCTGGCTGCAAAGCACTTTCTCTGAGGCTGGATGGCTTTTCTTTAACCCTCTACAGGGAAGTTGTGACCAGGGAAATACTGCATCCCCTGGTTAAACTAACGCTGTCTCATCACAACCCCCCCCCCCTTTCGTTTCTCCACAAGTGGGGAAGTGCCTTGCTCCTTTTGTAGTTTATCGAGATGACTCTCCCAGTCAGCACTGTAAATTACAATATCGTCGAGATATGCGACAGCATACCCTGCGTGGGGTCTCAGAAGGCAGTCCATAGCCCACTGAAATATTGCCGATGCTCCATGAAGTCCAAATGGCAGTACCAGGCACTGTCCAATGGCAGTACCGCCACAGGTATCTGAAGTCATTGCAGAACCTCAATGTCCCATTGGGTTTGGGTACTAGGACTATCGAACTAGACCAGTCACTTTTCGATTCCTCGATTATACCCAACTTTAACATTTCTTGCCTCTGGGATGTGGTAGGGCCTTTGCTCTACCACTACCTCTTCAGGGGTGTGAATTTCATGTTCCACTAAGGTGGTCTGCCTAGAAATGGCTGAGAAGACAACTTGATTCTTTCGTACTAGGGCTTCGGCCTCCTACCTCTGAGTAGATGACAATGTCTCTGCTAATAGGAAGTCCGAACTACCTAATGCACTGGCGAGGAGGGTTGGAGTAGGTTCCTCCTGCCAAGGTTTCAGCAGATAAACATGATATATCTGTTCAGTGTGACGTCTCCCTGGTTGTCTAACTCAATAGCACACTGGGCCTACAGCCACCACGACTTCATACGGACCTCTCCAGTTAGCAAACAGCTTACTCTCCTGAGTGGGGACAAGAACTAATACTTTGTCCCCTGTTTGTAATTTTTGAATTTCCGCCGTGGCGTCATAGGCTCGCTTTTGTCTGGGTTGAGCTTTTATGAGTTTTTCGTGGACATTTGGGCCAATTTGGTGAAGTTGCTGGTAAAGTTTATTTACAAACTCCACAGAGTTGGATTCCTCGGACTGCTGCCATCCCCAGCCCTCATTTAATATGTCCAGAACTCCATGGGATTGTCTCCCATACAACAGCTCAAAGGGGCTGAAGCCAGGTGACGACTGAGGGACCTCTTGAATGGCAAACATCAGGTATGGAAGTACATAATCCCACTCCCACTTGCTGTCCAAGACGGCCCTTTGGATCATTGTTTTAAGAGTCCGATTAAAGCGCTCTACCAATCCATCCGTTTGTGGATGATAGACGGAGGTGTGGAGGCAAGAAATTCCTATCTAGCGGCAGAGTTCTGTAGAAATATGAAACATTAAGGGGGTCCCCTGGTCCACTAGGCTCTCCTTAGGAAACCCCAAATGAGTAAACAGCAACAACAGCTCTTTAGCAATAGTTGTGGTTTTTATGTTTCACAGTGGGATAGCCTCTGGGTAGCGAGTGCCATAATCCATTATGACTAGCGCATACTGGTTGCCCTTCTTTGACTTGTCCAGAGGCCTACCATATCCAAAGCAATCCTGTTGAAAGTTACCCCAATGACAGGCATTAGAACAAGGGGGGCCCTGAGGTGAGGCTTTGGACAGGTTCTCTGGCAAACTGAGCAATGTTGACAGAACCTTTTTACTTCAGCAGTTACCCCTGCCCAATAGAAAATCAGAAGTACCCTCTCATGGTTTTTCTCTTCTCTGAGGTGGGCACCCCAAGGATAAGTATGGGCAGCACGTAGGACCAATGGTACATGTACTTGAGGCACTAAAAGCTGTTCCAGCCTATGCCCTTATGTTTCCATCACCCTATACATTAGCTAATTTTTTTGAATGAAAAAAGGAGTCCCATCTGGAGGATAAGTGGATTTAGCGACCCCGTTCACCTCAACAACCTGTAATCGAATGTTAGCAAGGGCAGCGTCCTTTAATTGATCCCGACCAAAGTTTTGCAAATTGGTGTCAAACGGCAAATTCTCCCAGTCCCACTCAGGAGTGCTCTCAGGATCATGGCAATGCCCAGTAGAAGGACTCCCCACAAGAACTGTAGCTTTAGCTAGCGGGAGGGCCAACCCTTCAGATAGCAGTTTCAACAAATCCCCGAAGCCTGGGAAATCACGCCCCAATATTAAGGGGTATGGAAGTTTCGGGCCGACGGCTGCTATTACTTCATGACAGCTGCCCCTTAAGCCAATCCTGATCAAACTCTTGGAAACCTCTAGGTGGAACCATGGACGCACAATATTTCTACAGAGCATGGAACTGGGTAACACAGCATAAGACTCGTGTGTCATTTCACTGCCTGTATCTACTAGGGCAGGAAATTTGTGACCCCCTAATACAACTGGTTCCCACAACAGGGGAGGCTGCTTAGCCAGTTGAACCATGGTACAAAAAACTGGGTAAGCTGGCCTCAAACTGGCAGAGCTACAGTCCACTGGCTTAGCTTTTTTAGGACAATCTCATCTTACATGTCCCGGTTTGCCACATTCATAACAATTTATGGGGCTTTCTTTTATACCCATATACATGACTGAGCCATTCAAGAGGAGGCAAGCACCAGCAAGGTGCCAGCTTCACCATCTGTGGGGCCCTAGGCTCCTTTTTAGGGGTTCTAGCAATATTGACCACAGCTTCATACCCTTCTATAGAGAGGGCCAACGCATCCAGCGACTGGGGATTGTGGTGAAGTACCCAGCACTGCATCTCTCATTCCAGTGAACGTACACATTGATCTATGGCTATAATCTCTACCACCTGCATAGCAGTATGAGCTTCTGGCTGCATCCAGCTACTGCCATAGTGGGAGAGCTCAGCCAGCTGCTTCCAGACTGACACCCCTGGAAACAGTGTCCAGTCCCTGAAGCTCTGTGCTTTACCAGCTGCCATAAGACCACTACAGGCCAGAATGGCCCTTTTGACTTTCTCATAGTTAGCGGTTTCATTATTTGGCAAGTCTGCGTACGCTTTTTGTGACTCCCCAGTAAGGTAAGGTGCTAGTTTGTCTGCCCAGCAGGCTTACGGCCACTTTAAATATTGTGCAACTCATTTAAAAATAAGGAGATATGCCTCTGGGTCATCACCAACAGAGTTTTTATTTTTAACTGACCAGAGGTAGATTCCTCGTTTTTGTACTTAAGAAAACTTACCAATTGCTCCTGTGTGGTCTGGTTCGCAGCCAACAAGGAGGTTATTGTCCTGTTATATTTCTTCCATCTTGCTGTTAGAGGAGGTGTAGTGTATTGTGGCTGGTTTAATATATGCACAATGATAAGCCAGTATTTACAAGCTGCAAACACATCAACATCACTTGCGGTACTGTCACTTTAAAACATAAAAGTACAAAAGTTTCTCTGGCCCATCGGCCTACTCGCGGTTACCATTGTATTACCTGTCACCGTGAGGTTCCCACTATGCCAGCGGCATCTGGTGTAGTTCAAGCAGCGAAGTCCCCGTATGGCAGCCACCACATTGTAACAGGGTAGAATTTAGTCAGGATGCAGCAGGCAGTATACAGAGTTTGTGCAAGTATTTAATGGCATACAGGCAGCAAACAAACTTCAAATCAAACAAAAGAAATACATTTTCCAATCTGCATACCGTATGCATGTTCTCTCAGTGCCTCCAGGCACTGATGGTCCACGTCCCTAGCACTAGGGGAAACATTGCATGCTCGCTGGCCATTTATCAGCACCAGTGTGTTGAGCAGTAAACTTAGCAGGGTTTAAATCCTTGCCAGTACAATTAGACCATTCCCAGGTTAAAAAACCTGGAGCAGAGCTGTGTGGTTGAGAGCCCGGTTGAGAGCCCACCCTTCTCTCCCTCAACCACACCTCAGAGTCCCTATCCAGGATTTGCACTGAACCAGGTTCTTTTACCTGGCTGCAAAGCACTTTCTCTGAGGCTGGATGGCTTTTCTTTAACCCTCTACAGGGAAGTTGTGACCAGGCAAATACTGCATTCCCTGGTAAAACTAGAGATGTGCGGGTTCGGTTCCCAGAGAACCAAACCCCCCCATCCCCGAACTAACTGCTCCGAGCTAGGATCTGAGCCTGGCTCGGGACTTCCTGCCAGACTCGGAAACCAGAACGAGGCATAACATCATCCGGCTGTCGGATTCTCACGGGTTTTGGATTCCATATAAACAGTTGCACATCACCACCATTTTCACTCCAGACTTGGAGAGTGAGGGAGACAGACCTCTGTCTCTTTATGGGTGGTGGGGTCAGTGTGTTCTCTGTAGGGGTGCTGCTTCTGTCACTGTGGTGTACCTGTGCTGTTAGGGGTGTTGTCCTGGCTGTCCCTGGTGATTCATGTGCTGTTAGGGGTGCTGCAGCTGTACATAGGTGCAACAGATGGAAAATACCAAAAACGGTGCTCGGGCGCAATATGGGCTGTTGTTCTAATGCTGCTGCTATATAACAGGATTAGTCAATCCTGATACCTAAGCATACACAAAAAGAAAACCAATAATAGCAGCGCTGAATTCAATTAATACTAAAAATTAAAAAATTAGATGGATTGAATGAAAACAGATTAAAAAATGTATTAATAACTCTGATTAATAACCAATTAAAAGTCAATGTGACCACCGGCAGAATAAGTGAACCAGAAATGTCCGTTCCTTTTAAATAACTGGACACCAGTTTAGGCAGAATATACAGGCTTAGGAGCTGATTGTACATAGTATCCACCCTGAGGGACTGAATGACTCAGTGGAACTAAATACAGTTATTTGATACATCCTGTTTTTTCTATACTACATAATGATATAAAAGAATAAGGTAGAGAAATAAAGGGGTTCTTCTCCATTAGGCACTAAGTGCATAATAGGCCATGAGAGATCTTGACAGTTCTTTTTTAACCATCTGTGGGATAGCAATATCATCTTTAAGGGTAGGTTTAGGGGGGACATTCTCATCGTGGAATGAGTCTTAACCACTACCTTTAATAATATAAAAGCTATTCTTGAATTGCTTTTGTAGATTGAAGATATATGCATTTGTTTTTGTCTGTATTTGTATATAAATCACGAAACAGAGTTGCAATTATGTTACTAACTATGTATACATTAATTTATCTGTGTGCTATAAATTTCAGATGTGCTGTAGCATCATTAAGCCAAATGTAATTTTCTGACAAATTAAACATCTGTATATCAGTGCACTGTGTTACTAGGTAATAGGATGTAAATGTTCAGGGGAGCTGTTGTTAAAATAAAAGCATACTGGTCCTTTATGCTGTGAAAATATAGGGGTGCTGGCCCAGTCTTGTATGCAATAAAAATGATGGGGTGCTGCTGTTATTAAAATAATAGCACACTGGTCCTGCATACTGTAAAAATTCAGGGGTGCAGTTGTTAAAATAAAAGCACACTGGTCCTGTATGCTGTAAAACTACAGGGGTACTGCTGTTAAAATAAAAGCACACTGGTCCTGCATGCTGTTAAAATTCAGGGGTGCTGGCCCAGTCTTGTATGCTATAAAAATTATGGGGTGCTGCTGTTAAAATAAAAGCACACTGGCCCTTTATGTTGTAAAAATTCAGGGGTCCTGTTGTTCAGTTAAAAGCACACTGGTCCTGTAGGCTGTAAATATTCAGGGGTGCTGGTCCTGTCTTATATGCTGCAAAAATTCAGGGGTGCTGCTGTTAAAAAAAAAAGCACAACACTAGTCCAGTATGCTGTTAAAATACAGGGGTGCTGCTGTTAAAATAAAAGTACACTGGTCCTGTATGCTGTAAGAATACAGAGGTGCTGTCAAAATAAAGGGGCACTGTTCTGTGTACTGTAATAATACAGGGGTGCTGTCCTGTGAAATGGAGAACAACAATTTTGAGGAAAAAATATTGGAAGATCTGGAACCACTTCCAGTTCCTAGTACTAGTGCTGAAGCGGATGCTGCCACCAGTCGTGACATTGACGATGCAATTCCATCAATGTCATCTGCTAAGGCCGATGCCCAATGTCATAAACGGCATGTAAAATCCAAGAAGCAAAAATTAATATCAGGAAAAAAAAGAAATGATCTGATGAGAAACGAAAAAATTGGCAATATGCCATTCACGCCTTGGCCTGTGTTCATGACTGGTGGCTCAGCTTCTCATGAGTATGGAAGCCCTCTTCCCTCTCAAAAATAAAATAAAATAAGCTTGTTAAAGCACAAGAAAAAACAACTGCGTTCAGAGATATCACAAATCCCCAAGGAGAGTCCAAGTGTGACCGCGGTTGCAATATCTAGTCCTGACCTTCACAATACTATATGGAAGGAGGATAATCTTACCACCATATGCACACCCCCTGCAAGTGCTGGGAGGAGCACCGCCTGTCCAGTTGCTGATATTGAGATTGAGGATGTCACTGTAGATGTACACCAGGATGAGGAGGATATTGGCGTAGCTAGTGCTTACATGTCAGTATATGATTGCAGGTGACACGTTCCAACATCCCCACTCTGGACGCACTCTGTATATCAAGTACAGGTTGACATGTTCTTCTAAATATGTGGTTTATCAGGTGATATGCCCCTGTGGGCTGTCATACGTTGTTAAAACTGAACGCATGTTCAAGGAACGCATGGCAGCCCACAGATCAGCTAATAAAGCGGCAATCGCTAAAAGGGAAAGTGAGCAACGGGTGGCAAGGCATATCTGCCAGGCACACCACCCTTTGGTATCTCTTCCATACCGAATGATAAATAAGGCACAACTCCTACCTAGGGGTAGGGACCATGCAACACAATTACTCCAGTTAGTACCCAATCGAAAAATCCATTGGGTTTCTATGTATCTCAAAGGCCTTAATGACCACCTTGGTCTTAGCTGCTATCTTTGAGCACCTGAACCTTCTGTTGTGACGGATATCTGGGGTGTTTTTTTTATTGCCGCTTGGTATGTTATTTGGAAACCAATGCTATTAGTTAGGTGATATTTATCTCTTAGTGCTGTCGCGTGTGCTGCATTATGACTACGCGTGCGCTGCATTATGATTTCTGCATTATGACTGCGGGCGCTCTTCACACCGTCGCAAGGGGCTACGCCCCCTTAACCCTTGCACGCCTTTCTGGGTTTCAATATTTATATTATATGGAGTATTCCCTGCATTCATTTGTTAGTGGTTAAATATTGCACAATGAAGGGGCGTGCAATGGTGAAGGAGGCGCAGCCCCTTGCGACAGCGTGAACAGCGCTACAGGGCATGATGTACAGAATGTAGCGGGTGCGGGGGGACTGCGGATGGAGGAGGGTGTCTGTAGATGCTGCGGGTGGAGGGGGGGCTGACGTGGGGGGGGGGGCGGATGGGGAAGGGTCGGGAGGTGCTGCGGGTGGGGGAGGGGCAGAGGAGTGGGGCTGCAGATAGGGGGGTCCGGAGGCACTGCAGGTGGGGGAGGGGCAGGGGTGCCACGGGTGTGGGAGGGGCAGGTGCGGGGATGTTGCGGATGGGTGAAGGGTTCCGGAGGTGCTGTGAGATGGCAAGGGGCGGGGGTGCCAGGGGTGGGGTAGGGGGTCTGGAGGCACCACGTGTGGGGGAGGGGCAGGTGCGGGTGGTGCGGCAGATGGGGAAGGGGGTCTGGAGGCGCTGCAGGTGGTGGAGGGGCTGGTGCGGGGGTGCAGTGGGTGGGGGGGACCGCGGATGGGGGACGGTGTCTGCAGATGCTGCGGGTGGAGGGGGGCAGGTGTGGGGGGAGACATATATGGGGGGTGGATGGTGGAGGGGGTCTGGAGGGGCTAGGGAGTGGGAGCCGAGGGTGGTTTAGGGGGTCTGGAGGCACAGCGTGTGGGGGAGGGGTGGGGTGCCGCATGTGGTGGAGGGGAAGGTGCGGAGGTGTGGTGCATTGCGGAGGGGCCTGGAGGAGCTGCAGGTACTGTACCTGCCAAAAAGGTAGTTGGGGGGTACGCAGTAACAGGGCCAGGACAGGGGTGACAGGGTCAGAACAGGGGTGACGGGGCCAGGACAGGGGTGATGGGGCAAGGACACAGGTGACAGGGCAATGACAGGGGTGATGGGGCCAGGACAGAGGTGACGGGGCCAGGACAGGGGCGACGGGGCCAGGACAGAAATTACAGGGACAGGATAGGGGTGACAGGGTCAGGGTAGGGGCTGCAGGACAAGGACAGGGGTGACAGGGCCAGGATAGGGGTGAAAGGGCCAGGATAAGGGTGACAGGGCAAGGCCAGGGGTGACAGGGCAAGGCCAGGGGTGACAGGGACATGACAGAACACAGGGCACGGGAAAGATTGGTATTAGGGACAAAACAGTGGTGACAGACAGATGTGTCTAACCGGAGTCACTGTTGCTGGCTGCTGCTGTTCCACTCCAACTTGTTGGGATCTGCTGCTGCTGGAGACTTGGCATGGTTGACTCTCTCAGGCTGGAGTCCTGCTTCCTCTGCCTGCCCGCATCCCTCCCCCCACTCCTCAGTCACACAGCGTGGACCTCGTGCGGCTTCCGCGCACTCTGGTAAGGGGAGACTGGGAGTGACTGGTTAGCCCCCAGGAGAAGCTGTGGCTGGAGGGAGGAGGGGGTCATAGCATGCACGTGGCGTGGACCTTGCAGCTGCCAGGCACTGTATTACGGGGAGACTGTGAGTGACTGGTTAGCCCCCAGGAGACGCTGCGGCTGGAGGGAGGAGGGGGTCGGAGCCTGCAAGCAGTGCGGACTTCTGCAGCGCTGCCCACAGCTAAAGTGTGAGAAGGAGCTTGACGCACCTCACTGCGGGTGGCAGCGCTGCAGCTAGCGGTGGGGTTGCCGGGGCTGGAGATAACAGAGGCGGTACGGAATCTGCACATCGGCAGGTGCCCCACAAAACTGCAGCTAAGAAGTGTGGAGTGTGCCAGAAAGTGACGCTCCTACGCGCCAGAGAGCCCCTGCTGAATATGCTGATGTGGGGGGTCAAGCACACAGTGAGCCGGTGCCCATCTGTCTGTACGGTATACCCCCTCACACACACCCATACCTGCCCACTGTCTCCCGTTTTTTGGGGTCTTTCCCGCTGTCCCACCTGCGGGCCGCAGTGTCCCGCGCTGGGGGGGGGGGCAGTTGGGAGGTTCCTGTACTCGCTGTTTTGCTTAGCAGAGCAGCGGTGAATAGACGCTGTGCGCATGCGCACAGCATCTATTCAGTGGAGGCAGGAGAAGAGGGGGCATGGTCACAGCTCACAGAGCGCCTGGCATGCCCCATCACTGACGCAAATGGGGCGTGGCTCGCGATCTCGGTCCACCCGTGAAGACATGCCCCCTTTCCATTGGCAACAACCCCTTTTTGCCGCGCGTGTGCCCCTCCTTCTACCTGAAGAAAGTTGGGAGGTATGCACCCCTGTCTGCCTGAAGAAAGTTGGGAGGTATGCACCACTGCCTGTGCTATGCCCATACCAACTGCTTCTGCTCCTAGTCTCCTATAGATTTGCCCAGATCTGTGACTCATTTGACTAACTCCGCCCAGCGTTAGCAAATGAGGCACAAAGTCACAGATCTGGGCTAATATATAGGATATATATGTTCTTATTTAGCCTTAACTGTATTCCTGATACTAGCAATATACCCAGATCTGTCGCATGCAGATCACTGGTGCAGTACCAGTACGAGTGAGCGTAGAGCATAGAATTGCTGATATATGTCGTTATGTAAATATAACATTAGACGATTGTTGCCATTGCAGTTAGAAGCGTCTTGTTTCCATGGTGATGGGGAGCACCTGTATGATGTAGCGGTTGTATGCGTCACTGTTCATGCGCCAGCCGGAGCGGGCGGGTGACCTGCGTCCTGGAAGAGGTGAGTCACTTGGTGTTTGTGGTTGATATAAGGTAAGATGTCTGTTTTATTATTTTGACATGATGAAAATGCCACAATAAAGGCAATGAAACATTGTCTAATCATCTGCCGCATTTTGTGTGTTATTAGTCACAAGGAGTGCCGTACTACCCAAGCTTGCTGTAATTTGATTGTATAGGCACCCGGTGCTATTGCATTACAGTAATGGGAAAGCCGGACCAATAGGGACGTATGTATGGAGTTATTGAAACTGGCCCCTCATTTAACTCATGTCAAGGCTCCCCTGCTAATGTATACCTGGATACTTTAAGTGACTGATAATGCCGTTTTATATGCAGGAATGAAAAGCTATACCTTATACACACTTCAAATACACTTTACCATGAAGCCGCTAAACTTAATACACACCCTACGTACATTGTACACTGTTTGCGTACAGAGTCCCATACAGTGTACGGACTTTGCGTACACACGCCGCGCTGACGGTACAAAGTACACGCAGCGCGTACACACCCAGATATACATTTTAAACCTTTTAATGCAATGCAATGCGATAGTAATACACTTTAAACCTTAGCAGGGAAAGGAAGACACGACACCAGTTTGTAGTTAAACCACTGGGTTCCGACACCACAGCGTATTATTGCTGAAAGGGGGTTACAATATAAACAATACAACACAACAGAATAATGGCTACAATCAATGGTACATACGTGAGTGGATTCTCCGCGCTACCCAGTCTGGTCCTCCATCATCTGATAGATAACATTGTGAGTCTTGTGTCTGACCAGGCCTGCTGCAGGCTCTCTTTATACAATTCATCCAAAACATAACACAATGGATACTGTAATCTTTTTGTCCACTGGACACAGAGATGGTCATTTACAGTACAGGAGAGGTCATAGGTCGGTTTGAATAGGTGGGCGATGTCTGTTCCAACTGCTCTTGTGGATGGTCTCCTCTGGATTCCCGCCGCATACATAATGTACAGTATATACAGTTTATATCTATATTCTGCTCCTGCACATAACTATCCGCAGGAACATGCGATCTTTCTCAAACCAACACCGGAATGTTACCCTTAAAATACCCTTCAGCTGGATACCAAAACCACCTTATAACCTTGTTCTGTCCCCTCCTATCCTGTAAAGGTGAATCCCTTTGTTCTATTACCATTTAAACTGCTGTTACTTTCTGATGTGGTGCAGGGAGACTATGTGTACATTGTGCACTATTTGGATTAAATATGTCATGTGTTTTGATAGCCTTCCATGCGTTCACAAACTCTACCGTAAATACTCATACCACGCGCTAATATGCAGGACCGCGGGAGCGACCATACGCAAATTGTGAATATGCGCACGCAGAGCAAGTACGCGCACGGAGGCCATCTGTGCGTAGTTTGTACGTGATGTGTGTACTGCAATATTTTTCGCCTTTGACAGTCCACCCTTTGGCAGTCACCAATAACTGCCACTATCTAATCAGTAAACAGAAAAATATCCATACAATATCTACAGATGATCTTGGAGAGTTGTAGGTGGGAAATGTATGACCTAGTGGGATAGTAAAAAGCATGTATGTATGAATCCATGTCTGGGGGGCATGTATCTTCGTGCCGTATATGTTCTAAATAAGCTACGAGGTATTGCGAAGTATACATTAAATCCTTCTTATCCCGCATTAAGGGTCTGTAAGTGGGCCAACAAACACTACCGAGCTCTATTCGGCTTCTTGTTCCAACAAATGAGGTGCACATTTGGTTGATGATACATGAAGGGGGAAACATATGTGAGTGCTAGTATATGTGGGTATCACCTGTCGACTATGTGTGCCATTAACTGAAGGTTGCAGAGATGAAGATAAGACATATAAATAAAATACATTCACATAAACATTTTGGGTAGGGCTGATGTCTTTTCCGGATGGATGTATCTGGGCAGAGGGGGAAACAAAAGAAAAACGGGTGAACGAAACAGGCCATGAAATTCATTTGCAATCCTTATCATATCACAGTCTTTATGGATGGGTCGTAAATTAAATCTGCTGCTGTAACAGTACCCTTGCTCCTTAGACTCATCAATTTTGTGCCGTGCTTGCGCCGCGTCAGAATTCGAACACACCTAAATATCAAACCAATAATTATGACGACTCCCAGGATACAAATGAGAAACTTCCCTACACTCATGATGACATTTTGAGCCCACTCTCCTAAACCTGAGAACCAATTGCGTGGGTTCAACCATGAGACCCAGCTGGTCAGTTCATTACTCACAGTCGCTAAGGTAAGGTTGTGCTTCCTCCTGAACTCCCACTTCAACTGCAAGATATCGTCCATCTTTTGATCGATGATCTCCGTGGGGTCGTCAGTGCTGTTCATAATATACGTACAGCACTTCACACCATATTGAGTTGCTAGAGTAACACAGTACCCACCCGTCACGGCTGTGACATAATTAAAGGACCATTCTGTGCTGTATCAGTTCCTTCTTGTAGGCTTGTAACTCCCTCCCCGTATACCTGAAGGGGTCGTCATACATCTCAGTGATATTATCTATCAAGTTCCCTAGCGCATGGATATACCTATAATTTATAATTCCTCTGGCAGTACGGGTGATGTCTAATGCGAGAAAGAATTGAATCCCGGTGGATTTGTGGATCAAATCAGAGGCTGCGTGCTCTGTCCTATCTATAAGGTGTCTCTTGATGATGTGTTCATAGTGAGTATAAGTATAAGGAGCCTGAGCACTGCGGTGAACGTCTTTCATCTTATCATGGGTTATGGTCATGACCTCTGGCAGTACTCTCCCAATATAACACAATCCCTCTGAGCTCAGGGCAAGCCACTTGTACGCCTTCCTCCCACATATGAAATAGGCATCATCTGGGAGAACATGGGGGACAAAATATAACATCACCATATTACAAACTTTCCAAGTGAAGAAACCAATCCCTAGTTCTCCCATCTGCTCAGTACAAGTATCAGGCTGGATGATATGAGCACAATACCCTGGTGATACTTTTCCAACCCACATGGTCTTGCTTCCACGAGTATACCTATACCGAAAATACCTCCGACTGTTGGCTATTTGGCGTACAAGTTCAGAGTCTATGGGTATCCTATCAGCTCTGTGTGAAAAGGTCATTGTCTGGTTATTCCACGTCACTTCCCATTTTCCCGGTTTTCGGTAATTGGAAATATTAAAACACAATAAGGACCTGTCTACATGATACTGGTGGAGCTTCAAACTAGGGGGCTTAGAAATATTGAATTTCTTGTCCACCGGTCTCCCACCCCGTAATTCGAGTACCTTATCTATTGCTAAAGGGTACGGTACTAATCCTGACTTGCTCTGACCTTGAGGTACCTGTGAGCACACCCAGCATTCTGTCTGGTTTAAGGCCTTACCCACTAGTGAGTGGTCTTCACTCAACGGATGACGGTCCATGTCGATATTAAGGTTGGACTGACATCTCTGGATGCACCCATCCTCAACTATATTCTCACAATTCCTACAAATACAATATTCATCAGACAATAACCCCTCACAATGCCTCCGAGCTCCCTGACTACCAGAGCGCTTACTGATGCCAGCCTTTACTAAAGTGATGCGCTGATCCTGAGATCCTACAAATTCATACTTGCCATCAGAACCCATTCCAGATCCCTGCTCGACCTCTCTGGGACCCTCACCAAAACAAACTGTCCTTGATCAAAACCAGAATTACTAATAGAACCCTAAACGCAGTATCTTGTGATCGATCCATTTCGTTTAGGGAAAGGAGGAAAATAAGAAGGGGAAAAAACAGGAAAATGCAGGGGGAGGTGAAAAAAAAAGAATAATACTACAACCGTTCTAGATCTGTGCTCGGATGCCCTTCAACAGTCCTGCCTCTCAACCTTCCCGGAACAGACACTCCAGTGATACAAGGTTCTCTACACTCTGCTCTTTGTCACGAGTTCTCTCCGGGTCAGCGACCTTTCTGTAGGGAACACAAATCTTGCATTTCAATGTGTTTAACTGTTGTGTATTATCAGTTGTGTGAAATAAACCATCTGTGGAAAGTGAAAAGAGAAAGGAAATAATAAAAAGAACATTTTTCAGATTTGCATTCACCATCAGGCTGTCATGCCATCATGCATATCGGTGTCTATATACAGTATCCCTTCACCCGTATTCCCATTCTCCACCCTTTGTGCATGACCAGGCACACTGATACTGGTGTCCCTATGCTGGTGAGATATACTGGATTTGGGCAGAACTCTGAAAGACCAAGTAGGCCTGTGGCATCTGAACTGTAACCCTGTCTGTGAACGTAAGAGATGAAGAGGAAACTTTGAAGACAAATCACATAGAGTTTAGTAACAGATAAGTTGGTAGAGGCAAAGAAGATTTTACAAAGTTTGACATTTGGATTGGGCACTTCGGGAATGATTCTCTACTCGGTCTGCTCCCCCCAAAAAAATCTATGTGTGTTATATCTCTACTGGGACTATCCCAGCCATCAATCCAGTGTCCTGTCCATTCTAAGTTCATAGGGAACCCGGTATCTTTGAGATAATTTTCTCTACCTGTGATGGACATGCATCTAGAACAGCGAAATGTAACATTAGTAAGTTGCATTTATTCTGTTCTTCCCATTAGCCGAATCTGTGTTTTCTATATGGCTTATGATTCCTTACTATATGTCCCTTGGTCCCGTCTATGTGTTTAATAATGTGGCTTGTGTTTTCTGTCTAGGGGATCTATATTGACTATGTGTCCTACTACTCCTACAATCTCTGGCAAAATACCCTTCCTTCCTACAAGTGTAACATATTATTGACCATTAGGGATCTGGGGTTTGGACTGATGGGTCTTTCCTGTATGTGGTTAGGAAATATTTTTTGTGAATCGCACTAGTCTGAACAATTTTACTGAAGTTATAAATTGACAATAGACATAAGATACCAATATACAAGCAGTTATTGAATAATTCCTGAACTGCAAATGATTGGCGGTGCTCCCAGGAATTTTGTAGGTTAGACTACAATTGAAAAAGGAAAGAGAAAGACAAAAAACCCTTGTTTGGGAGCACTCATTTGTTAACATAAATCTGTGTATGATTAGAAATGTGAGAATAAAGTAAAACTTAACCTTTATTGTTTCTTGAATAAAAAATCGATAATTTGAAAGTCGTGTCAAACGACTGTTGTTCTTTGTGTGTAATTCTTGTTTAACCTTTTTAACAAATAAGGTACAAGAAATTTGAAAAGGTGAAAATATCAGGGGGTTGATTGAGGATACCAGCTGATAGCTTAAATTTGAGTCTATCCAAAAATTCACTGTGTATGCCTTTCAGTGTGATGTGGTTTATTCAAAATGAGCTCAAGGTAAATGCAGAGAAAATGTGGAAGTGGTGAAGGTCTCCTTAGAGAAAAAGGGGGCCCACTGTACCTGGTATTCTCAGGAAGTTTCCCTTCCTAGTACTGACCGGGCCAATCCTGCTTAGCTTCCGAGATCGGACAAGATCGGCCGTATTCAGTGTGGTATGACCGTGGGCCATTGGATGGAGAGGAGGAAAGGGAGGGGCCACTTCTATTATCTGTACTTTACATAAATCGGAACCACAAAGGGCCTGAAACAGTAGTTCCAGATGAGAGAGTGTGTGGAAAATTTAGAAGGTATGAAGCAAGAAGGAATAATTCTTGGAAAAAAGGGGCCCACTGCACCTAGTATTCTCAGGAGGTTTCCCTTCCTAGTACTGACCAAGCTATACCTGCTTAGCTTCCAAGATCGGACAAGATTGGGCGTATTCAGGATAGTATGGCCGTGGGCCGTTTTTGTGGAAGAAAAGGAAAAGGAAAGAGGAGACCACTTCTACTTTCCGTACTTTACATAAATCAGGACAGTAAGTTGTCCGAAATGGTTTTTCCAGATAAGAAGAGTATATTAAGAGTATATGGGAAAGATATGAAAATGTGAAAAATAAACAAATATGAATGCAAATATATGAATGCATACAATGCTTTATTCTGATATTGATTATTAGTCATAGGTTAAATGCCAAGAGTGGTTTGGAATTTGCTAAGTGGTACTGTGACGTAATGTATTCACAGGAATTAATTGGGGTACAGTTGACCCTTTGCAAGAAGGTTCAAGGATTATAATTGTACACAGGAAATCCCAAATTAGTAAACCAAAATGGCAAGACAAAGATAAACTGCAAAGCAAAAATAAATGAAAATACTCTCACAGAAATCCAGTAGTAGCAGATCAGACAAAAATAAATGAATAGTGTATCAAAAAATACTTAATAGATAACACGAGAAAAAAATTAATGGGTTTAGAGCTCAAGGCTGGCTCATATCTACTGCGTTAGGCCTTATCAAATAAATCTTGAGGAGCTATCATTGGTAAATAAGTGTACCACAGAATCACTAGCTATTATTAGCATAAACATAATCATATAGTAAATATCATTAATGAAATAGCAGGACATCAACTGATAATCTATTAGGCATAGATGTCATTAGTAAATAGTATGAATCAATTGATATTCATTAGGCATAAGCGGGGAATGAGGATGGTATGAATTGCTACACTCCTATGTAAAAGAATGCTGTAGACAGGAATCCTAAATGCACTGTTATGCTGAGGAGTGAGCAATTCTGGGTGAGGTAAAAAGGACAGTCAAACCCTGGTGATCCAGTGTGTGTTGCCGCAGCCGCGGTATGAATTAAAAGTTTCCATCCTGAAGTCCCCCGGAGTTTACCTGCTGACAGTGAAGATCGCGGCCGCCCGCTTCCGGACTGGGCGTTGCCGCAATGACGTCATCATGTGACGTGTCTCGACGTACGTTTCACCTGGTAGGCTTGGTCATGAGAGCCTCTCTCTACTGCTCTCCTGTGGCCAGTATAAGAGTACTGTGTTGACCTATCAAAACAGAAATCAAATGATGGGCGGATGCCTGGACGTGTCAGATCGTGACTTTGGAAGACTGGTGCGGACATGTTGTAAGAGGGAAAAGGGGGGAGACTGGGAACAGGGAAGGGGGTAGAGCTGGATGCTAAGTGAGTGGTAATGCTGGTATAACGGGGGAAAGAAGTGGGATATGTGAATGAGTCCTGTTGAATAAACCACATCACACTGAAAGGCATACACAGTGAATTTTTGGATACCCTCAAATTTAAGCTATCAGCTGGTATCCTCAATCAACCCCATGATATTTTCACCTTTTCAAATTTCTTGTACCTTATTTGTTAAAAAGGTTAAACAAGAATTACACACAAAGAACAACAGTCGTTTGACACGACTTTCAAATTATCGATTTTTTATTCAAGAAACAATAAAGGTTAAGTTTTACTTTATTCTCACATTTCTAATCATACACATATTTATGTTAACAAATGAGTGCTCCCAAACAAGGGTTTTTTGTCTTTCTCTTTCCTTTTTCAATTGTAGTCTTTCCTGTATGTGCCAGTATACTTACCGTCCTCAACCTCTCCACCTGTTGTTCTCTGCGCCTAACACTATTCTTATGGTGTTCAATCGTGCACTCTCTACGACAAGCTACTGTGGCCCCTCTCCAATCAGGCAAAAAATGTTTGTACCGTGTCCCTTACTGTCTGATTGAGTCCATCCATTAATACAGAAACAGCTACCTCCCTGTAATTTGCATTGTTCCCTGTATCTGATACCCCCATATATCTATCTATTATTTGCAGGTCCTGATGGAAATATTCAGATGTCATTTCATTTTCCCTATGTTTTATGGAGAAAATTTTTCTCCACTTAACAGTTGTGGGGAAATACAACTCTAGTTGCATGTTAATTTGCTCTAAGTTCTCCTGATTGTGTTTTGTCAGTCATAAGACTATCCGACTCTAATCTACAATCAGTGATACATTTTTGGGTGTCAATATTAGGAGGTAGGCACGCTTTCAAAAATATCCGCCAGTGTTTGTTTGTCGGTTCATACGCATTACCCAGATCTCTGAAAAATGTCTGACATCTGGCTAAATGCTTCTGAGGGTCGGGGAATTCTGAAATGATTGATCGCAGCTCATGTCTTGGCCACGGGCAATACATTGCATTATTCCTGGTGAGGATTATTCCCTGACTATCGGTTCCCCCATTTGGGGTTACTATTTCCAAGACAGGGAGTAATCCTACCATTCCATTCCTAATCTGTTTACTGTGAGGTGTTGTTGTCTCTGTGCAATGAACTGTCTCACACTTACCGGTAGCTGTGACCTCACTAGTTCTTTCATTGGGGAATATTGTTACTGCTCTACCTGTTTGGACAGGCCCCACCTGAGTTTCCTGCAGCAAGGTGACTGCTTGGAGGAGAGCTGCGATTTGGCTGGATATATTTGTTATTAAAAAAAAGATATAGATTCAATAAATATTACAAAGTACAGTATACCTATAGTGACAACTCATACAGTAAGCAGTAAAAACATACAGTTACATACAATTACAGTTACAGGCCAGCGATACAATTACCATTCCCTCCAATGCATCTTATGTCTCTCTCTCTCTCTGTAAATAAATACAGGAACTGATCTGCCAGCAAGTCCATCATCCTCTTGTGACCTATAACCTTGAAAAGACTTCAAAAACAGGACACATCTTGCAAAAAATAATTAGGGTTAATACATTGTTTTTACATACTACTATATTTTACGGATATACCATTGACTGTAGCCATCTTCTCCCCCGCAATATACGGTAGTGGAGGTGGTGCGGTCGCCATTATTTTCCCGCTAGGTTTGGAACCTGCTGCGCGAGCTAATTCTCTTTGTATATCCCCCTCCTGTTGCCATAAATTTAAACAATCTGTATGTCTAATCCTTTGTTTTCTGGGTTTAAGAAGACATATTTTACTGCCTACATTCTGCAGTGCCTCTGGTTCAAAGCTGCCCACCCTAGGGAATGGTTCCCTATCTTTGTTAGTCATACATACCCATTCATTGCAAAAAGCCTCCGTGTGTGAACCATACTTTTCACACATAACAATCCTCGCTGACACACTGGGCCGCGGCTATTCAACCTGAACCCTGGTTACTGAACGCCCACTGCTTGTGCAATTGGATCCCATCGCGGACTTTTTGCCAATAAACGCAATCCCCAATGCACACCGCAGATAAACGGTGAAAGACGCCTAGCGCTTTCACTCGCTCCTTCTCCACTGAGTACCATGACTCACTCCAATAGTGAACACTGCGTACCCAGCGAGGCCCTTTCAGTTTCTATTTACTGGAAGTGTTTAGGAGTGACTTACCTATTCCAGTAAATATAGACCGCTGGAGATTTTCCTGAGAGAGACCAGCGAAAACTCCCTATAACCTTATACACAAATCACACTTGCGTATGCTCTATACAGCACTAATGGTACTGCGATTTTATGCAAAAGCTCATAAAGGGGTATCCAGTTGCGCTATTTCTATCGCACCCACAAATGCGCGGTCGAATCGCACAGCATATAGGAACTTGTTACCTATCTGCCGTACAACCACGGGTCGTTGTACAAACTGCGACCCTCAGCCCAGAGCGTAATACAAAAACCTTTTTCGCAATACAATACACTATCACGCTCCTCTGCAAATCACCTCATGATTTGCGTATTTCAATCTATATTAACGTGAGTCAGCCACTTCACGCCACCAAGCCTCTACTTACTCGGTGTACCACGGGACCCGACTTCCGGAGTTCAATACGTTCACTCTTACGTTTGCTCACTCAAATATACTTTGTTTTTCTGTACAGAAAATTTGAATTCATTCAGGTTGGCAGCTTTACCCCCAGAGGCAATTTAAATAAAAATTATTTATACAAAATTTAGTTTTTATACAATTTTTTTTTAGAAATCGGGTAGTTTTGTGCTATTGTAGCGTGGCTACTGTCCCACCTTTAAACCAAACGAACTACTGTGTAATTTGTACTTAGCGCCCATACTCTTAAAAAATTTGCATAAACACGCGACCGTGCGTGTCTCTTACGCCGCGTGTGCAGTTCTGTACTTTGTCCGAGACACGTGTACAAAACCGTACGTCCGCAATAGCACAAATCATACAACTCTATAAATGTGAGCAATAAAACTACTATTGCCCACTAAACACAACACAGTTTCTTTCTGTATAAACCTTTACAACTAGGCCAGACTGTGTTTGTGCTTTACGCTTACTTCCTTAAATATTTATTTTAGTTTTTACTATATAGCAACAAATATCTCCAGTTTCACACAGGTCTAAATGAATCTAGCAATGATCAATAATTTAAATGATATGATTCAGATTGGATAGCCATCTTGCAGAACATACATTGATATAAACACACACATAATTATAATAATTATATATATGTACCATTCACTGGTCTCCTGAGACTCATTTACCCATTCAGTGCTTCTAATTTGCATATCAACAGAGGTTCATATGCCTGTTCAAGAGGGTAGTGGGACAGGTTAATTAACATTTCAATGGCTATCCTAAACTAGCAAGCAGATATTAACTAAATCCTAGAGGTAAAAGAGAAAAAAAAAACTTTTTTTTTCCTGTGTGTAATTCTTACATCAAGTATTCATCTCTTAACTCTCACTAGGCCCAATTGAAACTATTTGTAATTGACTATGGCATGGGTTAAATAAATGCATTGGTAACTCATAAATCGTGCTTGATGTGACCAAGGAAAGCTGATTATTCTGAGCAGACTGAAAATCAGCTATTCAGAAAATGACCCTCCCAAACTTACCGTTGCTCCTTCCCCTTCCACATCCATGAGGATTACACAAAATGGTGGACAGGCCATGTGGCTAGTCCAAAATGGAGGACAGACCATGCGGCTTTCTTTGTCACAAAAAAATCACACATCATACAAGCACCAGAAATTAATTTAGGCCTGAGTTAAAAAAAAAAACTATATCAAGGCTATGCAGCAACTTTTAAATATACTTTTAAACCTACTTAAACAGATAAACAATCCAATCTGAATCAAACACAATATGACTTATTTGAACCTTGTTTTGCAACAATAAAAATACATTTTAGCATCTTAAATATTATGAGAAACGCCTTGTCCCTTAAATTTCATATCAGCGGCTTACTGATAACACAATACATTAACGTGGATGTTATTTTCATCAGCTTTGCGATGCGTCCATCGGAGCCGGTCAATTACAGCTGCGTTTGTAATGTACAGTGCGTCATTAAGAACGTGATATCCCGGACGAACCGCCAATTGATAATGCCATTTTATATGCAGGAATGAAAAGCTATACCTTATACACACTTCAAATACACTTTACCATGAAGCCGCTGCGGCCGCTAAACGTAATACACACCCTACGTACATTGTACACTGTTTGCGTACAGAGTCCCGTACAGTGTATGGACTTTGCGTACACACGCCGCGCTGACGGTACAAAGTACACGCAGCGCGTACACACCCAGATATACATTTTAAACCTTTTACAGCAATGCAATGCGATAGTAATACACTTTAAACCTTAGCAGGGAAAGGAAGACACGACATTAGTTTGTAGTTAAACCACTGGGTTCCGACACCACAGCGTATTATTGCTGAAAGGGGGTTACAATATAAACAATACAATACAACAGAATAATGGCTACAATCAATGGTACATACGTGAGTGGATTCGCCGCGCTACCCAGTCTGGTCCTCCGTCATCTGATAGATAACGTTGTGAGTCTTGTGTCTGACCAGGCCTGCTGCAGGCTCTCTTTGTACAATTCATCCAAAACATAACACAATGGATACTGTAATATCTTTAGCAAGGAAAAGGAAAATACAACTCAGCACTGTAATATCTTTGTCCAATGGACACAGGGATGGTCATTTACAGTACAGGAGAGGTCATAGGTCGGTTTGAATAGGTGGGGGATGTCTGTTCCAACTGCTCTTGTGGGTGGTCTCCTCTGGATTCCCGCCGCATACATAATGTACAGTAAATACAGTTTATATCTATATTCTGCTCCTGCACATAACTATCCGCAGGAACATGCGATCTTTCTCAAACCAACACCGGAATGTTACCATTAAAATACCCTTCAGCTGGATACCAAACACCACCTTATAAGCTTGTTCTGTCCCCTCCTATCCTGTAAAGGTGAATCCCTTTGTTCTGTTACCATTTAAACTGCTGTTACTTTCTGATGTGGTGCAGGGAGACTATGTGTACATTGTGCACTATTTGGATTAAATATGTAATGTGGTTTGATAGCCTTCCATGCGTTCACAAACTCTACCATAAATACTCATACCACGCGCTAATACGCAGGACCGCGGGAGCGACGATATGCAAATTGCGAATATGCGCACGCACAGCAGAGCAAGTACCCGCACGGAGGCCATCTGTGCGTAGTTTGTACGTGATGTGTGTACTGCAATATTTTTCGACTTTGACATGACCTTTTCTGCTCCTTTGTTACATGCATCAACACTGCACTGATGCTAGTGAATTAACTGTTCTAAGTTTTAATGCAAGTTCTGCACTATTTTAGTATAACTGCTGCACGTGTTTTGCACTATTGGACGCACTTTAATAGAATTGATGCTGCTACTGCACATATCCATTGTTTATGCCCATTGATTAATCTTATAAATACTGCCTCCTGTGCTGTATCACGTTGGTGGTCAATATGGCTGAATCAACTGCTGCACAGGACCCGAGTAGCTTTGCGTTTATTCAATATCCACTGGGAGACACATAGTTATTCTGAGGCTGAAGCTGAGGATATATTGTATAGAGAGGCATTACAAGACCAGCTAGAGTCCACTTTACTTGAGAATGTATACCGGGAGTTATTGAGGCTTAAAAGAAAATAAATGTACTTTCTGTACCACTGCATATCCCTGTCAGATTACTATCGCGCAAAAAAGATCCCGAGGGGCTTGAGAGTAAGGAATTCACCCACTATAGGGTGCAATGACCCGAGCTTTTGCAAAAAGTGGGACGGCTTCCTAAACAAATACTTAATGGATTTTATGTTACTTATTATCGAGCAGTCTTCCAAGGAGATGAATACCATCAAAGAGAAGGTTGCGGACCTTGAGGTGGTACATAAGGTGATCCTAGAAACAGATACGTCACTTAACTGGTATGAGAAATTGAATGGTCAAATCCAAATCTAGAAAAGAGATCTCATTAAATTTAAGGCACAAATACGTGCTAAAGTAGACTAGGACTATGATAATTAAACGGTCTACAGATGGACGGATACATCAAATAGACGTGAATTTAAAAGACCATTCTTCCAGAGATGTACACAGCATACACAGGATCTAGAATCATCTAATGAATTCAACTCTACAGGGAGTGAGTCTGAGGCCACGAGCAATACTCAAGCTACACTACACCTTTTAGGGGTTACAACAAGGGCCAAGGGCCCCGGAGGAGGAGGCAGCGCCCGTATACGAGGAGGGGAAAGCAGTTCCAAAGGAAAAGGCAGGGTCAGCAGGCCCCCAAAGAAAAGGATAAAGTAGTGGTAAATTTATCAGACTATGAGTTGACACTCACTGAATTGAAGGTTCTTTCAAAAGGACTGTCACTTGTCCTCACTTGTCAACGTGATCCTCTTCAGTGGCAGGTGGAAAAATTTAAGCTACATAGGAGCTTAAAATTTAAGGAGCACTTTTCCAAGAATCCGTCGCAAATTCCATCCTCGGTTGAAATACCAGCGAAAGTGCAAGAAATCTTACCTAGGTCCACATTTTAACCAGTATCAACTAACGCTTCTGTCCGCACGTTTATGCGCTTATTGGAGCAGCAGAACGATGATTATTTAGCACAAAGACCATCAGTGCGTGACAACTTATCCAAATTGGAAAGACAAGCATTGCAGCATTTATCATCGCAAAGGAACATTATATTTAGACCTGCGGACAAGGTATGGGCCTTGGTGATACAGAACCTACAGCCAGGCCCGGCGCTACCCGCTCAGCAAGGTCCTGCAAAGCAGGTAGGCGCTGGGTCAGAGAGGTGCTCTCCCTGCTCTGCGACCTTGCTATGATGTGCGCTGTTGATGCCGGCTGCCAGCGCCTGTCACTCTGACAGACATCAGCAGCGGCGCCAGCAGCATAAACAGCAGCTCCCCTCTCCCTGCCTCTTCACTGATGGAGCCGCCCCTCTCCCTGCCTCCTCACTGATGGAGCCGCCCAGCGCTATGAAGGAGCCCGCAGCCGGTAGCAGTGTAGTGAGTCACACTGACTCATTACATGCTGCCGCCACTGAGCTACAAGTTCTAACAGAGAAAGCCCCCGGCGCCAGTGAGAGGGTGATCAGTCACATCACCCTTCATCTCTGCACCGCACTGCTGCTGCAGCTCTCAGCTTCCTGGTCTCTGTGTAGTGTGTTGGCCCTCCACTGCATGCTGGGACTTATGGGGGAGGGAGGAGGGGGAGTCACGGCAGCAGTGTGTGAGTGTATGTACAGAAGAATGAGGAGATGTCAGTGCACTCAGCCCCTGCAGTGAGGAGCCAGAGCCAGGAGGTGCAGAGTGTGGAAAAAGAAAACACATGTCAAGTAAAGAGTGTGTGTTTAGCTATGGGTGTGTGTGTTCCTGTATATACTGTATATGTATTTTCCTATGTCTGTTTAGGTGTGTGTGTGTGTGTGTGTGTGTGTGTGTGTGTGTGTTTAGCTATGTGTGTGTTTTTCTGTGTATACTGTATCATACCTCCCAACTGTCCAGATTTTCGCGGGACAGTCCCGCTGTTCCACCCGCGGGCCGCAGTGTCCCGCGGTGGGGGTGGGGGGCAGATGGGAGGCTCTGTCTCTCACTGCCCTGCTTAGCAGAGCAGCGGTGAATAGACGCTGTGCGCATGCGCACAGCGTCTATTCACTGGAGTCAGAGGGAGAGGGGGCATGCCAGCGGCTCACAGAGCGCTGTGCATGCCCCCTCAGTGACGAAAACGGGGGCATGGCTCGCGATCTTGGGTCCTCCCGTGAAGTCACGCCCCCTTCTCATAGGCCAGGCCCTTTTTCGGGCGCGCGTGCGGCTTCGCCGCGCGTGTCCCTCTTTATGAAACTGAAAAGTTCGGAGGTATGCTGTATATGTATTTTGCTATGTGTTTAGCTGTATGTATGTGTTTGTGTGTGTTTTCTGTGGGTCTGTCTGTGTATATGTGTTTTGCTGTGTGTGTGTTTTACTATGTGTGTGTATATCCATATCTTCAGATGTAGCCACACTCATCCATCCCGTGATGCGTACGTATCGTGGCATGGATCCATATCTATGGATGTAGCCACACTCATCCATCCCGTGATGCGCACGCATCGCGGCATGGATGACGCCACTAGTGTGCCCATGTCTATGAAGCGCGCATGTGTACTTCTATGGAGTGAACAGAGGCTGCAAATAGCCACAGCACGGCATTCACTACTGCTTGCCATGATGCGTATGCCGGTTCCTACACATTGCGGCAACAATGAGGCTGGCCACATCTCTATCTATCTATCTATCTATCTATCTATCTATCTATCTATCTATCTATCTATCTATCTATCTCACATTTCCGGTAGTAAATGTTGACGTGTGCATCTCTCTACTGTGTGGCGTAACGTGTATAAGCTTCTCTACTATAGGGGGTATTCAATTATGTGCCAAATTGGACCATGGGTATTCAATTGCAGGCGTTTTGAGCCCGATTTTGAATCCCTTTTTCGGACATGAATTTCCCCCCTTTTTTTGTTGAATCGGCATGGGTGAAAATGCCCCCAAATTCAAAAAAACTCGTAGATCGGCTGCAAATTCGCAGATTCACATGGTTTTTGCCAGTGCCTGACTTTTCAACAAGTCGAAAAATCGGCACAGGCATTGAATAGGGCGAATCTAAATCGCCCTAAAAACGGATGATTAATTGCCGATTTTTCAACTGGAAGAAAAATCTGGCAATAATTGAATACCCCCTATGTGTTATAACATGTATAATCTTCTCTATTGTGTGGCATACCCTGTATAAGGCTCTAAACTGTGGCGCAACATGTATAAGGCTCTCTACTGTGTGGAGTACCATGTATAAGCTACTCTACTGTCTGGCGTACCCTGTATAAGGCTCTCTACTGTATGGCGCAACGTGTATTATGCTCTCTACTGTGTGGCGTACTGTGTTTAAGCTTCTCTACTGTGTGGCATACGGTGTATAAGGCTCTCTACTGTGTAGTATAATGTGAATTGGGAGTACTATTGTGTGGCGACACTCCTTGTTAGTGAGACAAACCATATTTTGGGGGATGCCATTTCCCTATTTTTAATATGGGATGGGGCCCAATGCATATTGTTGCACCTGGGCCCACTATTCTCTAGTTCCGCCACTGCGTCTGTCTGCCCAAGAAGACCACCACACGTGTCCCTGCCCTCACCCTCCCTGTAAATCCCCCTCAGCATCCCTGCACTCACCCTCCTTGTAACTCTCCCCTCAGCGTCCCTGCCCTAACCCTCCCTGTAACTCTCCCTCAGCATCCCTGCCCTCACCCTCTCTCTAACTCCCCCTCAGCGTCCCTGCCCTCACCTGCCCTGTAACTCCTGACTTTCACTGTAGCTCTGTTAAAACGTAAAGCATTACCTATGGATTACATTATAGATAGAGCAAGCATTTCCAAATCTGTAAGACACTGGAGTAAATTCACAAAGCAGTGCATTTCAAAGCTGCCATGTTTTTGCCATTTTCAGATACTGGATTTAAAGGAGCAATATTATTGCATAAAAACATGCCTGATTTTATATTTCTTTTTATTGCGCCTTAAAATGCAGGTGACATGGAAGCTTTGAAAATTGCTGCTTAGTAAATTTATCCCAGCCACTGTCTGTATGATATCTAATACATGTAAAAAAAGATGCAGACCTTTAAGCTGTTGCAATACTAGAGGCCCTGCCACTATGTATGAAACAACCAATTCCCATTGTGCATTTTAACATATCACGAATGCAAGTCTGTCAGTCACTGTCTGCTAATTTAGCTAGGGATCTGTCTCTTAACATGCAGCCTGCTGCAGAGGGATGAATTAACAGAGCATGGTGGCATATTTAGTTACGTATAAAATTTACAGTTATTTTATGTCTATTATTTAGCTCAGTAATACACATACTGATGTATATTAAGTTCAAAATGTAGCTTTACATGATCTTCAAATTGGCCCTTTAATGTTTGCTGATTACAAGAATGTTATATTGGGATTTGTTTAATTGTATTATTCCTTCAAAATGTGTTTAGAACAATTTAATTACAGTGATGTTATAAAGTGTTTATTTAGATTAGAATGTTGAGCAAGGATTTAGATATTTCTATTAAATTTATAATATTGAACATTCTACATGCTTTTCTTATTTGGTTTTAAAGCTAGAATGAAAAAATATATAGCATTATTGTTCTACATCCCATGCAGATCAGGAATTAAGTATTAAAATTAGTGCTGGGCAACGATTAAAATTTTTAATCGCAATTAATCGCAGGATTTCATGCGATTAATAGCGATTAATCGTATTGTTATCCGACTAAAGACACTACACAGCAAAAACATTTGGTTTGCAGTTTTCCCTTAACACAGTAGCATTTAAAAAACTTTAAAAATTAAAATTAAAAATAATACTAAAAGTGCGCAATACACTACTTTTGAATTCATTATTGTCTTTAGTCGGATAACAATACGATTAATCGCTATTAATCGCATGAAATCCTGCGATTAATTGCGATTAAAAATTTTAATCGTTGCCCAGCACTAATTTTAATACTTAATTCCTGATCTGCATGGGATGTAGAACAATAATGCTATATATTTTTTCATTCTAGCTTTAAAACCAAATAAGAAAAGCATGTAGAATGTTCAATATTATAAATTTAATAGAAATATCTAAATCCTTGCTCAACATTCTAATCTAAATAAACACTTTATAACATCACTGTAATTAAATTGTTCTAAACACATTTTGAAGGAATAATACAATTAAACAAATCCCAATATAACATTCTTGTAATCAGCAAACATTAAAGGGCCAATTTGAAGATCATGTAAAGCTACATTTTGAACTTAATATACATCAGTATGTGTATTACTGAGCTAAATAATAGACATAAAATAACTGTAAATTTTATACGTAACTAAATATGCCACCATGCTCTGTTAATTCATCCCTCTGCAGCAGGCTGCATGTTAAGAGACAGATCCCTAGCTAAATTAGCAGACAGTGACTGACAGACTTGCATTCGTGATATGTTAAAATGCACAATGGGAATTGGTTGTTTCATACATAGTGGCAGGGCCTCTAGTATTGCATATCTGGTTGGAATATCTTGTATAAGCGACTCCTTATTTTGTCTATGTTGAAATTGTTGTTTTTGTAATTCTGCAGCACTTGCTGGACTGTGTTTAAAGTGGCCTACAACTTTTCTGCATTTGGCCAGGACATTGTCAAACGCACTGTTCTGCAGAGATACTGTGACAGAACGCTGGAGACTGTGCGCAGTGCAGGGGACATGTTCAAAAGGCAGGTGTCTTGCAGCAGCAATCATATTTCTTGCACTATCTGTGCTAAGTGTGCCGACTTTATCTGAAATGTTCCACTCCTGTGCAACATGAATAAAATGTTCAGCGCACGTTTCAGCAAAATGTCTCTCTTCTGTTTTCATTACAGTCAGAGCATGTGAATGTAGCTCCCAGTGTTCATCAATATAATGCACTGTAACTCCGAGGTAATTATGGTTACCCAGCGATGTCCAGTAATCTCCAGTGAGAGCAACATGTGGTACACATTGTAACGCCATCGCTTTTGTAGTACTCTCCTTTTCATACAAGTCATGTATTCTTCTTGTGATGGTGCGTCTTGAGGGAGGCTCATACGTGCTGTCATTCGTTGCGATCCTAAGAACATTCCTCAGACCGACATCTTCGACAATACTAATTGGCCTGCAGTTTGTAGCTATCCACTTCGCTATGTTATTTGTTAGCTTTTCTTGCTTTTGTTTATCTATACTTCTCCCATATGCTGTATCCAATGTAGTCTGCCGAAGCTTGCCTCCACTGTTTGTTTTAGTGGGTGAATTGCTGGCATCAACGGTGTGTATTGCATTTAAGTGATACTTCAGACTCGAAGTACTCCGGTGATAAGAAAATTCAGCTTTGCAGTGTTTACAAATAACTTTGGTTTTATCAACTGTGCCATCTGGTAGAGATTTAAAATGAAAATGTCCATGTAAGATTTCGGTTCCTTTCTCCATTTTCTGTGAAAACATTTTTAAATAAATAAAATAAAATTTATTAAAAAAAAGTAAAACAAACTGTATTTTTTGTTTATAGCAGATTAGGCACCCCAGCAATAAAAGGGAGTATAATAGCTCAGCAGGGAGACCTTAATGAACGAAGGAGGCCCAAACTTCCACTAACTCTCCTGTTAATATAAGCAATATCAGCCCCAATGTACATAAACCCATCACATCCAGTCCCACAGCGGCGTTGATAGAACTTGCGCGCACGCTGCGGAACCATTCTCATCCAGTCCCACAGCGGCACCCGCCAGAGAAGAGAAGGGCTGCCCTGCTCGCTGCAACCCACGCGACTGAGGTTTCTCCTCAGCCGCGTAACTAAGTTACCCAGTTCCGGCCAGCGTGCGCTACGGGATCCCACTCACCCAGTCCCACTGCTTGTGTTCTAGCTTAGAACTCTTAGAGCTTAGGCTCTGTATAAAAACCAGTACTCACAGAGATATTGTGAAGATGTCTCGGTCTCAAGAGGTTATGGCGGCTGGCGGCTTCCTCCTCTCCGGCGGCATCCGGTGGCTTCCTCTTCTCCGGCGGCATCCAGCGGCTTCTCCATCAAGGGGGTCAGATGAATAACTGCTTCCGGCGGCTTCTTCCGGCGCAGCAGCATTAACGGCGTTAACAATATTATCGCCGTTATTGCCTTATGGCGTTAACGCGTTAATAACGCGTTATCTTGCCCAGCACTAATTAAAATAACAGCTGCTAAGTATGAAAACACATAAACATATATATTGTTTTTTTTTAAAAAAACATACATATTATAAGATGATTTCTGTGAGTGAGCATAAAAATAATTTTTTTCATGCAAACATTTGCATTCCCAAAGCAAACCAGAGAAAATGCCCTTTGTAAATCTTTACATTGAGCGTTTAATAGTGTATGCCGAAGAGAAGATTGGACAATGGCTGTGCCAGAAATGGAAATTTTTCTATTCATTAGCCCTTTTGCAGTTTCTTCTCAGGGCTCAAACCCAATTACTTTTTTGTGTTATTTTAAAATGCTAGTACAACTTTTCACATGTATTTCTTAGGATTTTAATGAGCATAAGGAGCCCATTGTAGTTTTACCCACCTACGAGAGTGGTTTAATAAGTTAGGTAAGAAGAACTCTCACATAAGAATTGTTCTCTAATTTCCCATCTTGCCTGAGTAGGCTTCCCCTCATGGCCTCATTAGACTGCACCTCATATCAGTCATAATGTCAGTTGTACAGGTAAGATGGAGAGACTGGTGGAAATATGGTCAGACATTGAGTACATGACAAGATAGCAATGAATTTCACCTGGTGATGTGCCCTTTAGATGCAGAAATATGATCACACTATGCACCTCAGTGTTTGACCATGTTTCCACCAGCCCTGCATTTTTACAGCTGATGTCAGATAACATGACTGATATGAGATGCAGTATTAAAGCCATGAGGAGAAGCAGTGGTCTACCTGCTCTAGCCTGACAGGAAATTAGAATGAAATAGAAAACATTTCATACGTGAGAGGTCTTGTTACTTATTGAACCACCCTCATATAATGGATGCAGGGTCTGCAGTTCACATGGGCCACCGAGACTAGGGGGGCTGACACTGGACTTTCTGCAGCAATAGATGATACTTACCTGTCCACCACTGGAAAATGGTATTGAAAGAATTTTTCTGGAGATTTTCACGTGCACTCTGATGGCCCCATTCTCTCTTGAGCCGCCTCTGGTTTTACCTAATTTGTTTTCTGGGTTAAGTTCTGTAAACAGAAATGCAACATTTCAAAATAAACAATTCAAGCAATATACAGTACAGTACTATGCTTGGAAAATGCATTAAAAAAAATCCAATGGGGTAAGGCCATCTGAGGTTGTTCACTTCTGAAGCCAAGATCTGGTACAGAATGCTGAGAAATGGCTCTGGTGCTGATATAGGTAATGAGCATAAAACCTTTACCTGGGGTTTGAATATATGGACTATATTTTGTGTAAGTAACACTGAATTTTTTCCAAAGTCAGGTGGACAAAAACCTTATTGGCTATTAAGTATTAGAATGCCCATTGAGTAATTTCATTGAATGATAAATGTTTTCTATTGGTCAATTTCTACAGATAAAGTCAGACCCTAAGCAATGTGAAATTCAGAATTACAGTATTGTCATGGAGATTAGCCTCACAATAGCATAAGAAAAGAATTAGAACAATAAAAATTAAATTAAAAGTGTCATATACTGTAGTAAAAAACAATAAACTTACTGGATATGCATGCACAGCTCTCAATGGTGAGTAAGGTTTTATCCATCCATTGACCTGAGATTGGAAAGATTTCAGAGTTTCTGAAACAGTACATATACCATACAGTATATTCCAGTCTCAGTTACGAGCTCTATGTTCCTGCTGAAGAGCCATTACTCAGTACTTATCTATTTTAGGGGTATATTGAAAGACACTTTTCCATTGGCTGCAGATTAACGTGGGCACGAGCCTCAAGTTTTTATTTTATTTACATTTTAAAGTGCTGGTGTGCAGAACACATAGCTCTTCAACAGAGTCTCTGCATAAAGTCTGAAGTTCTATTAAAAGCACCATGGCAAGTCAGTTTTTGGCTTTAGATAACTGGGTGCCGTATATGTGTAGGGACATGCTTGATTGAAGTAGGATAGCCTGAAACCATGTAACAAAGGAATATCATAGATTATTTGCTTGGATAAACCTCAGAGCTGCTTTCTAAACAGCAAATTTCGGCTTAAAATGTCCTAAGTGTCTACAGTAATGTCTACCATGCCCTATCATCTGACATTAACTAGTTATATTCTAGGTCAATTTACCTAAATTACTTGAACAGTACATTCTGATAAAAATACTGGGCGCAATAAAACAAATGAAGAGTGATATGGCTTTCTTTTTTAATCGATTGTCATAAAACTAAATATCATAGATTCTGGATTGTGAAACACTCAGTTTCATTTGTGCTGCTGGAGTATGCCAAATAAATCATTTATGGCAGAGAAATATTATCCACTCTGGGAGTAGGTGACGCTGCCTTCCCCCAGGAGGGCAATGTCCCATTGAGCATTTTTTTATGGGTAGAGAACTATTCATAAAAAGAAACATTTATCAAATGATGACAAGGTGTAAGAAGAAAGCAAAAGTGTTTTGCCATGAGTTTTACAGCCTAAGAATAGCATTTCTCTTTCTGAAAAGTGAATACGGGAACACATTTCAAATCAAATGTAAACATATTAGTACAAATAAGTACTGTAAATGTTAAGGCATTCAGCTTGATTGATTCTTGAGTGCTCTACTTGTTATAAACCTTAGCCATTGATTTTACAATAACTAGAGAAGTTTTACGTCTGTGACCAGTCAGTATATTGCATTTTTTAATGCATCATTATTCCAGGGACTTTGTAACTATTTATAATTTTGTGCAATAACTCAAAAAGTATATATACAGTATATATTTTTTTAATAGAGATGTACGCATTCGCCTAAGTTTTGGTTTTGACTCTGAAACTATTTTTGTGGTTTGGCTTTGCCCAAAATTCCCTGTGTGTTGTGGTCTTTGTATTGGTTTTGGATTCCATTAACAATGGTCAAATACAAGTAAAATCATGTAACTTGTAGTTTTTTAGTTCCAATATTACACTATATCATTAGTGTTCATTTATAGGGGCCCATTTCTCAAAATCCACATAGCCTTCACTTGTTGGGGCACACTCTGCACATGCCCAGAAAAAAAAGTCCAACAACTTGTTCCGAAGCAGCTGTGTTAATATATCCAGCTACACTACTAAATTAAAAGATAATGGACATCCTCAAAACAAAAGCTCGCCTCATTCTTAGTCTGGCAGGTTTGAATGCAAATGCATTCAGGCCTTGCCAATCAGGAGGAATAATTTAAAACAAGGTGTCACCAGGGAGCCAATTACAGTGAGCTAATTACAGCTCCCCATGGGCCTGGGAACAGACTTATGATAGGTCAATCAGGGCCCACCATGTCACAGCCCTCCAACCTCCAACCAGCTTATCTATTTCCTGGTGCGAGGTGGCTGTAGGCGGCTGTAGTGATAAGTAGGGAGGCTGCACATACAGTAGTAAAGGGGTGCTGGGCACTAGGTCCTCATGTTAAAAGGAGGGTGGGTGCACATATTGGATGAGCATTAGACCCTCAAGCAAGTAGGGCGATCAGTCTATCTGTTGGGCACTAGGCTGGAGAGGAAGATACAGTAGTACAGATTCTTGGGCTCAAGCTGTACTATGCTTGTATGAAGGAGCTCTCTGGTTCCCATGCTATCTTTGTGGTGTGCAGAGGCTATCCTACTGCCACACTTTTCCCTAGCCCTTGTGCCTAGACCCCTATTCTGCACAATCAGTTTCATCTGTTCACAAAACAAAGAATAGTTTAAAATTAAAATTGCACTGGTGAGTCTTCAACTCACAAAAACTATGCTGTGGATAAAAATGCTGTACCTGGCAAATATACTACTTTAAAGTCTGACCAAAACTTTGTTATACATTTTAATTGCAAGAGAGAATCTTCTGACATTGATAAAGGTGTAAAGCTGAAGTTTACCTCTTCATTAAAAATGTACCTAATGGTTTAACTGCCTGGCAGATCAGACGTGGGCGAGGATAGCTCCAGCCCACTACCCATCGTTTAAGTACTTTGGATACTTAAAAGCATACTGTGTGGATTTCCCCATTCCTATAAGCAGGGGTCATCTAGACTGCAGGCTCTCCACTGCTTAGAATCCAGGGGCCCTCTCCAGAGCGCTTTTTGTGCCTCTTTCACATTTCATGGTGAGTAGACTGATACCTTCACAATTTGTCATCATATTGATCTGATGAGCAGCTTTTATGGAAACATGTGGCAACCTATGTTAGTGTAAGGGACTAAATGCTTCTATGTGACTACTGTTGAATTCTCACTGAATATTGGGATTCTCCAACTCTCTGCCCATCTGTACTAACTAACCATCTCTACCACTATCCTCACTCTCCATAGCTAGTTCCTGCTCATCATGTCATCCTTCAGGGTATATTTAGAATTACATTTTAACAATTGCATTCCCAAATTACTGAAACACGTAGAAACATTCCTCATTTTAAAGGCACCCCTTACCCCCCAACAAAACCTGTGTCTATATGACAATTGTTTCCTGTTTAGACCCAGCCCAGCTATAGGAAAGGACCACTTTCCCCTGACCATCTTCCTCATCTCCCAATACTTTCTACACGTTATCTCAATTCCTCCTCTTTTTAACCAGTTGTGTATTTTTTTTCTAATAATCTGGTGCTATGTTTCATTTAATCCACCATTAAGCCAAACATACTATTGACATCAAGATCCTCAACTTCCCTACCAAAAGAGTCATGGCTAACCACTATTTTAGATGGCATAAGCCCAATATAATAATGCTCCAGGAGACTCACCTTAAAACCCCTCATCTTTCCCTAGTATGTAAACAATACCCAATGTTTTCTATTCACCTGTGTCAGCTAAATGCAGAGGCACAGCTATGATTATCCATAATAATGCACCTATCGTTATTCATGATTCTATTTCTGATACTCAAGGTTGTCTTATTTTTCTTGCAGGCACATACAATCATGTCCTGAGTGAACTTGTTTCTGACTATGTCCTGAATGGGCAGCAGGGTTCCCTTTATTCTACCTTATTTAACTGTCTATCCCAATTGCGCCATAGCCTTACCATTATTGGGGCAACTTTAACACCACTCTAGAACCAAAGTTAGATAGATCATGCTCTTGTACAACTCTCATCACATGTGACAAAGTTTCCAAGATCCTACTCTTGCAACTAACTCTCTGCAAACTATACGATCCATGGTGTATCGCATACCCTCTGCGAAGGACTATTTCCATTATTCTCCACCCACAATCTTTACACACACATTGACTATTTTTTCACTGACCGTGATACTTCACAAACTCTCCTCAGGGCTCAGGCTCTTCTTATTACCTAATCTGACCATTCAGCTATTGAACTGGAATTTTTCACCACACATACTTCCAATTCATAACTGGGATCTCAATAAATCCTTACTCCTGAAGCAATACAATGTTAACAAAATTACTCAAGCACTAACTATCGTATTAAAACACTAATGCAGTTACTCCTTCCATTAATGTAAATTTCTCATTACACTGTCTATAACATAAGAAAGTTGAAACATGTCCCTCTTCTCTTACTCAGCTCCACCACTGCTACTCAAAGAAGTTAACATATTTTTTTTTAAATGTAGCAGTTAAGGGCCATCTTTCACAAATCCTCTCTAAAAAACTAGAGCTCTCTTATGGGTCCAACAGAGATTTTATAAAAAGTCTAATATGGCAGATACTCTACTAGACTGTAGACTGCATTTCAAATGCCCCATAACTGTACCGCTCATTAAATGCTCTGATGGCTCCAATAGCCATAATCTCCAAGAAATGGCCCAACACTTTCAGAAGTGTTATGCATCCCTATCCAATTTTCCACATAATACAGCTTTTACACCACCACCTGTAGACACTATTCACAAATATTCAGATTTCTGTTATCTCCATAAAAATTTTGTAGATAATATCACCTCCCTTAATGCTATTATTATGGAAGAGGAGAGTGTTGTGGCAGTTAAACAGCTGAACCTATCTATTGCCCCTAGCCCTGTCAGATTTACTGCTCTCTACTTTAAGAAATTCACAGAACTTTTGCTTCCCATGTTGTGTCTACTTTTTAATTCATTATTAAATGCCACTATTCGGACAAGATCCCAGCGGTCGGGATCCCAGCAGTTGAAATATCAATCCTGATACTACTCCGAATCCTGACACTGGCATCGCAAATAGGATCACCTTCCCAGCACTAGAATCCCGACCTCCGGAATCTCGAATGACCAAGTGCCAGAACTGTGGGGAGGGAGTTAGGTTCAGGCTATGGGAAGGGCAGCTTAGGTTTAGGCTACAGGAAAGGGGAGTTAAGTTTAGGATGCAGGAAGGGGTTGTAAGATTCAGGGGTCACCACGGAGGGTTAGGATTAGGCTACAGGGGGGGTTAGGTTTAGGCTGCAGGGAGGGAGGGTTAGTGTTAGAGGACCATGTGGGGAAGGTACCTTCCCCTGTCGGGAGTCTGATTGTCGGGATGCCGCGGTTGGTATTCTGATGCTGGCATCCCAACCGCTGGCATACCCTACCAAACCTGAGCCAACATCATTGTTATTCCATAGCCACAACTGTCATGATCCATGCCATATCTCCTTCCTGCCTCTAGGTGTCACTCTCTTCCTACTGGTCTGTCTAGCAGTTTCCACTCTGTGACCTTGCAGGGTTGATTACCTGGTTATGTGCAGCTGTGGTCTGCACCTGGGAAGCTGCTATTCATCCTCCTGCTCAGAGGTACTCCTATGCCAGATCATTAAGGCTACCTTTGTGACTGCAACGCTGTGGTTTCCCTGTGCAAGACTTAGTCTGTGCCTCCTGCTTCTCCTGAGTCCTCTAACCGGTGATTATACAGCTCTTGTGACAAACTACCAGTTCCAGGACATCATCTGTCTGTTTACAGATTCTGGTCCTTGGCTCCCTGCAACTCTGCTAAAATTGTAAGAGCATCTGATCATCTTCGTTAATATAACTTCAGTGCCTGTCTGTATTCCGCTCCAGCATTGCCTTGTTATCTGGAAGTCCTGGTATGTTTTTATATTTGTGACAGTGTGAATCTGGACTCTCCTGGTTGTAACAAAACACAGGGCGATCGGGCACAGGTAGCATTAAATGTAATAACAATGTATAGAGAAAATACCAAAGTTGGACAGTGAGTAACCCTTTTTAGTGGGAAGGAAAAAGTGAGTATTCCAATTTTTAGTATGCTGTCCTAGTTGGTGGTGCGCCCAGAGCCAGAAAGTACACAGACTTACAATGGAAGAAAAAAGAAGGCTCTTGTGTGGGCGCACTCTTAGAAAGAAGTTGATACAATATGTGAATTGGAAAATGCTTAAAACATAACTTTTATTGATATTATTAAACCAAAATTTCCCATCCCAGGGATCAGTGAGAGAATAAAGATTTTGTAAAAAATGTTAAAATGTTCTGGTCTCTTTATTTCAAAGAGTATTCGGAAAGGTTGTAGACATTGGATTGTCATACCCCCATTTCCCCTGACCAGTACAGGGTTTCTGTATTGATGGGACCGGGGTGTGGTCAAAACAGAATATTTAAGAGAGTCCAAATAGACTTAACTTAGATTTAGTAGAATGGTAATCAATGGTCACCACACTAAGGATTAAATACCTGAATGTACAAATACAATCTTTATACGCGTTTCGCCCGTAGGGCTTGTTCACTTCCGGGTTCCGTGAACCCGGAAGTGAACAAGCCCTACGGGCGAAACGCGTTTTCTGCGCGGGGGGGGGGGGGTCCGCTCACACTGTCCTCTAATGGCACCTCTGTACCTGAGGCAAATTTGACCTGCTTACCTGGCCTGTTGGAGTGATTGGAGAATCGTAAGCCCCTTCTATCTTGTGGTCTTGTCCCACAGATAGCAACACTTTAATCAGGGAAATTATTTAACCCTATCTGCACTTACTATATAACAGTGTGATTTTTGTGTATAAGGGGTTTCTCCCACATATGGGCCAAATCCCAGTTTCTTAACTGAGGCCAGGTCAGCATTATTTTCTATACCACTTATGTCTCATTATTGTCTGCAGATAATTATGGCATCAAAAATAATGTAGACAGAATACTCTATTCCGAACACAGGCATTTCTTTCAGCATCTTTCCCACTTTGATATTGGGACAAACGTTTTTTGTTATTTTGATATCAGTATACTCTTCTATTGTACAATTAATTTGCACTATACTGCTGTTGATCCAAAATAACCTATATCTAATCATGATGTTTCAAGCATGCTCTCCCTGATATTGTGGGAATCTGTTTACAATCTGAATTCTGTTATTCTAATCAATATTTTTTATGCATGGTGATATACCTCTTTCTGAATCCTATTCTCTTCTGTGAGATATAAGCTATCTTCTATTTACATTAGAGTAAAAGGGGGAGACGCCAGGGAGGTCTTCCCCGTATCATTAGGACTTGTTAGTCCCTTGTGTTAATAAATATTTGTAGTGGTTAAACCGCCCCACTACCCTATTGAAGTTATCAGCTTGCCATACAGTCCCTCTGAGAGGAACTGTCTATCTTATATATCTCTCTATTCACTCATTTCGTGGACTCTCATCCACGATTCTCGGTGCACTGTACCACATTTGTGGGAATCTCTGAACCGTGTCTAACGTGGAAAGCAGATCCACATATTTTCACCCTCTCTATCTAGTCATTTCTCTCTCCTATATCTCCTCTTGATTTCCTACTCCTCAATTTCTTATATAGGTGCACTCTCATTGGTGTACACATAAATCTCTACTACCATACCCCGCTGCCAGCGCCCAATCTCGTTCGATCTTGGAAGCAAAACAGCGCTGGGCCGGGTCAGTATCAGGAGAGGAGACTGCCTGCGAATACCTGGTGTTGTAGAGCGGGAATTAATTTCCCTTTCCATGTGATACGAGACACCAACAGCAGTATCACCACTAATTCTATCCAGTATTTCTCTATTAGTGTCTTTATATTCTTTATTGCAATTGAATGCCTCCAATTCTGTCTATAAAGATTGTATTTGTACATAATTCAGGTATTTAATCCTTAGTGTGGTGACCATTGATTACCATTCTACTAAATCTAAGTTTAGTCTATTTGGACTCTCTTAAAAATTCTGTTTTGACCACCCCCCGGTCCCATCAATACAGAAACCCTGTACTGGTCAGGGGAAATGGGGGTATGACAATCCAATGTCTGCAACCTTTCCGAACACTCTGTGAAATAAAGAGACCAGAACATTTTATAATTTTTGACAAAATCTTTATTCTCTCACTGATCCCTGGGATGGGAAATTTTGGTTTAATAATATCAATAAAAGTTATGTTTTAAGCATTTTCCAATTCACATATTGTATCAACTTCTTTCTAAGAGTGCGCCCACACAAGAGCCTTCTTTTTTCTCCCATTGTAAGTCTCTCCTGGTTGTATTCAGAACTGTGTTAATCATCCTTTCAGCATTGTCTACACTCTGGACTTTTATATGGTTGTTTATATCACCAATTGCAAGATTCTGAAACTATATTGCTGAGTAAATTCTGCCTAGGACTTTTGCAATCTTTTATGTGCGTTTCCATGTTCCTGCTATGATTTCAGTTCTGTTCAGCAATATCTAGTCTGCTATCCTGGTGCATCCTGATAAGTACTCATCCTTCTACTGCTTCACTTGCATACATCACCTGAATTCAAGCACAGCTGTACTCACCTTGCCTGGGTCCAGTAACTCAGTCTATGTATCTGCCTGTTTCAATACTCATCTTACCACTGACTGTCAATTCACATTATCCTGTAATCTAGTCATCAGTGGTTATAATATGCACTTGTCTTCACCTGTGTTCAAGATTGTTAATACAATACGTGAGCCTGTATTTTGCCATTCAAGTGACTGTTACCTGCATTTACAAGCGTTTGTATGATCACCTTGTATTCCATCATCTTACCTATTGAGAGACAATAAAACTTTATATACTTCTTCTGGCCTCAGTATAACTTCATTTTATGTACTTTCTGCATGCGCACACACAGGGAAGCATAGTAGTCATGACAACAACATGACCATCAGGATATGGGTAACTACAGGCCAATCTCACTTTTAAATGTTGAAATAAAGCTTTTGGCTAAAATACTTGCCAACTGCCTAGCACATATATCCAGATCAGATCAGTTTTATTCCTAATAGACAAGTGGACAATGGTGGTCATACCGAGTTGTTCGCTCGCTGCCGATTTTCGCAGTGCAGCGATTAAGTAAAAAAAACTGCAAAAATGCGCATGGTATGCAGCGCGCATGCGCTAAGTACTTTCACACAAAACTTTGTAGATTTACACAAGGTTGAGCGACTTTTTTCATCGCTCGAGTGATCGTAGTGTGATTGACAGGAAGTCGGTGTTTCTGGGCGGTAACTGCCCGTTTTCAGGGAGTGTGCTAAAAAACGCAGGCGTGCCAGATAAAAATGCAGGAGTGGCTGGAGAAACTGGGGAGTGGCTGGCCGAACGCAGGGCGTGTTTGTGACATCTAACCAGGAACTAAACGGACTGAGGTGATCGCAGTCTAGGAGTAGGTCTGGAGCTACTCAGAAACTGCAGCAAATTATTTAGTAGCAGTTCTGCTAATCTTTCATTCGCTATTTTGCTAAGCTAAGATACACTCCCAGAGGGCGGCGGCCTAGCGTTTGCAATGCTGCTAAAAGCAGTTAGCGAGCGAACAACTCGGAATGATCACCAATGTTACAAGGTGACTTGTCACTAATCACCTCACAGCAGAAAGGTCTTTATTGGATCTGGTGGTGGCTCTCAAGGACTCAGTTTACCGTAATCAATTCTTGTGAATGACACCCATCCATGCTGCCCTATTCCCCCTCTCCTATTTTCTCTAGTGTTGAATCCATGCACTGTGAGGATTTGACTTAGTAGTATTGCTATCATTTGTAGAGCTATTTGCTGCATATGGGTCTTTTTTCAGGTACTCTTAGGCCTCCACATGTGGTCTTTGGCTTGATATTATTGTTACTCAACCTACAGTTGAACCTTTGGAGTTTGACTTTTGACATTTCCGTCTGCTTCATGACTTTACTTTCCTGAGGCCTACTGACCACCATTGCAGTGGAAGCCTTAGTTTCTTAGCCTTAGACTCTTCAACCATTCCTCCTGCACCCCAGCAGCCAGATTGGATGCAGTTGCAACAGTTGGCATCATTCAGCAAGAATTATCAGCATGCTTTAGGCCGTGTTAATGTGGGTCCCTTGTATGTACTCACTCAAGTGGAACCCGTGGCAAACCTCTCTCAAGTTGATTCAGATGAGGCCTGTCACAATCCTGACTGAATTTCTTATGTTCTGCGACTTACCTCAGCATATTCTGCAAACATGCATCTGCTTCAAATACTAACTGCAGTCTTGTTTACTTACTGATTAGCACCTGAGTAGGAATCCCTCTGTGTGAGTAACGGCCTAGATCCAGTGTTCAGCAACAGGGCTCTCTGTTCATCACACCCAGCTGGCAGTAAAGTCTGTACATGCTGCTCCTGCATAGCTCTCTCAGCATAATTTGTATACAGTCTAAGTGTGTCTATTCTTATTGTCTGCTTCCTAGTGTTTGGGCCTACTAGGCCTCAATCCACATCAGAGCATAAGCCTGGAGTACTGCTGTAACAAGTCCTTATCACCTGACTGCAGCACAGCATATTGTGTGACTTTCTGAGCTTCCCTGCACCACCTGATTCCATTCAGCCTATCCCAGTTAACCCAGGGGTTTATCTTCCAGCCTCTGACTCTCAGAAATTGTCAGTACAACAGTCTCTATCCAGGAAGTAACAGCTCTGTGCTGAGGTCCTTCATTTCAGTGACTCTGTATGATCCAATACGTTCAATTTCCACTCCGGTTACAATTGTTATATGTACTTTGTCTTTCTTCAGTGTTTCCAGTGTTAATATTCCAGATCAAGCCCGGTGAGCACTCCAGTCCGTTCCGGTTCCATTCCAAATGCAATTGTTATTTGAACTGTGTCTTTCTTCAATACTGCCAGTGTTAAGATTTCGTATGAAGCCCGGTCAGCACTTTAGTCGAATCCAGTTTCATTCCAGATATTGGGGCTAATTCAGGTTGAATTGCAAATCGCGATCCAACCGGAATTGTTATGTTGGCCCCGCGGGTGCATGCGCAGCACCCATCCTGCGCATGCGCCCACACTTTCTGTGGGGGGGGGGGCGCAGAAAAAGTGATTGCCTCTGCCTGTCGATCAGGCAGAGGCGGTCGCGGGGCGGGGGCTCAATGCTCCATTTCCTGGGAGGAGACGGAGCATTGCAGCGGCGGGGAGACACGAATGGTGGGCGGAGGTGGACAAAAGGAGGCGTGTCGGGGGCGTGGTCGCAGTGCCTGCATGGCATCAAACGCAGCAACCGCGACAGGTAAAATGGCACCAGGACTCCTGCGGCTGCAGCTAAGCTGCGCACGCAGGAGTCGTCTTTAGTTTCTGCTCACAAGCAGAAATTGTGAAACAATCACAAATTCTGCTTGTCGAAGGGGGGGAGGCACCGGTCAGTATGCTGGGCGGCCTTGCCCAGCACTGGGCGGCCTCCAGCATACGAGAAAAAGGATAGCAAATTCTGCTGATTAGCAGAATTTGCTATCCTTACTGAATTAGCCCCATTATTGTTATTTGAAGTTTGTCTTCTTTAGTCCAATCCAGTTTCATTCCAGGCATCATTTCTGTGGCTAACCTGGTATCTTCTGTTAGCATACAGTAACTGCAGTGAATCATGGATGTTGTTCTTTAATAAAAGTTTTGTTCTTTATTATATCTGCCTCCGGGCTTGTCACTGCTAGAACACCAATGATTCTTTCAAGTCTATGCACCATACGTGGTGAAAGCCTTCTCAATTCATTTATATTCCCTCTGTGTCAGCTCCATCTGCAAACGCTTGTCCAAACCTAACCCTCTGGTGTGACAAGGCCCAAACTCCTTCTATCTTTTCATTTTCTATGGCCAATTGGCTGGAACTGAGATGGATTGGTTACCAGTTGATTGATGAGGTGGGTTGACTTGTCTATTGAAATTAATTGAAATACTTTAATGACATTGGTTCTGATTCTGTATTGCATGGTATTGCACTGTTGCAAGGAAGTGGCTGTACAATACTGTACAACTAAAATGCTAATGCTGCAGGAGACATCTATGGGAAAATGATGCCTCTTGCTAGTATCTGCCATCTGAGTGCTCCGTCTGAAGATGCAGCATTAGATCACAATTGCAACCATGGTTGCATCCCCTTGCCATGTGCATAAGCTGAAGATTACTCAGACAGGCTGTTGGAACTAGTCATCTGGGTCCAGGAAGTCTGCTTCTAATGATATTGACCCTGGGCTTGGCATGTTTACAAAATAGAGATGATGAGCCTCAGTTTTCAAGAACAGTCCCAGTCGCTGATCCCCACTCCGCCCTACAAATGTTACAGCAAGTAGAGTACAGACATCATGGGAGACCTCTATACACTTGTGCAGATTCATTCTAACAATAATTGATAAAAAAATGTTTTTTGATGTTTGAATTAATATATCTAAACTCTTTTGGAAGCCAGTAAAGAGAACCCATGTGCTCTTTTCTTTCCTCAAACAACTTTTGACATAGATTTCCTCAATAGAGTGCAGTTTAGTTCCAATAATATTTTCAACTGATCTCACAACCCCTGAGGCTGTCATGTTTGTTAGGTAATCAAGTCATAATGGAATGACTTGCTTCATACCTACGGGTGTAGTATGGTATGCCGGCGGCAAGGCTCCCGGCGACCAGCATACCGGCGCCGGGAGCCCTGACCGCCGGCATTCCGACAGCATGGCGAGTGCAAATGAGCCGCCACGCTATTTTATTCTCCAGGAGGTCGTGGACACCCACGAGGGAGAAAAAGTGTCGGTATGCCGGCTGTCAGGATTCCGGCGCCGGTATACTATGCGCCGGGATCCCGACAGTCGGCATACTGAAGACCACCCATACCTACATATCAGGTTGGATGACATGGCAGTGTATCTAGAGTCAAGAGTGCATAGATGTTGAGATGACATTGGCTAGTGACTCTCGCATTTCACATTGACACTGCTATGTCATCAACCTTGGCTGGTTTGCAGTGCAGGATATTTAGGCTTTAGACTGCAAGGACTAAATGTAATAGGGTCCAGGTTCTGTAAACGTGCAAATTTAGCACTAAACTCATACTTAGAAGTCGGCCAATCAAATAAGGGGGCTAATTCAGGTCTGATCTCTGCTGTGCATTTTCGCACAGTGTGTAATCAGATCTGAACTGCGCATCCATCTGAGCAGCACTGCGTGTGCACGATGGACATCTGCTACAGGGATCGGTGTCCTGCGATGGGATGGTTCAAATGATCAGTTCGCAAGAAGATTGACAAGAAGTGGCCATTTGTGGGTGACAACTGACCATTTTCCGTGAGTCTCCTGAAAAACGCAGATGGGCTCAGGCATTTTGAGGGAGGGTGTCTGACGTCAGCTATGGCCCCGATCAGGAGGATTCAGTAGCAGCGGCTGAGTAAGTTCTGGGCTGAGCAGAGACTGCACAAACTTATTTTTGTGCAGCTCTGCTAACGAAGCGATCACACAGTTGCACAGGCTTTTCCCTTCCCCCTGTAGGCGGCAACTATCTGATCACAGGGCAGCAAAAAACGCAGCCCAGCGATCAGATCTGAATTACCCCCAAGGTGTGAGAACATGCAAAATCTCATGTTTCTCACATTCCTGCAACTTGTAATGGGCAGATTCGCATCCAGATTTTTTTCCATTTTCAACATAAAAGTTGCCCAGTGTAATAGTGTGCTAGTTGCAAACTCACACCAAAAACTTTACCAAAAACTAGGCAAAAATGTCAACTGTGTGGATGTAGCATTTGAACTGAGGTCTTATTAGCTGTATTTGTGTGAGGAGAAGGAGGAGGGCACAGGAGCATCATCAGAACCAGGCCTCTATTAGGGTACATGCCAGATACTCCTATAGAGCGAGGATGGGCCTGGACTCATTGTCTGATCAAGAGGTCTTTCATCATTTTATGTTTCACTGCACACAGAGGTATAGCTAGGTGCCATGGTGCCCGGAGCAAGGGTATGTTTTGGTGCCCCCTCTTCTGTACTGAAATGGGTGCATGATAATTTGAAAATACATTTTTTTTTTTAAATCCTAAATTGGTGACAGGACCGATTCTAGACCTTGTGGATCTCAGAGCAAAAGTTTTCTTATGGCGCCCCCAATGCTTTAAACAGGACAGTGCACGCCAAAGTCGTGCAACAAAAATATGGGGGTGTGGCTTCATGTGGAAGGAACATTGGCACAGAATAGTACCAATTCAGATTACACCGCACAGTATTGTCTGTTATTCACATTACACTGCACAGTATTGTCCGTTATTCACATTAACCCACACAGTAGTACCCTTATACACTCTACGGAACACAGTAGAGCCCCTTATACACATTACACCACACAGTAGAACCCCTTATACACGTTACAAAACACAGTGGAACCGCTCATACATGTTTTGCCACTGTAGAGCCATTTTTACACCTTACACTACAGTTGAGCCGTTTATACACGTTACACCACAGTAAATCCACTTATACATGTTATTCCATAGTAGAGCCGCTTATATATGTTACTGTGCAGCTTCTAATGCAGAGAGAGGTGCTATAGCAGCCAGGGCAGAGAGTGGTGTAGCAGGACAGAAGTTACCCTGCTGCATAGCTACAAGCAGACAGTGAGACATATAAAGAAGGCGGCACAGGTTTAGCATTTGCCGGCTGTCAGTGTCTACTGCTGTTGCCTCTGCCCTGCTCACTACCTAGTCTCTGTGTTGATCAGTGCGTCTCCTCCTTCTGCTCTGTGGCTGCCTGTACAGCGGCCCGTGGTATAGCCCGTGGCGGGTGTGTGTGTGGGGGGGTGTTGGCAAGCAGCTTCTTGCCCTCTAACTTTTCCGGCGCCTGGAGCTTGTGCTCCACCGGAGCCACCCTCGCTACACCCTTGACTGCACAAACCTCCTAAACACATATGAGCAGGTGAGAGATGATTTGGGACCTTTTTTATGCTGTTGCAGGTGTGTGTGAGTTTCTGACTTACAAACAAACGTGCTTAGTATTTGCTATAGTATTTTGCACAAATTTAAAACAACAATATTTAGTATTAGTAATATTTATACTGTATGTGCTTGTGGTATAATCTTTTACCCCCACAAAAAACCCTTTTAATATGCAACTTCAATTTGCTTCCAAGTATATATGCTTCTATTCCTTTAGGTGTAGCCTTAAAATTGTGTGCTGTAATAGGTGTTATTGTAGAAATTGTTGTTTGGTATGATGTAATTTTTTATTTTTTTTCTCTCAAAAACTACAGGTGATTCAGGATATGGGTGTCAAACTTTGCTCATGACACCTCTGTTCAGACCACAAAGCATTCCCCAACTCCAGTACAATAACACACACTTTGTCACACACAGTGTGATAGAGCAAACCTTTGGTGTGTTGAAGAGCAGGTTCCGTTGTTTGGACCGGTCGCAGGGCCGGCGCTACCAATAGGCAGCTTTAGGCAGCTGCCTATGGGCGCCGGCACTTTAAGGGCGGTGCTGAGTTAAAAAAAAAAAAATGTAAGGCCACCGCGTCCCGGCTCACCAGTGTCTTTCCTCTTGCTCCTTCACTGCTGCGCCTGCGTCGCTAACTCCCCCTCCCTTATCATACCCGCCCCGATGTCCGGGGGCGGCACATTCACCCAGGGAGGAAAGGCACATCCGACACCGCCCACCCCCGCTATTGCCGCCCGTTACTATAGCGCCGCACCGCGCTGGCGCACTATGCTGCCTCCGTCATGTGTGTGCTGGTGCTGGGAGCCGGGAGCGTGACCGCAGTGACAGCGTCACGCTCCCGGAGCTGTACACAGGCAAGCGGGCTCGGCTCCTCTTCACTTCACGGGGATAGGCAGAGTTGCACAGCGGCTGATCCAGGAGTCCAGGACAGTATAAGTCTGAAGAGTCTGTCCTGGACTCCTGGATCAGCCGCTGCGCAACTCTGCCTATCCCCGTTAATCTCCCGCATTGCCTCCTCCTGCCTTCTGCGTCTCCTCCCGCTTATTTTATATCCCCCCCCATGGCCGCATAATGTTTTGCTGGGCTGCGGGGTCCAGAAGCATTTGAGCAGTGCAAATACCGGATTGCCCAGCATGTGACACCACAGAGCTGCCTCCCCACCTGAAGGTACAGTCTGGATGTGTAACTGCTGTCCAGAGCACCTCTCCTCTGCTGAAATCTCTACCCATTGCCTCTCTCCCTTGCGCTCTCTCCCCCCATATGCCTCTTTCTCCTCATGCCAAGCCCCCCTCCTCTTTCCCTCTTAATGCCCCATCTCTCTTCAGGCCTAGAATGTGAATTTCAGTTCACACTGTGTCCTACAAGGTGAATTTCGGCTCATTCAGTGTGCTACAATGTGAATGTCGGCTCATTCAGTGTGCTACAATGTGAATTTTGGCTCATTCAGTGTGCTACAAGGTGAATGTCGGCTCATTCAGTGTGCTACAAGGTGAATGTCTGCTCATTCAGTGTGTTACAAGGTGAAAGGGGCACCAGTACTAGAGAGTATAAGGGGTATTACTACACCGAGGGACATGTCCCCTGTTTAGTGGCCACGGCCCCTCTTCCGGAGCGCGTGCGCATGATTTTAACCTTCGCTTTTTTTGGGGGGGGGGGGGGGGGGGGGGCATTAATGATATTGCCCTGGGCTCCAAAATCCCTAGTTACGCCTCTGATATATATATATATATATATATATATAATTATTATTATTAATATTTTTTTTTTGGGGGGGGGGGTTGCTGATGATTTGCCTAGGGTGCTGGGAAACCTTGCACCGGCCCTGACCGGTCGGTTGGGATCTTTCTTTATGATACCCATAAAGTAGGTGACATAGGCCCTCATTCAGCAGTGATTGCGTTAGCAAAGCTGCATGCACGCAGCTATGCAAATGCGATCACTAAAAATGCAAGTGCAGTAGCAGGTGTTAAACACCTCCTTGCTGCATTTGCGATCCCAGTGCTGCATCTGGAGTTGCAGGCTAGGATCAACATCGTGACTGATGGTCGCGATGTTTCCTGCAAATAGCCAGCTGTGTAAGCCTCAGCTTACACAGGGTGGCCGTCACAGGGGGCCTTGCGAAGCCAAGAAATCTGCATCTTTAGATGCAGACCTTGGCCTCGCCACTCCTGGAAAACAGGGGCAACACTCCCCCATTGCTGGAAATGTTAGCCATCCTTCCCTGCACCGCCTGCCAAATGCCTCATCCTGTGAATCAGGCAGAGGTTTATGAAGGGCTGCCTGCGATCATGCAGGAACTGTTCTGCACATGAACATAACGGGGCATGTACAGTTTTGCAATAATCAGGAAACTGCGCATGGGATCGCTTGTGCGATCTTTACTGATTGAGAGGCATAGTCGAAACATGCTGCATGATCCATGACATTGCCTTGGGTCAAGAACATGCTGACATTGGGGACACTGAAGCAGATATAGGGGAGCCTGAGCCTGAACCATCAGCGGACGTAGGGAATACGGGAGAAATTAAATGTGTCAGATAATTATTCCCCAGTATTTCTCATGTAAGTGTGTGGGTTGAAAAATGTAAATATATGGGGATATGTCACACATTTATAGTTTAAATAATTTAAAAAAATGTATTTTCTTTATAGAGGGAAATGACATGGAATCTTTTGATGGGACGTTATGTACAGTATATTGTGGTAATTGATGCAAAATTGCTCACAAAACAAACAAGCTATGTGTTGTTTTCATTAATATATAAAAACACTACTTTGTTTAGTTTTTTTCTTACCATGTGCACATTTAAAACACTGTAACCATCTGTACCTTTGTTTAATGAAAAAAAAAAGAAATCAAATGTACAGTATGTTAATATTTTTATGACTACTCTTACTTTAAAAATAAACACACAAACAACATACGGTAATGACGTCAGATACCCGCCCAGCAAACGCCGGTCAAGCCTGTGTTTTTCTAAACACTCCTAGAAAACGATCAGTTGCCACCCAGGAACTCCCACTTCCTGTTAATCTTCTTGCGTTCGGCTGTGCGATTGGAATCGTCGCTAGAACCAGTGCAAAACCACAAAGGACTTTGTACCAGTACGACACGCGTGCGCATTGCGGTGCTTATACATGCGCAGATTAGCCAGTTTTTTCACTGATCACTACGCAGCGAACAACGGCAGCTAGCGATCAACTTGGAATGACCCCCCCTAGCCCTTAAGCTGCACCACCATTTGTGCATAAGCTGCACCTGGGAGGAGTGGTAGGTGAAACCACTTACAATGGACACTGAAGGAGCATCCAATGTAGCCCTTTGCCCTACTACCTTCCTTTGGAGGCTAATAAGGGCCTCGGTTTGGGCCCTTATTGCCCGAGTGAGCTCAAGCTAGAATATATCAATATTCTGGGTCATTCTTGTTCTAGCTGATAGCTGATGCTATTCATTTGTTTGTTTTGTTTTTCACAAATGTATGGCACTTGCATTTCTCTGAAATTTTCAAGTGCCATCTCCTCAACAATTGGGATGTGTTGAGGTGCGGTTGTAGGCTGTTGTGCTGTCTGGTGCTGTTTGCTGTATGTCCAGAATTACCACTGGTAATATGTTTTCTGCAGGCAGGACTGAATCCACTGCCATAATTATGATCTCCTGCCTATCTGGATCATCTTCAAGGTTAACTGGTCTCGGTGGCAGTGGACATGATGGACCTGAAAAATGAAATATAGTTTAAGTACATTTTGCACGCGTTTCTTAATGAAATTGTGGATGGGAAGATTGCAATAACTATGTACTTTATTGCAAAGGATGATACAGCGCCACTTCAAGGGGTGAAGAAGTCTGATGTGACGAAACGTATTGGGTTCCCTGCAGTGACCCCCTTGCCTATTTTAAAAGCTAAGTCCTTACCTTTATACCTTTTTACCTGATCTTGGATATTTTATGACTTTTTTGGAAATTTTATGTATCTTATTTATATGTGCTATTAAAACTGTTTGTTCAATTTTATATTTTTTGGCTCATAAATCATAAGTTTCAATACTAGTCTTTGCACATTTACACAACAGAAGTCGCCGGTACCCTTATCCCCCCCATTATATAACTATGTACTGTAGGTTACAGTGGCATAGCATCAGCCCCAGTAGACCCTGCTGTGGCTTGAGGGTGCCAGCACTATTGCTCCCAACAATGTTTATGCAGATTTTATGTGGTCTTACTGTCCACATGGAAACAGCTGAAAATGTTACTCCAAAAATGGCCACTGACTAGGAGGAGAGAGATGCTAGAGGTCCTACTTGACCTCTAGCATCTGTCAGAAAAGCACAGCAGAATAGTTTTACCCAGAAGTGCCAGGAATGCTAGCACCGCCATAAGAATATGCAGAAAGATGCATCTTCTACTGTGAAACCCCTGGCAATGAGCATGAAACCCCTGGTAATGAGCATGGAATCCAGAGCATGAAACCCCTAACTGAGCATGGTACCCAGATCATGAAATCCCTAACAATGAGCATGGAACCCAAAGCATGAAACCCCTGGCAATGAAAATGGAACCTAGAGCATGAAACCTCTGACAATGAGCATGGAACCCAGAGGATGAAAACCCTGGCAACGAGCATGAAACCACTGCCAATTAAAATGGAACCCAGAGCATGAAACCCCTGACAACAAGAATGGAACCCAGAGCATGAAACCCCCTGACAACTGGGATGAAACTCCTGACAATAAGCAGGTCATTTGAAGTAATTAGAAGCCTTACTGTGGGGCAAAATTTGTATGTGACATTGCGTGATGGGCATAAAATGGGCACAGGGGCATAACTGTGCATGCATAATGTGTAATGGACATTGCAGTGTGTGGCATAATGTGTAATGAGCATTCTGGTGTGTGGCATAATTTGTAATGGGCTTTATGGTGTGTGTGTGTGTGTGTGTGTGTGTGTGTGTGTGTGTGTGTGTGTGTGTGTGTGTGGCATATTGTGTAATGGGCATTAATGTGTGTGGCATAATTGTCATGGGCATTATGGTGTGACATAATTTGTAATGGGCATTATGGTTTGTGGCATAATGTGTAATGGGCATTATGGTGCGTGACATAATATGTAATGGTCATTACGATATGTGGCATAATGTGTAAGGGGCATTAGTAAAGATAGTAAAAATTATAAATAATATAAGGGGCATGAATCGGCTATTATTTTCCCTGTGGTGGCCAATGTCTGGGTGTATAGGTTGCAAAACTAAGGTATAAGGTAGTCTTTTCATGCAAAGACACATCTCTTGCAGTGAGGCCTCACGCTTGCAGCAAGGCCACATACCCTTGATTTTTAAAATGTCTATGGGGGGGGCGCATTTTTAACTGTTTACACTGGTAGCCAAATTGCATAGAAAAGACCGTATTGATTTTACCATAATGCCATGGGGTGGTGTCAGAAACATTTTTGGCACGGGGAAGCAACATTTATAGTTACAACACTGGTAGGTTACATATCAGTGAGTTATACTTTTTATTTTGAAATACTTATTTGTACATTACTAATATTTATTTATTTATTTATTAACAGTTTCTTATATAGCGCAGCATATTCCGTTGCGCTTTACAATTAGAACAACAGTAATAGAACAAAACTGGGTAAAAACAGACAGACATAGAGGTAGGAAGGCCCTGCTCGCAAGCTTACAATCTATAGATGATTTATGACTTATTACATGGTTTAATGGGTGTGTGGCTAAATGTCATTAATGTTTTGTGACATTCAGGGGCATTTTAAGAGAGGAGGGGACCCACGTGCAGCCTACGTTGCAGACCCCCTCCTTTCTGGCAGCAAGTAGACTCTGGCATAGTGCCAGTGTCCACTGCACATGCGCAGGTCTACGGGAACATGGCACCCGCACCTTGTTCCCGGGGACATCTTCAGTGCGCATGCGCAATTCGCTCGTAAATGGCCGTGGCAGCCATTCTCCAAGTGATTTGTGCCCCCAGGACCCAGGAGTCCATGAGCACCACACACACTGCACCCATTAAAGAAACATCTATGGCGACATTATAGATGTGTTCCTGAGTCCTGGTGGCCATTTCGTAATTATTATTTTTTAAATATTAAATTGTTTCAGGACTCGCCAACTCCCTCCTCTTCCATTTGTGGATGTGTCCTTTTGACAGGAGCATTCTTCCTCTGCTGTGTTGCTAACATCATACATACAGTACATGTTTCCTTTTATATCTAGCCTCAATACTCCATGTAGCACAAGATACCTGTTGGGAGTGAGCCACCAGGTCGTGTCCGACTCTGCTAAATTCAGAATTATTATTTTTTTGCTGAAAATGCATCTCAGTCACAATGCAATGCCAACATAGATGCATGAGGAGACTGTGCTGATTTGCATTGCAATTTAAGATGCATTTTAGGGGTGTATTACATATGTGACTGCAGCCCTGTAGGTTTTTTTTCTTTAGTGAAGTGCTGTCCCACTGAAACCTAACAGAGCATCCAGGTGACCGTGGTAATTTCCCTGAGTAGACCAGCAACACAAATCCCCAGGAAAATGTCACCCCCACAACTGATTAGAGCACGGGTTGCATGATAAAGGAACCTGGGGGCTGGTTGTCACCATGAGACCCCAGGCCAGTAAGGTGACAGAACCCCAGAGGAGAGGCAGAACACCCAGCAGGAGAAGGTTAAGAGGGGCAGCTGAGGAGCAGTAGGGAGCGGAGACAGATGGGAATGTACCTGTAATGTAGTCTCACCGTGTAGCAGCCAGGAGTGCAGCACGGTCTGATTGGAGTGAGGAGATTCCCAGAGGCCAGGAATATGGAGATGGCAGGAAAGGTCTGGGGTCAGCGGCTGTGGCATCGACACAGAGAACTGCCACAGTGACAGAATCCCGTATTCATTGAGCCGGTGCTAAGACCAACAGAAGACCCGGGCAGTGAGTACTCCAGAAGTTTCACGATGAGTACCCCTGCTGGAAGACTAAGAGACATAGATTTGGCAGTATAAAAACTTGTTAACTATTTATTAATAACATACCAAGAATATTTAAATATGCTTAGTTAAACTAAAGTATGGTGGCAGAGAAAGGACGGCTGTACTCAGCCCACTCAAACATTGGGACAAACACAAACAACCTGCAGTGCCTCCTGATATCTTCAAGGGTGTAGACAAACCAATAAATCTCAGCAGCTACCAACAACAGGTATCCACTCAACCCTCTAATATGACTACTCACCTGGTACGGTGATGACGCTGTCCCCGTCAGGTTGGTTCAGCAACCAAACAATTCAACAAAGTTGAGCACACCCAAAACCATAAACTTGATCAACTTAACCAAATCTGCACCCGAAGTGGTGACCTGCCTTTCTTTCCCGCAAAAGCGAAGGTCTGACTACAGAAGCTTCGCACCGCCACCATACAACTATGAAAGCACTGAAGCAATGCACTGAAACAGATCCTCCACAAAAATCAAAAGTCCCTCTTCAGACTAATGGACCCCATCATACATATACAGATATGAATAATGAATCTTAATCCTAGGATGTAACACCCCACTACCACCATTGGCCAACACAAATTTCGCCACTGCCGTGTTCACCTTCTTCCAGGCTTCATCAACTGCCTTGAAATCATCACCTCCATGCCAATTAAGTTGTGGCACAATAAATGACCAAATTTCCTTACAGGAGGGCCATGCTGACAAAATACAGGCAATATCATTCACTATGGAGACCCTCAATTCCAAACCTGTAACCTTACCCAGATCGTTACCACCTCGATGCAAAATCAAGACCTTCAGAACACAAAAACGCTGTGCAAACTCCAATAGCTTAGAACACAAGGCCCGCCACAACATACCACATACACCAATCCACCGAAGACAGTTGTAATAGCACCCCTGTGATGGTGTAGAGTCGTACCTGTTTTCCCCAGAGGATGCTTGCTGGTTCAGGACCATTAACGGCTTCTTCCACAGGAGCCTGTGGCAGGAGAATGGACAACCCAAGGAAGACCCCACAGATAAAAGAAAGCACAAATTGATGGTGACAACAAGTTTATTGTGCAGGAGGTAGCTGGTCACCGCTGTAAGGCCAATCAAGATTAAGTTGAAACACATGCATTAAATATCAGCACAACAAACGATAGCAATAATGCATTCAATAGCAGCAATCACTAATCACGTAAAATAGCAAAACATTCACATATAATAATCACAAGCAAATACGCTTGATATAAGAAATCTCATATCACTAAACTGGTATAATATAAACTGTCCACAAGGTGGTACTGTGCACCAGGTAAGAATGTACAGTCCCTGTGGTTAGGGTTCCGCAGTAGTATCAGTATCTTCCTCTATTAGATCCTGTGCATTAATGTCCTCCAGAGGGAACTGTGACGTGAAGCAAGACTGTGCACATCATTTGTATTCCAATAGAGGTTCTATAGGAAAGTGACTAACAATGCATTGCATGAGCTTCCAATAGAGGATGCTGTGGAGCATATGACATGCAACTCAGTGTATGCTTCCAATAGAGGGTGCTGTAGAGCAGATACTTCTAGCACAGTGTATGCTTCCAATAGAGGGTGCTGTAGAGCAGGTACTTCTAGCACAGTGTATTCTTCCAATAGGTAGTGCTATTTAACATATGGATGAGTGCACTGTACTGGAGGTAACCTTCCAATAAAGGGTGCAGTTAGTTAAACTGATGTCAGCACAGAGTGGGACACAGAGCAAATAACACAATCCTGGCACACATGTAGTGCTGCAGTTCAAGCAGCAAGGGATAAATGGCACTGTCCATCTTTTCCTTGCAATTAAAGTGGTAAAGGGGAACAGGGGATGCACACAACCCTATCCCTAAAGGCTTACTGGTAAATTGGCTGGCAGCCCAAATAAATCACACGTGTCCCTCTCCTTGTAAATAGAGCCCTGCTGTGATCTGTCCCAAGAGGGGCTGTGACTTGGAAAGTTGGCAGGGTGGTCCCTGTTGGCCTGTGTGCCCAAAGGTGGGGCTGTCTGGGGTGAGCTAGAGTACCTGTATTGTCTGCTGCTGTTGCCGTCTCCTGCCGGTCACTTCTCCACACAATGCTGCTTTGCTGGGTGACAGCCTCCCGATATGCGGCATATCCCCCCTCCTGCGGTACACACTGCTGCTCCTGTTCAGCTGTGTCCTGTCTCATGAAAGCTCCTGCTGGTTTACTTTCCTGCTGCTCCTGTGCAGCTGTGTTCCATCTCAGGCCAGCTCCTGCTGGTTTACTGCATCTTGGCACCGCCGGACTTCTCTCTAACGGGGCTCACTCTCCTCTCTCAGTAGCTCTCCTTCCTGCTTCTCCCCACACTTGACCATGGCCAATCGGAGCACTCTCAGCTTCCTGCTCTGCCAGGGATCCTGCTGGAAACCCCTGGATCCTAGTGCTGCACATATCTCCTGGGTGACATGGTTGCCTAGCAACCAGATGAAAAGGGTTTAAACCATTACAGTGTCTGGCTGCAGGTGGTTTAAACTAGGAGAGTGGGTTATCACACAATCCAACCAACGAAAAGAAGGAGCATTACTGGAAGCCATAAACCTAGCTGCCCAAAACACATATGAGTGACCAACAACCCACACTTTAAAAAAGTCAAACTCAACACCTACAAAGAGGGAGAAAGAAACAAAAACAATTATTAAAATTATTGATTTGACATTATAAAGCAATGGAGGATCTGACAAAAGAAAAAAATATTATCTCTCTATTAAATGCCCACTAGCCGAATTAAAACACGCTTCAGTGCCAATTCGAAGCAAAATAAAGACACAGAAGGGTAAACTAGGAACCAGGTGTGTAGGAATGGCGGGGAAAGGAGGGGGGGATTTAGGTATGTGGGAAAGCGAGGGTAACACAAGTAAAAACTCGACCAGAGGTAAAACCCGAAACCTGCTGAGGGACTGCCAAATTGTAATTAATATGCCCAATTAGCCAAATTACATCTATCAGTTCAGGCAAAAAAGGCCAAAACCCTCCAGACTCTGCTGTCCAACCGCAAGAGTAGCTAATCCCCAAGTAGGGTAGACAATATAGAGACGAGACATTAGACCATAACAAAATGAACAGCACAGCAGAAAAATGCAGCAACAAACAAAAACATAGAACATTTAACGTGAAGGCCTAATATATCTCTTGTAATTAGCCGATTTCCATCAGCCCAAGGCTTTGAACTCATCCACAGAAAAACCTGCTGAAGCGGCGGAGGTGGCAGCCACAATCTGAAAAGAATGTGTACCGAAATCCTGAGGGGAAAGACCGATATGAGTAACACAATGCTTCAAAACCAGCTAAATTGATATTTGGTCAAAGATGAACCATCACTATGTAATGACCAGGAACCTGCCACAGCATGCCTGACCCCTAGATATTTTTTGGCTAGAGCCACCAGAAAAATCTGCTAGTCCTGTGAAGGAACCAACGAAATCCACCGGCTTCTTCCCAGCTGTTCGGTCGTGGAATGTTTAAGTCTGAATAGCAACATCCTCTCCCTCATTAGGACAACTGGCCAAAGCAAAGTAGCCATTTGGAGGAGGCAACCAACTCCGAAATTTGGAAGGCTCCATGAAAAGCTATCACAAAAGCCAATTGCAGCAACAACACCTCGAATACCGACTCTGCCACCTCTGCAACAGCCGCATGAAGAGACAAAATAAGTGTGACATCAATGGGATGTCTCTTGTCAGGAGCAACTGGAGCCAAACACATCCAACATTTCAAGGCCTTCTGAATTAGAAAACTCTTTGTACGGACAGGCAATATTTTCACTGAAAGAAAAACGAAATACCGTACCTGCTAGGTATCTTATAACTACCGCTCTGGATCGACCAGAGACATAAAGGTGCCAAACAAAAGAAAGCATCAATTGATGCCTGCTCTTACATCTATCCCTGCGGCTATGGGAAAAAGCTTCTTACTCTTCCCAAACTTGGCGATAAACCCGGAGGGTGCCCAGGGCAATAGATCTTTCTGCTAATCCCTCCATGCCAGCTCGATGACCTGCCAAACATAAGAGGGACAGAGCACCCCGCCAGTATCAGCCTCAGGAGCTGAAGACCGAAATCTAGACCACTGAAGCTGAGACAATGTATCTGCAATCCCATTATCCACCCTCAGAACGTGTTGCACCTTGAACACAATGCTTAGTCACCAGCAAGTTAAGACTAACTGTGCCAGCACTTGCAAGACAAACAGAGATTTAGCTCGTTGTTGATTTATCGCATACACCACACCCAGGTTATTGCACCTCAGCATTATACTGCGATTCTACAGCTGCTCGTCCCAAACTTCCATTGCCACTGTGATTGGGAAAAATTCAAGTAGCAATAAATCCCTGTTGAGAACTAAGTGCTTCCATTCCTCAGGCCAAGGTGCTGTGCACCAGGATCCATTGAGGTTTCAACTGAACCCCACAGACCCAGCTGCATCGGCGAGGAGCTACAACTAGAAATTGTCGACGACTGGAGCCAACCAAATCAGAACACCATTTAAATCTACAAAAAAAAGACCCAAACTCTCAGGTCTCGCTTAATTTCAGATGTCAAGCGTATAAAATGGTGTGGTTTGGATGTACCAGTTGTCACCCTTTCCAGATTCTGACAGAAAACCCTGCTGATGAGAACAACCCTGCAGCAAAGTTCAACAGACCCAGAGAGACTGGGCCTGGTGAAGAGTAATCTTTTGCACCGCCACATACATGGCAATAGTGTCACGCAACTTTCACACCTTGTCCTGAGTCAGCCTGCAAGATTCTGCCACTGTATTTGTTTTGATCACTAGAAAAGACAAGCAAGTAAGGGTCCCAGATAAAACAAATATTTGAAAAGTGCTGATATTTAGCACAAAAGCAGTATACTTTTATGTAGAGATGGGCGGCTTTGGTTCTCTGAGAACCGAACCCCCCAAACTTCACATCCCGAGCCTGGATCCGAGCCCAGCTCTGTACTTCCCGCCAGACTCAGAAACCAGAACGAGGCAAAAAGTCATTATCCCGCTGTCGGATTCTCGCGGGTTTTGGATTCCATATAAGGTGTCGCCGCCATTTTCACTTCAGTCCTGGAGAGTGAAGCAAGAGGATGTGTCTCTCTCCTCAGTGTTTGTCCGTGTGGGAAAGTGGTGTGGCAAGTCGACCTGCTCTTATGTGTCATTCCAGTGCTGCCTTGTGCTGCATCAGTCCAGTGGTGGTGTCTTGTGCTGCATCAGTCCAGTCACAGTGGTGTGTCTAGTGCTGTTGTATAAGTCCAGTGCAGTGGTGCTGTGTTGTGCTGCATCAGTCGAGTTGTGGTATCCTGTGCTGCCATAAGTCCAGTGGTACTGCCGTGTAAATCCAGTGGCACTGCCATATAAGTCCAGTGATATTGCCGTATAAGTCCAGTGGTACTGCTGTATAAGTCCAGTCCAGTGGTACTGCCATAAAAGTCCAGTGATACTGCCGTAAAAGTCCAGTCCAGTTGTACTGCGATATAAGTCCAGTCCAGTGGTACTGCCGTATAAGTCCAGTGGTACTGCCATATAAGTCCAGTGGTACTGCTGTGTTAGTCCAGTGGTACTGCCGTGTAAGTCCAGTCCAGTGATACTGCCGTAAAAGTCCAGTCCAGTTGTACTGCGATATAAATCCAGTCCAGTGGTGCTGCCTTATAAGTCCAGTAATACTGCCATATAAGTCCAGTCCAGTGGTACTGCCATATAAGTCCAGTCCAGTGGTACTGCCGAATATGTCCAGTGCTACTGCCATAAAAGTCCAGTGGTGCTGTCCTGTGCTGTATATTTTTTACTCCAAATAAAGGGGTTATTAACATTTAATCCAAATAATTTTTACAGGGTTTGCCCTGTGTGGTGTAGGGGTATGCTCTCCTGTGCTGCATATCATTATATAACTCCAAAAAAATAACGGAAAACAAAAATATGGAGGATAAAATAGGGAAAGATCAAGATCCACTTCCTCCTAGTGCTGAAGCTGCTGCCACTAGTCAAGGCCAAGGCCGATGCCCAATGTGATAGCAGAGGGCATGTAAAATCCAAAAAGCCAAATATAAGTAAAAAGAAACAAAAAAAGAAATTTAAATGGTCTGAGCAGAAACGTAAACTTGCCAATATGCCATTTGCTACACGGAGTTCATGACTAGTGATTCAGCTTCACATTACGATGGAAGCCCTCATCCTCCTGCTAGAAAAATTATAAGAATTAAGCTGGCAAAAGCACAGCAAAGAACTGTGCGTTCTAAGATGGTAACACAAATCCCCAAGGAGCGTCCAAGTGTGTCGGTGGTTGCGATGCATGATCATCCCAACACTGGACGGGAAGAGATGGCTCCTTCCACCATTTGCATGCCCTCAGCAAGTGCTTGAAGGAGCACCCACAGTCCAGTTTCTGATATTCAAATTGAAGATGTCACTGTTGAAGTACACCAGGATGAGGATATGGGTGTTGCTGGTGCTGAGGAAAAAGTTGACGATGAGCATTCTGATGGTGATGTGGTTTGTTTAAATCAGGCACCGGGGGAGACAGTTGTTGTCTGTAGGATGAATAAGCCCATTTTAAGTGTGGGCAAAATACCAAAAAAGCCATCTCTTCAGTGTGGAATTATTTCTCCACAATTCCGGACAACAGGTGTCAAGCCGTGTGTTGCCTTTGTGAATCCATAATAAGTAGGGGTAAGGATGTTAACCACCTAGGAATATCCTCCCTTATACGTCATCTGCAGCGCATTCATCAGAAGTCATTGTCAAGTTGTGAAACTTTGGGTAAGAGTGTAAGCAGTCCACTGACACCTAAATCCCTTATTCCTCTTATACCCAAGCTCCTGCAAACCACACCACCAACTCCCTCAATGTCAATTTCCTCCTCAGTCAGGAACGTCAGTAGTCCTGCAGGCCATGTCACTGGCATGACTGACGAGTCCTCTCCTAACCGGTATTTCTCTGGAGGATACTTGAAGTGTACGCCTACTGCTGCTGCTGCTGCCGCTGCTGTTGTTGCTGCTGGAAGTCGATCGTCATCCCAGAGCGGAAGTCGGAAGACCACTTATACTACTTCAACATACAATTGACTGTCCAACAGTCCTTTGCGAGGAAGATGCAATATGACAGCAGTCATCCTGTTGCAAAGCGGATAACTGAGGTCTTGACAGCTATGTTGGTGTTAAACGTGCATATGGTATCTGCCATTGGTGTGGTGGGATTTAGACAATTGGTAAAGGTAGTGTGTCCCTGGTACCAAATCTCATCTAGATTCCACTTCACTAGGAAAGCGATTCCCGGACTGTACAGAGACATTAAGAAAAGTGTCCTCCGAGTCCTGAAAAATGCGGCTGTACCCACTGTCCACTTAACTATGGACAAGTGGAGCAGGGCAAACTATGGACTACATGACTGTGACAGCCCACTGGGTTGTTGTATTGCATCTCGCAGCAACAACAGTAGCGGCACCAGTAACAGCATCTCACAAATGCCAGCTCGTTCTTAGGCAGGATACGCTGTGTATCACCGCTTTCAGTAAGAAGCACACCACTGACAATCTCTTACGGAAACTGAGGTACATAATCGCACAAGGGCTTACCCCACTTAGACTCTCCTGGGGATTTGTGATATCGGACAACGCCTCCAATATTGTGCATGCATTAAATCTGGGCAAATTCCAGCACATAATTTGGTGGTACAGAATTTTTTGAAAAATGACAGAGGCATGCAGGAAATGCTGTCGGTGACCCGAAAAATTGCTGACCACTTTTGACATTGAGCCACCACGTGCCGAAGACTGGAGCGCCAGCAAACACTCCTGAACCTGCCCCGCCATCAACTGAAGCCAGAGGTGGCAACGAGGTGGAATTCAACACTTTATATGCTTCAGAGGATGGAGGAGCAACAAAAGGCCATTCAAGCCTATACATCCACCTATGATATAGGCAAAAGAGGGGGAATGCACCTGACTCAAGCGCAGTGGAGAATGATTTCCGTCTTGTGCAAGGTTATCCAACCCTTCAAATTTGAGGTTACTTCCACAAAAAGATGGGCCATGTGTTTGTGCCACCCATTTGGGTCGCTTAGCTTAGTCATCCAGTGACCTTGTTGCAACCTTTTGGCCTAAAAACAATATTGTGAGGTGTGAGTTTTTCAGAATAGACTGGAAATGAGTGTTATTGAGGTTAATAATACCGTAGGATCAAAATTACCCCCAAATTCTGTGATTTTAGCTGTTTTTGTGTTTTTTCAAAAATCATCCAGATCCAAAACCAAAACCCAAAAGGGTGGTTTTGGCAAAACCAATCCAGATCCGAAAACACGAGCAGGTTTCCAGATTCGAAACCAAAACACAAAAAGTGCCCGCCGCACATCTCTACTTTTATGTACTAAATCTTGAATCTGAGGTAGCCGCCGATGCTGTAGATGGGGAAACATGTCATCAATTCACCATACCACTGAGTACCAGTGAGTGTGTGCCCTGCAGGTGCTGGCTGTACATACTGCAGAGCTGAGGCTAGTCACCGCATATGGAGCAGTGAGCGGAGACAGTCGGCTGTGTGGTGCAGAGATGGAGGCAGTCCACGGTGTGCCGCGGGAGACGCAGCCACCATACCTGTCTCTGTACAGCAGCGAAAGCAAGTCCTTGTGAGCTCTGTGCTGTTGACAGAGCTAACCCGCTGTGTGCATGCTGTGCATGGCGGGAACATAGGCAGCCCATTTACACACCATTGGGCAGCGGTGCAAAAGAACTCCTGAGAGTTGGATTTTTCATGGACGGAATGAGCCTTGTACAACAGTGATTACTACTGAGAGCTCCAAATTGAGGATTGGCGGACATCCTCCCTGATACGGAGGAAAGCGCCTCAGTAGCAACCATTTTCAAGACAAGGCCATCCTGCACACCAGCAATAGTGGCCAGACGATTGTGGAGCGACTCAAAATTAAGGGTAATCCATCTATATGTATTTGCTCAGTTGCCTCTCTGAAAACATATCTACAAGCACATCAGTGCAGTTTTGGATTAGGGCAATAAAATAATATAAAAATAATTGTATACATTGTTGTGATTTTATAAATAATCACTGGCCAGTGAATCTTTTTTTATACATGTTATATACATTTACAGTATTGTGAAAACAGTTTGAATTAAATAAAACTTTAGTACATAAAAGTATACTGCTATTGTGATAAATATCAGTGCTTTTCAAATATTTGTTTTGTATGGATTCTCTTTTTCGGGATGAGAATACCCGTCGAAAAGCAGCATGTATTCAGCCACTAATAGACACTGGGCCCTTTGTTTTTTTCTTATTTAAGTGAGGGGCCCCCCTGTCTTGTTGTGCGCAACAGGCACTCCTTAAGTGATAAAACAACACTTGCATGGAAAACAACAGAAAAGCACAGTGATTACAATCAAAAGGGCCTGTGCAAAGAAACTCATTGAGATAGTGCGCTATCCCGTAACCCCTGCAAGAAGACTTCACGCACCAATGAAGGAAGGTGCAAATTTTTTTTTTTAAAGTACAAGAAACAGTGCATTTCATAGGCAAGCACTTGTCTATGAATATTCCCTTCCAATGCGAAAACCCATGTACCGAGTGAGTCTAGATGCAAGGGCATTAGCCTAAAATCCAACTCAACATCAATTTTAGCCATGAGGTCACCCCGACCATAACTCCTTACCATATCCAGAGCATCATTAAATGACTGATACATCACTGAACAAAATTAAGGAGGTATAGAATCATTCACCAATGAGCCAGGTGAATAAGATAGATGATGAATGAGCCTAAATTTGCCAGGAGCCTTCTTGGGAATGACGCCCTTGAGGGAAAGAATCAGATCCCCCAAGGGTGGCTCTATAAATGCACCTGCCATACACCTGAGGCTATCCTCCTTGTGCACCTTATTCCAAAGTACACCCGGCAATTCTCGTGCTGACCGTAAATTCCTATGCACACCAACCGAAACCTCCCCTTCAATGGGCAACTTAAAACCAAACTCAAACCCTGAAAACAAGAAATGCGCATCCACCACATTTGGATACCATCCCAATCACTTTGCAATGGCATCCACATGCATGGGAGATGACACCCTATTTAGCACTGCTGTTCCCAGCTGTTCTGGGCTGCTGCTGCTCTGCCAGCCCTGCACAGGTAGAGACCAGGTGAGCTCCGTTGCATCGCAAACAGAGATGTCGAAAATGACACTGCTGACCCTGCGTACTGGTTGAATAAAGGCAGATGTTTCCCTTTCAATAATTCAGAGTCTGCACAGTAAAATGACCTGTTCCTCTTGGGTGATGACTAGGAACAGCATCAGCCTGTGGATGCGATGTCTGCGTACCTTCAAGCATCAACTCCACATCCTTGGACTCAAATGGCATAACCAGCTCCCTGTCATGCTTACGACTAAGTTCCTTATCATAAACACACCAAGCCTGTCCCCACAAACTGTGCTGCAAGCTATTAATATGATAATGTGCAAGTGCTCCCCCAGACAGGACTTTAAATAGCATGTGGCAAACACAAGGATTTAAAAGCGTCAACGCCAATGCCCCCCTTGCCTTTCACAGCCTTAAACTCTTTCTTTGCCTTCCCTGTGATGACAAAAACGTCCATGTAATCACCCTTAGCGATTTTAGTCTTAAAACATGTCCGCAGGCCACATAAGACTGCCTTATCATCGCAATGAACTCCATGAGACCACTTTGACTGAGAGTGCCCTTCTTACGCATATGGGGGCTTTAGATGACTTATCTCACCTATCTGCCTATCGCTACACATATCTAGCTGCTTGCGTGTGCATGTTACTGACATCAGACACCAGAGACGAAGAAGAAGAGGTGCCATTCTCCTCACCAGAGTCAAACCCACCTGATAATCTCAGCAGAAGACACGGTAGAAGATGTGTGGAAAAGATAGGCAGGGACTCACTCCCTCACCTGCCGTAGACTTTTTAATCCAGAGTTTTGACTATAAAAATGATTAGAATAATACAAATAGGATATTTCTAATATATTCTTTGTATTTTTCATATACTTTAGACTCTGGTGCAAACGTTAGTGTAACAGGAAAGGAAGGCTCTGTCTCACCTACCTCACCCAAATTCATGTCACTGACAAACTTGTACCTTCAAAATGTGTGAAATAGTGCGAGTTTGACTTGAACATAAAACTTGCACCTTATTACATTTAGCTCTAAGTGTTATATCCAGGTTTGCTGGCTATGGGGATCATTCCGAGTTGATCGTAGCTGTGCTAAATTTAGCACAGCTACGATCGTAAACTCAGACATGCGGGGGGATGCCCAGCACAGGGCTAGCCCGCCCTGCATGTCAGTGCCGCCCCCCCTGCACAAATACAAAAGCATCGCACAGAGGCGATGCCTTTGTAATTGAGGAGTAACTCCCGGCCAGCGCAGCTCCTGCCGCTGGCCGGGAGTTGCTCGTCGCTCCCGCTGGCCGCAGCAGATGCGTGAGATGTAATGCAGCCGCTGTGGCCCGCCCCGCCCCCCCCAATGGTCCGGCCACACCTACATTGGCCGGACCGCTCCCCCTAAACGGCGGCTTAACGCCGCCGTTCAGCCCCCTCCCGCCTAGCGACCGCCTCTGTCTCAGAGGCGATCGCTAGGTAACGAAAGCTGCCATTCATCGGCACACTGCAGTGCATGCACAGTTCCGACCCGATCACTGCGCTGCGACAAACTGCAGCGAGCGATCGGGTCGGAATGACCCCCCATGTTCACAATTTATCCTCAGGCTTCAGCTGCAGTTATTTGTGGGGGCCTTGAGGGATTTCACCTTTTTTCCTTTATGGTAACCCAATTTAGACTTGTGTTGGGGTAACTTTTGATACTGTAGGTTGTTGCTGGTTGCCATGTGCATTGGTGTTCCTTTTCTTTTATTACTGCAATTTGGGAATAACAACTTTAGCATTTGGATGTCTTCTGTCTTTCGAATAGCCATAATATGTGATTTGGAAAGTTTTGTATGGGCATGGCTCTGGCATGGTCAGAAATTGTACCGCTGAGGCTTTGATGCTATGAGGAATAAAGTTAATACTACTGATATATACATTTTGTGTCCAGTAAAGGCAGTTTCAGGACCTATCATGGTCTAACATTCCATAGTAATACCCACTTGATCCAGCCTTACAAGGTCAGTTGACAGATGATAGCATATCACACTTTATCGGGGATTTATTTAGGGTTTAGCTGAGTGAGTTGTAATGTGTGTACTGTATATATTTATATATATATATATATATATATATATATATATCAAAGAACCGAACCCCCCCCCCAAACATCACCACCCAAGCCCAGATCCGAGCCCGGCTCGAGTTCACGCCTGACTCGGAAACCAGAACGAGGCAAAACGTCATCATCCTGCTGTCAGATTCTCGTGGGGTTTGCATTCCATATAAGTCGCCGCGCATCGCCGCCATTTTCGCTCCGGCATTGGAGAGTGTAGAGAATAGGACGTGTTTCCGTCCTAGTCTCCTACATCAGTTCAGTGTTAGTGTCTTGTGCTGCATCAGTCCAGTCACAGTGGTTGTATCCTCTGCTGCCATATGTCCAGTGCTGCTGTATAAATCCAGTCCAGTGGTGTTTTGTTGTGCTGCATCAGTCCAGTGGTGGTGTCTTGTGCTGCATCAGTCCAGTCACAGTGGTGGTGTTCTCTGCTGCCATACATCCAGTGCTGCTGTATAAGTCCAGTCCATTGCAGTGGTGCTGTGAAGTCCTGCATCAGTTCAGTGGTGGTGTACCTGTGCTGCTGTATATGTCCAGTGATACTACCGTATATGTCCATTGATACTGCCGTATATGTCCAGCGGTACTGCCGTATAATTCCAGTGATCCTGCTGTATAATTCCAGTGATCCTGCTGTATAATTCCAGTGATCTTGCCATATAATTGCAGTGATCCTGCCGTATAATTCCAGTGATCCTGCCGTATAATTCCAGTGGTACTGGCGTATAAATCCAGTCCAGTGATACTGCCGAATAGTATATGTCCAGTGGTACTGCCATATAATCCCAGTGATCCTGCCGTATAATTCCAGTGATCCTGCCATATGATTCCAGTGATCCTGCCGTATAATTCCAGTGGTACTGGAGTATAAATCCAGTCCAGTGATACTGCCGTATATGCCCAGTGGTACTGCCGTATAATTCAAGTGATCCTGACGTATAATTCCAGTGATCCTGCCATATGATTCCAGTGATCCTGTCGTATAATTCCAGTGGTACTGGCGTATAGTTCCAGTCCAGTGGTACTGCCGTATATGTCCAGTGGTACTGCCGTATAATTCCAGTGGTACTGCCGTATAATTCCATTGGTACTGCCATATAAATCCAGTACAGTGATACTGCTGTATAATTGCAGTGATCCTGCCGTATAATTCCAGTGATCCTGCCGTATAATTCCAGTGATAATGGTGTATAAGTCTATTCCAGTGATACTGCCGTATATGTCCAGTGATACTGCCGTATATGTTCAGTGGTACTGCCGTATAATTCCAGTGATCCTGCCGTATAAATCCAGTGGTACTAGCGTATAAATCCAGTGGTACTGGCGTATAAATCCAGTCCGGTGGTACTGCCGTATATGTCCAGTGATACTGCCGTATAATTCCAGTAATACTGCCATGTAATTCCAGTGATCCTGCAGTATAATTCAAGTGATCCTGCAGTATAATTCCAGTGATCCTGCCATATAATTCCAGTGATCCTGCCATATAATTCCAGTGGTGCTGGTGTATAAATCCAGGCCAGTGGTACTGCCGTATATGTCCAGTGGTACTGCCGTATAATTCCAGTGATCCTGCCGTATAATTCCAGTGGTACTGGTGTATAAATCCCTTCCAGTCCAGTGATACTGCCGTATAAATCCAGTGGTACTGCCGTATAATTTCAGTGATCCTGCCGTATAATTCCAGTGGTACTGGCATATACATCCAGTGATTTTGCCGTATAATTCCAGTGGCAGTGGCGTATAAATCCAGTAATCCTGACTTATAATTCCAGTGGTACTGGCATATAAATCCAGTCTAGTGATACTGCCGTATAATTGCAGTGATCCTGCCATATAATTCCAGTGGTAATGGCATATAAATCCAGTACAGTGATACTGCCATATATGTCCAGTGATACTGCCGTATATGTCCAGTGGTACTGCCGTATATGTCCAATGGTACTGCCGTATATGTCCAGTGGTACTGCCGTATAATTCCAGTGATACTGCCGTATAATTCCAGTGATCCTGCAGTATAATTCATGTGATCCTGCCGTATAATTCCAGTGGAACTGGCGTATAAATCCAGTCCAGTGATACTGCCGTATATGTCCAATGGTACTGCCGTATAAGTCCAGTGGTACTGCCGTATAATTCCATATAAGTCCATATAATTCTGTATAAATCCAGTCCAGTGGTGCTGTCCTGTGCTGTATATTATTTACTCTGAATAAAGGGGTTATTAATATTTAATCCACAACATTTTCACAGGGTTTGCCCTGTGTGGTGTAGAGGTACGTTATCCTGTACAGCATATTGTTATATAACTCCTGAAAAATAATGGAGAATAAAAATTTGGAGGATAAGAAAGAGGAAAGATCAAGAACCACTTCCTCCTAGTGTTGAAGCTGCTGCCACTAGTCATGACTTAGACGATGAAATCCCATCAATGTCGTCTGCCAAGGCCGATGCCCAATGTGATAGTAGAGGGCATGTAAAATCCAAAAAAACTAATTTCAGTAAAAAGACACAGAAAAATAAATTTAAATGGTCTGAGGAGAAACGTAAACTTGCCAATATGCCATTTACGACACGGAGTCGCAAGGAACGGCTAAGGCCCTGGCCTATGTTCATGACTAGTGGTTCAGCTTCACATGACGATAGAAGCCCTCATCCTCCCACTAGAAAAATTATAAGAGTTAAATTGGAAAAAGCACAGCAAAGAACTGTGCGTTCTAAGATGGTATCACAAATCCCCAAGGAGAGTCCAAGTGTGTTGGCGGTTGCGATGCCTGACCTTCCCAACACTGGATGGGAAGAGGTGGCTCCTTCCATTATTTGCATGCCCTCTGCAAGTGCTGGATGGAGCACCCACAGTCCAGTTTCTGATATTCAAATTGAAGATGTCACTGTTGAAGTACACCAGGATGAGGATATGGGTGTTGCTGGTGCTGAAGAGGAAGTTGACGATGAGGATTCTGATGGTGATGTGGTTTGTTTAAATCAGGCACTGGGAGAGACATCTGCTGTCCATAGGATGAATAAGCCCATTGTGATGCCTGGGCAAGATACCAAAAAAGCCATCTCTTCGGTGTGGAATTATTTCTACACAAATATGGACAACAGGTGCCAGGCCGTGTGTTGCCTCTGTCAATCTCTAATAAGTAGGGGTAAGGATGTTAATCACCTAGGAACATCCTCCCTTATACGTCACCTGCTGCACATTCATCAGAAGTCAGTGTCAAGTTGTGAAACTTTGGGTAAGAGCATGAGCAGTCCACTGACACCTAAATACATTCCTCCTCTTGTACCCAAGCTCCTGTAAGCCACACCACCAACTCCCTCAACGTCAACTTCCTCCTTAGTCAGGAACGTCAGTAGTCCTGCAGGCCATGTCACTGGCAAGACTGAGGAGTCCTCCTAACCGGTATTCCTCTGGGGGATCCGTGAGTTGTACGCCTGCTGTTGCTGCCGCTGCTGTTGTTGCTGCTGGGAGTCGATTGTCATCCCAGGGAGGAAGTCAGAAGACCACATGTACTACATCAACTAATCAATTGACTGTCCAACAGTCCTTTGTGAGGAAGATTAAATATGACAGCAGTCATCCTTTTTCAAAGCGGATAACTGAGGCCTAGACAGCTATGTTGGTGTTAGACGTCCATCCGGTATCCGGCATTAGTTCAGTGGGACTTAGAGAATTGTTTGAGGTACTGTGTCCCCAGTATCAAATCTCATCTAGGTTCCACTTCACTAGGCAGGCGATACCGAGAATGTACAGAGACGTCAGAAAGTGTCCTCAGTGTCCTAAAAAATGCATTTGTACCCACTGTCCACTTAACCATGGACATGTGGACAAGTGGAACAGGGCAGACTAAGGACTACATGACTGTGACAGCCCAATGGGTAGATGTATGGCCTCTCGCAGCAACAACATCATCGGCACCAGTAGCAGCATCTCGCAAATGCCAACTCGTTCCTAAGTAGGCTACACTATGTAACACCGCTTTCCGTGGTATAAACAGTCTTACCTGTGCTACATCCTGTTAGAATCTCTACCTTAATTAGGTTCCTCTGCAGAGAAGTCACTATAAGTTGGGTTCTGTTGCTTAAATTGGGTGGAGTCAAGTTACACAGAAGCATGATCGGAATACTAACTTCCATGCAATGTTGTGCATTGGACATCCTGCTGCAGAAAGTGACTTCAGAAATTCTACACACATAGGGCCTAAATCAGACCTGATCGCTATGCTGCGTTTTTGTACAGCGGATGATCAGGTCTAAACTGCCCATGCGTATGCACCAAAATGTGCAGGCGCATTGCATGGGTACAAAGCAGATCGCTGCTCAGCGATACATTTGTGTGAAGGATCCGTTTGCACAGGCGTTCGCAAGGAGTTTGACAGGTAGAAGCCATTTGTGGGTGGCAACTGACCGTTTTCTGGGAGTGTCCATGCGTTTGCAGGGAGGGTTCCTGACGTCAATTCCGGTCCTGGACAGGCTGAAGTGTTCGCAGCAGCTGAGTAAGTCCTGGGCTACTCAGAGACTGCACAAAATCTGTTTGTACAGCTCTGCTAAACATGGGTTTGCACACTTGCAAAGCGAAAATACACTCCCCTGTGGGCAGCGACTATGCGAACGTAGTACTGAAAAAAAACCTAGCGAGCGAACAGGTCTGAAATAGCCCCCAAATCATTTTGGACTTGAGGAGCCTGCTCATTACATGCACAAAGAGTCTAGGGCCTAATTCAGACCTGATCGTATATGTGCTAAATTTAGCACATCTACGATCAGTCACACAGACATGTGGGGGGACGCCCAGCACAGGGCTAGTCCGCCCCAAATGTCAGGCCCGATTCCCCCGCACAAGTACAAAAGCATCGCACAGCTGCAATGCTTTTGTACTTTAGGAGTAGCTCCCTACCAGAGCAGCTCCAGCGCGCTGGCAGGGAGCTACTCGTCACTGTGTGGGTCGCAGTGACTACGTGTGATGTCACACAGCTGTGGCCCACCCCCCATCACGGTCCGGGCATGCCTGCGTTGCCCGGACCGCGCCCCATAAACGGCGACCCAACGCCGCATCCCTGTCCCCTCCCACCCAGCAAAAACCTCTGCCTGTCAATCAGGCAGAGGGGATCGCAGGGCTAAGACAGCCGTCGGCTGTCTGACATGCACCGGTGCACTGCGGCGCCGGTGCATGCACAGTTCAGACCTGTTCGACTGCTGTGCGAAAATGCGCAGCAGGGTTCAGGTCTGAATTAGGCCCCTAATTCAGATCTGATCGCAGCAGCAAATTTGTTAGCTAATGGGCAAAACCATGAGCACTGCAGGGGGGCAGATATAACATGTGTAGAGACCGTTAGATTTGGGTGTGGTGTGTTCAAACTGAAATCTAAATTGCAGTGTAAAAATTTAATTTGTCAGGTATTTAGATCATCTGACCTCACCCCGTGCTGCCAGTTTACTAGCTGGCAAGTCTCCGATGGCCAATCATCTCAGGATGCACCTGTTACCCGGGTCGGCTCCAGGCTTACTAGTGCCCTGAGTGAGAAAATTTCAAAGTGCCCCACCCACCCACGCAGACACGCTCCTGGAAAAGTGGACATGGCCTCTCAACTTTATATTATCAAACTATAAATATATTTTCACACCCCCTTTAAGCACACAATAAGCAGCCTTACACATAACGCCCACAGTAGTGTTCCTTACACATAATGTCTCCAGTATAGTGTCAGATACACATAATGACCCCAGTAGTGCAGTGCCAGATACACATACGCTCCCAGTAGTGCCAAATACACATAGACCCACAGTAGTGCCAGATACACATTATATGCCAACCAGCAGTGCCAGATACAAATATGCCTCCAGTAATGCAGTGCCAGATACACATATGCCCCCAGCAGTGCCAGAAACACATTATATGCCCCCAGCAGTGCCAATTACACATTATATGCCCCCAGCAGTGCCAGATACACATTATATGCCCCCACAATGCCAGATACACATATGTCCACACAGTGCCAGATACACATTGTATGCCCCCAACATTGCAAGATACAAATATGCCTTCAGTAGTGCAGTGCCAGATACACATATGCTCCCAGCAGTGCCAGATACACATATGCCCCAGTAGTGCAGTGCCAGATACACATATGCCCCAGTAGTGCAGTGCCAGATACACATATGCCCCCAGCAGTGCAGTGCCAGATACACATTATATTCCACCACAAAGCCAGATACACATTATATGCCCCCAAAGTGCTAGATACACATTATATGCCCCCACATTGTCAGAAACACATAATATGCTCCCACAGTGCCAGATACACTTGCCCCCACAGTGCCATATACAAGTGCCCCCACAGTGCCAGATACAGTACACATGCCCTCAAAGTGACAGATACACGTGCCCCACACAGTGCCATATACATATGCCCCCACAGTGCCAGATACACATGCACCCTATAGTGCTGCTCACTGCCACAGGCCTCTCCTGCTGCTATCGCTGCTGCTTCCACCGCTGATATTGTGTGAGGGGAGGAAAGCGCAGCATGCGCCTCTCCTGCCGCTCAGTCCCATCTCCGGTGGCCCCATGCCTGAAATTAGCCGCCGTTCCATCAGCCAGTCAAAGCCCATGGTCCGGCACCAGCTGCCGCTGCCGGTCCGTGAACTCTGATTGGCTGACGGACTGGCAGATTATTTAAAATTGTGGCCGGCTACCGCCAACCTTTAGGAGTCGGTGCCCAGTTCTTCCGCTCCTAAAGAATGTGCCTGGAGCCGGCCCTGCCTGTTACTAGTTACTATGGACCAGCACAGTATGGGCACCTCCATCTTGCCTGAGGTTAGCTGACACCAGTGCCGCTACTAAAGAATGTGCCTGGAGCTGGCCCTGCCTGTTACTAGTTACTACGGACAAGCACAGTATGGGCACCTTCATCTTGCCTGAGGTTATCTGACACCAGGGCTGGTTCTAGACCTTGTGGCACCCAAGGTGAATGTTTGCTTTGGCGGCCCCCCATCCTGCAAGGCAAAATAAGGTTGTGTGGCAAAAAATAGGCGTGTGGCAAAAATAGGCATGTGGCTTCATAGGGAAGGGGCGTGACCATGGAATATTACCAATTCACATTACACCGCACAGTAGTGTCCATCAGTCACATTATACCACACAGTAGTGTTCGTCAGTCACATTACACCAAACAGTAGTGTCCATCAGTCATATTACACGACACAGTAGTGTCACTTTACAGTACCATGTTAGAGCCCCTTACACACATTACACCACAGTAGAGCAGAGCCCCTTATGCATGTTATGCCAGGTAGCCCCTTACATACATTGCACCAGGTAAACTCCTATACACATTGTGACAGGTAGCTCCTTATACACACTGTGACAGGTAGCCCCTTATACACATTGCACCAGGTAAACTCTTATACATACTGCGACATGTAACTCCTTATACACATTGCATCAGGTACACCCTAATACACATTGCACTTAAGTGGCCCCTATGCAATGCCCTCATTAGTAGTGCCCCTAGTAGTAATGCCACCAGTGGTAATGCCCCTGTGTAGTATTGCCCCAGTAGTAATGCCTCCATAGTTATGCCCCTGTAGAGATGCCCCCAGTAGAGATGCCCCCGTAGTTATGCCCCTATTAGATATGTCCCGAATAGAAATGTCCCTGGTAGAGATGCCCCCTGTAGTTATGCCCCCTAGTAGCGCCACTTACACACACACACGCACACACATACACACACACAAACCCCCCCCCTTACATAATACTCACCAGCCTCGCTCCTGCTTCTGGACCACTGCCCCTGCCTGGCCACCTGCTCCTTGGAACTATGGGAGAGACATCATGGTGTCTCTCCCATAGCGCCGCACAGCCGCACACTGCCCGAGTTAGAAGCCAGAGTTCAGGAGTGAACTCAGGCTAGCACTGAGGGGAAGGAGCCGGCTGCTGCGGGCACCCACACAGCCCACTGCTCTAGCCAGGGTGAGGGTGGGCGGCAGGCACCTGCAGGGTGACTGCAGCCGTACCCTTAGGCCACAAAGCCCCGGTCACCCACCAGGCTTGCCCATACCTAGAACCGCTCCAGGCTGACACCACTACAGCCATTCACAGTGACTTTAATTTCCACTCTGTTATTCAATCCTGTTGTACAGTACCCTATTTAAACTGCTCCTTGGTGCCTGTACAGTGCCAGTACAAATTGTCTTTAAGATACCTCTGTGTTCTGTGTCAGAAGTGGTACTCTGACCTTCTGTGCTTTATGCTATTGTTCCTGTTACACTCTGGGATCCTGCAGAGTACTCCTATTGCCACTGTTAACAGACCTGTCTATATCCTTTTTTTCACCTGCACCTATCACCTTGATTGCTGCCTCTTTGAAGATGAGAAAGGTGTGTTTTGAGAGTTGCATCCTCAGAATTCACAATTGGGTTTGGCTCCCTTCTCCATTGGCCCCTTCAATGAGCTAGGTAGCTAAAACTTCATCCATGTTCCTGACTTATTCCATGCCTACGCCCTGTATTGCTCGCAAAGCTTCTTGTTTGCAAGCATAGAACTTTGACTTTAAAGCTGATAATGTCTGTGTCTCAAATGTGGTAGCTAATATTTTCAGTACTTGATCTGCATTCTTCTTTTCACTCATCAGCCATGATGTAACTTCTCAGAGGGCAGAGCCTTTAAGTTGCATTAATATTTCTACTTGTTGCTTGTTGCAGCATTGAGTTTGTCTTGTTCTTAAACTCTACTAGAGCACTCCCTTTCATACCGTGAACTTCTCCACTGTAAGTTGGGAGCCATGGTACCCCGAAAAAGTAAGGTAGTGTGTTTGGGTTAATCTGTGACCTTGCTGGATTTGCTGGATTTGCCAGATCGGCTGGGTTTGCTGGATTTGGTGGATTTGCCCCACCGTTGGGCAGTTCTGCCAGTGCAGGATTGTCTGTTGACATCTTCTTGTTTGGTTACTGCTTACTTTGGACTCTGAATCCTGTTCTTCGAGACGCCAAATGTTATACCCAGTTACGGTGTATCACGGTACCAGTGTAACTTACACTAGAAATGTTCATATTTTCCAGGTACTACAGGAGGTAGTTCAACAGGTAGAAACTCTGTAGAAACCAGTTCTAATTTTACTGGTTGATTGGTTCTAGGCTGCAATCATGTTCCAAAATAGATTCTATTTGAGGTAGAGGACATGAGTTGGTTAATGTAGAGGATGAGACTTTAGAGAATTTAATGTTAAAATTAGAGAATATTCTATTAAAAGAAAAACACATCTAGTGGGAAATTGCCACATTAGAAAAGTACATAGCTAATGATTTGGTACCAAAAGGGCTAAAGATACAGAAAATTGCCTCTCTTAATCAGGCCTCTGAGGGATTTGTTATGAAATGGGATCATATCTTACAGACATGTTTCATTTCCTTGATGAGTTTAATAATACAGGAGAGAACACAGGAACTAAACGGTCTAGACAAACAAATTAAGGCTCTTGAACCCCTTATAAATCCCTTTAGAGTTCTGGAAAATTTCAAAAATATGGAGGAAAAAAATATCCAAAAAATTAGGAAAAATGAGGAGAAATTATTAACAAAAAAAGAAGAAATTTTGTAGAGATAAACTTCAGACAGATAAAAAGAATGAGTCCATTGAGGATCATTTTTGGAAACGAAAGAGCCATGTGGACACAGGGCTGAGGAGATCTGGTACCTGGTCACCAGTCTTAGGTGCCAAAAGTGGTTCTACCAATCCCAAATGGATCAAATCCAGTGGAAAAAATAGAATAGGAGAAACATATAATCATCATAATAAAGGTAATTATAGTACTGTCGAGAAAGTGAGGAAGGCTGACTGGAATTCAGTCAGACATACCCCAAAAACTAAAACAGACCTCACAAATTGGATATATCGACAATATCTTGAACATAGGGTTTCTGCTCATGATCCACCGACAGAAGGGAGAACCTATAGAAAACCCCTCTGGAAATCTAATAGGAGGAGAGATTGGAATAATTTTGAACTATATCATCACATGCAACAGGGAACATCATGCGTGAATGATAATTTTAGATATACAAATAGATTCAGTGATTTGCAAAACATGGAAAATTAGGATTTTTGAGATTGGAGGAGGACACCGGAGAGAAACCATTAGTGAATCTCGATGTCTCACATAAAAAAAAAGTTTAGGAGCGGAGGCATAAATAAAAGAGATCGCCACTACAAGAAGAAACTAAGAATGAAACTGAATGAGAATGGAGAAAAAACAAATCAATCCCTCGCTAAAATATTTAATCTAAGCGATCACACATTGACACCTGATGAGAGGTCAGTTTTGGAAAAAAGGTTAAAATATTCCCCTAGTAATCAAATCAATTTTTTGACCTTTTTGTTGATGTGCAGAAATTCATTAGAAAGTTATCTTTGAAAAAATATTTTGCACAACAGAATATGGAAGTAACAGATGAAAGAAAAAAATATAAACCCTTTTAAGAAGGCCTCCACGTTTAACCCCAGCTTTGCAAAGGGTTGTTTTGTGGATGTGTTTAATAAAATCATTACTGAGGAAATTAGAAATATCACAGGTAACCTTCCAGCTTATAAACATAATTTAAGTAAAAGTGAAAGAGAAGCATTGAACTGGTGGACAAGGGTGGTGTTTTTATACTTAATAAGTCTCAATACATTAAAGAGGTGGACCGCCAATTGAAAGAGGGTGCTACATATAGGAAATTAAGATCTGACTCCTCTCAGAAAGTTCTGAATAGCCTCAAAACTTTGGTCATAAAATTTAGTGAACTAGAGACCATTGATAAGGAGACTGCAGACTTTCTTGTAAATAAAGAATACTCAATGTCTGTTAGGGTCTCCTGCTCTGTGCTGCCACGTCGTCATGGCAACCAGGAGACAAGTGCTAGCGGAGTAACCTGAGCATAGCTGATACTCCGGTTCGGGTCTTTTGCTGTGCAGTGGTTACAGGCTCTGTGCACGGCAGGGGATCCGGTGCTGGTTTTTGTGCTCACAGTCTGTGAGGTCTGTGTGGGGCGTGGACAGCACCTGCTATATAAACCCTCTTCTCAGGTTAGGCAGATGCTGCTGAATCTTTGTTGGTTAGTCAGTTCCTGAAAGCTAGCTAGTACTGTGTAAACTTTGTATTTGTTTGTTGCTTACTGCAAATAGGCCTTGGGATTTGGTATTACACTCTGCCAATCCAGACCTAGCAGTAAGACTGGAGTCAGTCGTTTAACCTGCTGGGGTTCTTTTGCTACTCTGTGAACCTAGCAAGTTTGCGGCTGTATTCTCAGACTTGCCTGCCAAAATCCTTTCTCACTGTGCAAGGTGTTCAGGTGTCAGTTTAGTGGCAGTAAGCTGAACCAGTGCACTGCAAGTGAGGACTAGGATTGTGGAGACTCTCCTTGTGTCTATTATTCCATCTCTGACCAAGGAGTTTACTGCCACACCCGTTGGTAACCCTTTAGGGTTTTGCTGTTGCCCTTAGCAACAGCATTTCGGGTTCTCTACGTATTAAATCACTACATCTCGCTTCTTTCCATCTGAGCATTCCTAATACTAGGGAGACACCCAGTTTCTTAGCCTTTGGGCTTCTCTGTTCACTTTGTGTTTATTTTGTTACCCTATCACCTTCTGTGTATGTAATGTCATATTCCCCAGTCTGTCTGTGAGTTCATTTGTTTTGCATCCCTCACCGTTCAGACACCAGTACATTCCTGCTGGCACTGGTGTGCATAACATATTCAGCAGCCCAATACTCCTGTTGAAATATTGTGGGAATATGGAGCATACCCCTCAAAATACTTTGCAACAGGTGGTCGATCAGGTGCAGGTCCTAACTCGACAATTTAATGATTTGTCCATTAAAATGCACACCTCACAGGCCGCTGGCAGAGCTCCCGCAGCAGCAGTACCTTCAGGGGTTAAAGAGCCGAAAGTAAATCTCCCGGATCGTTTTTCTGGAGATCACTCGCAGTTCTTTTGTTTCAAGGAGAGCTGCAAGCTATATTTCCAGCTTAGGCCTCAGTCTTCTGGGTCAGAGATTCAGCGGGTGGGCATAGTGATTTCCTTGCTACAAGGAGACCCACAGGTCTGGGCATATGGGTTGCAGCCTGACTGTCCGTCGCTTAAAAGTGTTGATGCTTTTTTTACGGCACTGGGCATGTTGTATGATGACCCTGACAAGATGGCCTCAGCCGAGGCTCAGATTTCGATCCTTAAGCAAGGGCGAAGGCCAGTTGAGGTTTATTGTACGGAGTTTCGGAGGTTGGCCCATGATACCCAGTGGAATGACCCAGCCCTGAGACACCAGTACCGAAGAGGTCTTTCTAACCAGTTAAAAGACCAACTGGTACAATATCCCTTGCCTGATAGCTTGGATCAGCTCATGCAGTTATCCATTCGGGTGGATAGACGGCTGAGAGAGCGCAGGCTTGAAAGGGAGACCGAGGTTTTCTTCTTTCCCAAGGGAACCTCAGACTCTGAGGAATTTTCCGAGGAACCTATGCAGATTGGGGCTACCCGCCTCTCCTCGCGTGAGAAGACGCGGAGGAGACAGCAGGGGTTATGTTTGTACTGTGGGAATAAAGGTCATGTGGTAGTATCATGCCCAGAAAAGCCGGAAAACTTCAGGGCCTGAGGGTGATGGGAAATATCCTGTCAGGCCAGAAGTCAGAATTTCCCAAGAAGACTTTTATCATTCCGGTGACCTTGAAGATCATCGGTCAAACTGTCAAGACTGAGGCCTTTGTGGACAGTGGGGCCGACGGGGTTTTTATGGACCGCCAATTCGCCCTGAAACACTCTGTTCCCTTAGTACCCTTGGCATCGGAGATTGAGATTTGTGGGTTAAACGGGGAACCATTATCCCAGGGTAAAATTACCTCTTGCACTAGCCAGATTTCTTTGTTTATTGGAGCCACACACTCTGAAAAATTGTCCTTTTATGTGACTGTCTGTACTTTTGCCCCATTGGTGTTGGGGTTACCCTGGTTAAGGGCCCACAATCCTCAATTTGACTGGGTCTCTGGGGAGATTCTTAGTTGGGGTACTGATTGTTTCAGGAGTTGCTTGAGCCTTCCAGTCAGGCTTTTGCAGCTAAATTTGCCAGGATTGCCAGGATGTTATGCAGATTTTGCGGACGTGTTCTCCAAAAGAGTTGCAGAGGTACTACCTCCCCATCGCCCCTATGACTGTGCCATTGATTTGTTGCCGAATGCTAAGCTTCCCAAGAGCAGGTTGTACTCCCTGTCACGTCCTGAGACTCAGGCTATGGCAGAGTACATTCAGGAGAACTTGGCTAAGGGATTTATCAGACCTTCACAGTCTCCAGTTGGGTCGGGGTTCTTCTTCGTGGGTAAAAAGGACGGTTCGTTGCGGACCTGCATCGACTTCAGGGAATTGAACCGTATCACGATTAAAAACTCATACCCACTGCCTCTCATTTCGGTCTTGTTTGACCAGCTTCGTACTGCCACCATTTTTTCTAAGATTGACCTACGCGGTGCGTACAATCTAATCCGAATAAGAGAGGGGGATGAATGGAAGACTGCCTTTAATACCCACTCAGGGCATTATGAATATTTGGTGATGCCTTTTGGGCTCTGTAATGCCCCGGCAGTCTTCCAGGACTTCATGAAAGATGTGCTCAGGGAATATTTGGATAGATTCTTAGTTGTATACTTAGATGACATCCTAATCTTCTCCCATTCCCTGGAGGAACATCGGAAGCATGTACGCTTAGTCCTCCAGAAACCACCGGCTTGGGGAGAAGCAGGAGAAGTGCGAATTTGAAGTTCAGCAAATCGCATTTCTAGGATATATTATCTCCCCAGAAGGTTTCCAAATGGAGGGTTCCAAGGTACAGGCAGTCCTGGATTGGGTGCAGCCCACTAGTTTGAAGGCGCTTCAGCATTTCCTGGGCTTTGCAAATTTTTATAGACGATTTATCGCTGGATTTTCGTCTATAGTGGCGCCCTTGGTGGCACTCACTAAGAAAGGGGCGGATGTTGCTCACTGGTCTTGTGAGGCCAAAGCGGCTTTTGCCCGTCTCAAAAGGGCATTTGTCTCGGCCAAGGTGCTGCAACACCCAGATCCAGAGCGTCCTTTTGTGGTGGAGGTGGATGCCTCTGAGATGGGTATTGGGGCAGTGCTCTCTCAGATGGGGGTGTCTGATAATCGCCTTCATCTCTGTGCTTACTTTTCCCGTAAATTTTCGCCTGCCGAGATGAATTATGACGTGGGTAACCGGGAATTGTTGGCTATTAAGGATGCACTCGAGGAGTGGAGACACTGGCTTGAGGGGGCTAAGTTTGTGGTCTCAATTCTCACCGACCATAAGAATTTGGCATATTTAGAGTCAGCGAAGCGCCTCAATGCCAGGCAGGCACGATGGGCTTTGTTTTTTGCTCACTTTAATTTTTTGATAACATATCGCCCTGGGTCAAAAAACATCAAGGCTGATGCGCTCTCGCAGAGTTTTGCTCCAATCCAGGAGACCACCGAGGAGCCATTGCCCATTGTGTCCCCATCATGTATTAAAGTGGGCATTACCCAGGACCTCTTGTCATTAGTCCTTAGAGCACAGGAGCAGGCTCCTCCAGACCTTCCTGTAGGTCTTTTGTTTGTGCCTCCTAGGTTAAGACAGCGAGTGTTCCTGGAATTCCATGCCAAGAAGTCGGCAGGTCACCCGGGTATTGCCAGAACTCGGGAGTTGCTATCTAGGGCGGTGTGGTGGCCCTCGGTGGCTAGGGATGTGGTTCAGTGGGTTCGGGCATGTGACATCTGTGCCCGAAATAAGACTCCTAGAGGGGTTCCTGTTGGCCCATTACATCCACTCTCTATTCCATCTAAGCCATGGACCCACATTTCAATGGATTTTGTGGTGGACTTGCCCAAATCCTCGGGGATGACAGCCATCTGGGTTGTCGTTGACAGGTTTTCGAAGATGGCGCACTTCGTTCCATTGGTTGGGCTGCCATCGGCCAGACGCCTGTCTGAATTATTTATGCTGCATGTTGTGCGCCTCCACGGGTTGCCACTTGATGTGGTCTCTGACCGCGGATCCCAGTTTGTGGCCAAATTCTGGAGGGCATTTTGTTCCGATCTCCAGATTTCTGTCAGCTTGTCGTCAGGCTACCATCCGCAGTCTAATGGGCAGACTGAAAGGGTGAACCAGTCCTTGGAGCAGTTCCTCAGGTGTTATGTCTCCAAGTGTCAGACTGACTGGGTTGCTCATCTGTCCATGGCGGAGTTTGCCTATAACAACGCGGCTCACTCTGCTACAGGGATCTCTCCCTTCCTTTGTGTGTATGGGCATCATCCTAAGGCCAATTCTTTTGACCCCCTGGACTCCACGCCTGGTGGTTCCTCTGTGGTTTCGGTCCTTAGAGGTATTTGGAGGAAAGTGAAGAAAGCCCTTGTGTCTGTGTCATTAGTGACCAAAAGGGTTTTTGATAAGCGGAAAAGACCCTGCAGCTTCAAATTAGGAGACTTCGTCTGGTTGTCTACCAAGAATTTGAAGTTGAGACAGCCATCTCATAAGTTAGGCCCCCGGTTCATCGGTCCTTATAAGATCACTAGGGTTATCAATCCGGTGGCATTTCAGTTAGATCTACCCCGTTCTTTGGGTATCAATAAAACATTTCATTGTTCCCTTTTAAAACGGGCGATTAGTAATCCTTCTTCCAGTGGAAGACCTTCCCCTCTTCTGATACGTGGCCAGAGGGAGTTTGTTGTTGAAAAGATTCTTGACTCCAAGATGGTTCGGGGTCGGCTGTCATTTTTGGTGCACTGGAAGGGGTATGGCCCGGAGGAGTGGTCGTGGGTGCGCAGTTGTGATCTTCATGCCCCCAGACTGTTACGCTCTTTCTTCTCGCAGTTCCCCGATAAACCCGGTGGTAGGGGTTCTTTGACCCCTTGTCAGAGGGGGGGTACTGTTAGGGTCTCCTGCTCTGTGCTGCCACGTCGTCATGGCAACCGGGAGACAAGTGCTAGCGGAGTATCCTGAGCTTAGCTGATACTCCGGTTCGGGTCTTTTGCTGTGCAGTGGTTACAGGCTCTGTGCACGGCAGGGGATCCGGTGCTGGTTTTTGTGCTCACAGTCTGTGAGGTCTGAGTGGGGCGTGGACAGCACCTGCTATATAAACCCTCTTCTCAGGTTAGGCAGATGCTGCTGAATCTTTGTTGGTTAGTCAGTTCCTGAAAGCTAGCTAGTACTGTGTAAACTTTGTATTTGTTTGTTGCTTACTGCAAATAGGCCTTGGGATTTGGTATTACACTCTGCCAATCCAGACCTAGCAGTAAGACTGGAGTCAGTCGTTTAACCTGCTGGGGTTCTTTTGCTACTCTGTGAACCTAGCAAGTTTGCTGCTGTATTCTCAGACTTGCCTGCCAAAATCCTTTCTCACTGTGCAAGGTGTTCAGGTGTCAGTTTAGTGGCAGTAAGCTGAACCAGTGCACTGCAAGTGAGGACTAGGATTGTGGAGGCTCTCCTTGTGTCTATTATTCCATCTCTGACCAAGGAGTTTACTGCCACACCCGTTGGTAACCCTTTAGGGTTTTGCTGTTGCCCTTAGCAACAGCATTTTGGGTTCTCTACGTATTAAATCACTACATCTCGCTTCTTTCCATCTGAGCATTCCTAATACTAGGGAGACACCCAGTTTCTTAGCCTTTGGGCTTCTCTGTTCACTTTGTGTTTATTTTGTTACCCTATCACCTTCTGTGTATGTAATGTCATATTCCCCAGTCTGTCTGTGAGTTCATTTGTTTTGCATCCCTCACCGTTCAGACACCAGTACATTCCTGCTGGCACTGGTGTGCATAACAATGTCTGTTCTATATCTTCTACCCAAGATCCATAAAAGTGAGGTTGATCCATAGCCGGAACCAATTCTATTACTTCCAATCTTTCTTTTTTTTAATAGACTATCATTTACAACCATTAGTGGTTAAGAATAAGCACCATCTTAAAGATACAAAGGATGTTCTTAAAAAGTTGAGTAAGGTAGGTAATACAGAAGGCCATTTTCTCATTACAGGAGATGTTAAATCACTTTATACCATCATTAAACATGTCAATGGTATAAAAGTGATTAGAGACACCTTGGAGGAGACTGATATGGAAATTGATCTGCAAAAAATGATTGTGGAGTGAATAGAACTTATCCTATACCATAATTATTTTAATTTTGATGGCACTTTCTATAACCAAGAGATTGGTACAGTGACGGGGACCAGGTTGGCCCCCAGTTTTGCCAACATATTTATGACCAAATGGGAGGAGTCCTCCGCTTGGCAAGGGCATGACTGGGTGGCAAACCTGGTCCACTTGTAGCGTTATATAGATGACTTCTTATTCATATGGAAGGGCGATGTAGATTCTCTTAATGATTTCTGCCAATACCTTAATAGAAATGACCTGAATATAAACCTTTTTTTCGATAAGCAGTGAGAAAGGAAACTTTCTCAATTTAAATATATATATATTCCATAGACAAAAAACCTTACGGTTTCACATGTCCCATTAAGGCTTCTTAGACATGATCGAAATTTCAGAAACCTGTTGTAACTCTTCCACTCAAACTCCAAAAAGCAATGAAATTCCGATCATTAAGGCTGACGCCTTAATGGACGTGTTCCTTGCGCAATACAGATATGGTATGCCATCACAGCCTGTGGGTAAGTGCAGATTCAGCACTCTCACAGAGTGAGATTGCTGTCACTCACACAATGGTGGAGCTGCTAATTCACAGATTTGTGTGCTCATTGGAATACACACATGCAGTCTATGCAACTGAAGGTCTGAGCGGAAGACAAAACTGCTCAGATGAGGTAAGAGTGTTGTTGATTGGAGGGAGGAAATCGGTGTGGATGGGGTAACAGAAGTGTGTGGATAGAGGGAACACTAAGCAGCACTAATGGGGGGGACAAAGAAACACGGGGTAATTCAGACCGCAGCAGCAGCGATTGCAGTCTGAATTAGTTTGAGGTGCGCACGTGCAATGGCCGCACTGCGCGTGCGTACCCCAGGAGCCCAGTGAGATGCTATCACCCTGCCTGATTGATAGGCAGAGGTGGTTGCGGGGAAGGAAGGGGGCGAGCAAACAGCGTTAGAATGCCATTGGCAGGGCATGGTCTGCACAACGGAGGCGTTTCCGGACCACTGGGGGGTGGGCTGTGGCGGTTATCCCCCTGCCAAGAGCGCAGGATCCACTAAATTTACCTTCAGGATGTCAGCTACATGAATGGGGTAAGAGTGGTGTGGATAGGGGGTAGATTAAGCAGCAAGTATGGGAAGGGAGACAGAGCGGTGTAGATGGGGGAAATGGTGCAGATGGGTTGAAAACACTGGCATGGATGGGTAGAAAACTGGTGCAGATGGGAGAGAAGACAGTGTGCTATGTATTGGAGGAGGCAGAGTGACGTTGAAGAAGGAAACACTGAGCAGCACAGAGAAAAGGAAACGGTGGTACAGACAAGGCACAGGTGGGGAAAGATGGTACAGACTAGCACAGATGGGAGAACACAGCAGTAGGGATTGGGGAAGACAGGGCAGCATGGGGGTGTATAGGGGAAGTAAGTGTAGATGCATAGTCCGTAGATGGGGTATTATAGTTTAGCAAATAACCAAGATGTTTGAGGGAGCTAAATGTGTATACTAAGTGAGATGGATGTATGGAGTGAGAAGGATGTTGTAACAAGGTGGCATTGTTGTGGTGACTGAATGGGATGGTTGTGGGCACTGTGTGGGATGGGAGCACCACAAAACTGCACAGACCTTCAGTTGCATAGACTGCATGTGTGTATTCCAATGAGCACACAAATCTGTGAATTAGCAGCTCCACCATTGTGTGAGTGACAGCAATCTCACTCTGTGAGAGTGCTGAATCTGCACTTACCCACAGGCTGTGATGGCATACCATATCTGTATTGCGCAAGGAACACGTCCATTAAGGCGTCAGCCTTAATGATCGGAATTTCATTGCTTTTTGGAGTTTGAGTGGAAGAGTTACAACAGGTTTCTGAAATTTCGATCATGTCTAAGAAGCCTTAATGGGACATGTGAAACCGTAAGGTTTTTTGTCTATGGAATTTCATCGCTTTTTTTAAATTTATTTTTTTTATTCAGAAATGTAAAATTTCACTGTAAGAATAAACATTTGATTTTTTAAATGTTTAATGAAAATGTTCGTATAACATCACTGTTCTGTGCAAAATAATTTTATTTACCAAACCGAATTGTTTAAGGTCCGTACACACTTAACGATTTAATGAGCGACGTCGCTCATTTTCCCCCTCCTTGAGCGACGTCGCTCGTTTTATCGTTAAGTGTATATGCCGCCAGCGAAGAAACAATGCGCGGCCCCGCGGGTCGGCAACAATCGTCGCTGTCGGTAGGGCATGCATGAAGGATGTGGACTGTCGTCCACGACCTTCATACAGGGCTGGCGGGGGCGTGACGTCACTGAGCGATATGAGCGGTCATACCGCTCAGTGTGTACAGCCGGCCGCCGGCCCGGGAGGGGGAAACATTAGACAATGTCGCTCACAGAGCGACATCGTTTAATGTGTATGGGCCTTTAGACTTTGGTCAAAATATTTTGCAGCTGATGCAGGGAGGGGGGTAGGCGGCAGCAGCATGTAACTGAGGCTGGAGGTAGGCGTGAAATGCATTGCTTGTACGTGTGAGTGCGTGGTGTCAGGTGCTGCGCATGTATATGTGTGTGTGTCAGGTGCTGCCTGTGTATGTGTGTCAGGTCCTGTGTGTGTGTGTGTGTCAGGTGCTGCGTGTATATATGAGTGTGTCTGATGAAGCGTGTGTATGCGTCAGCTGCCGCACGTGTGTGTGTGTCAGGTGTTGCGGGTGTATATGTGTGCGAGTATCATGTGCTCCGCGTGTGTACAAGTGTATGTCTGGTGCTGCGCATGAATACGTATGTCTGTGTCAGGTGCTGCGCGTGTACATTAGTGTGCGTCAGGTGCTGCGCGTGTACATGAGTGTGTATTAGGTGCTGTGCATGTACATGAGTGTGCGTCAGGTGCTGCGTGTGTACATGAGTGTGCATTAGGTGCTGCGCGTGTACATGTGTGTGCGTCAGGTGCTGCACGTGTCTATGTGTGTGTCAGGTGCTGCATGTGTATATTAGTGTGTCTGATGGTGTGCGTGTATATGTATGTGTCAGGTGCTCCGTGTATATGTATGTGTCAGGTGCTGCGTGTATATGCATGTGTCAGGTGCTGCGTGTATATGCATGTGTCAGGTGCTGCATGTTTATTTTATTGTGTCTGATGCTACGTGTGTGTGTCAGGTGCCGCATGTGTATATGTGTGTGTGTCAGGTGTTGCGCGTGTATGTGTGTGTCAGGTGCTGCATGTATATTTTATTGTGTCTGATGCTACGTGTGTGTGTCAGGTGCCGCACGTGTATGTGTGTGTGTGTGTGTCAGGTGTTGCGCGTGTATGTGTATGTCAAGTGCCGTTCCCCTTCTTCCCATCCCAGCTCTCTCTATAGAATACAGCTCTGCACCCAGAGAGAGGGAAAGACCAGGGGGCTGATCACTGCACTGCTCACTTTTTGGTCATGAGTTCGGCCTCCTGTTTCTTCCAGTGCTGTGTTCCTGCAGCCCAGCCCTCCCTGTTGTGCCAGAGAATCAGCCCTTCCTTCCCCTGCCAGTGAGAGAGAGTCCGAGGCAGAGACACTCTTCCCGTAGCTGGCCTACCCCCAGTACTTCAGCACTGGCCATGCGGCAGTCAACAAAGGAGACCAGCAGGGGGTTCTGGCAGCATCAGCTGTGGCCGCAGCTGGATCGGGGAGGCATGCAGTGTCTGAGGTGGGCAGCACTTCCTCCGCCGCTGTCACCTTCCCCTGCCGGAGAGAAAGCCAGAGACATACCCTTCCCGCAGCTGGGCTACCCCTAGTACCTCATCGCTGGCCAGGCAGAAGTCTATGGAGGGGACCGGCAGGGGTTTCGGGGCCGCAGCAGCAGCGGCCGAAGCCAGATCAGGGAGGCCTGCAGGGTCAGAGCTGGGCAGCACTTCCACCAACACTGTCACCTCTGTGCTGGGCATGTACACCAGTCCGTACAGACGGAGGTGTCCACAACAGGCAGCAGTATAATGAGTCAGACAAACTCATTACACGCTGCCCACTGCTGCGCCGCATGCCCTCGATGGAGGAAGCCTAGATGCGGTCCCCAGCTGCAGCGAGGGAGAAGGGTGATCACATCACCCTTCAACCCGGCACCTCACAATCAGCTGGGGATCTGCAGTAGCTTCATCTCTCTCTTCCTCTCCCTCTCTGACAGCACAGCAGCCCCTCTGGGTCCCATGTAGCTCTGCCCCCCTGCTCACAGTTCACTTGGCCTCTCCTGATTAAAAAGAAAATAAGAGCCTGACCTGCTGCTCAGATGCGAGGAGGGGACGGGCGGTAGGTCCTCTGTGAGTGCAGTACACAGTCAAAATTAACTCTGACTCCTCACAACAGTGTGGACTGCGGGCGACGTCATATGCCAATTTGGGTGTGCTTGCCGCACTACCTGCCCATCAAGCCCAACGTGGTGCCATGGTGCCAGCCCCACCCACTATACGGATTCCATTTTGTATTAGGAACCCTATAACAACATTCCGACATCCCTCCCTATGACGCTGCCATCCATACACTGCCATTCTCATATATCCGTACACCGCCACTCTCATACACAACTGTACACTGTTGCTCTCATATATCCATACACTGCCGCTCTCATACATCCGTACAACCCCGCACTCTTACAGACGCACACTGCCGCACTCTTACAGACGCACACCATCACACTCATACAGCCGCACACCGATGCAGTTATACAGCCGTACATTGCCGCTCTCATACATCCGCACACTGCCGCTCTCATATATCCGCACACTGCCGCTCACATCTATGCATACATAGCCTCCATACATCTACACATCAAATCCCCGCGCAAGGGAACACTGAAATCACTATCACTTTTCCCCGGGGTGTGACCACAGCCAGCCACTACTCCGGCCACCTTCTTGTGACACCAAAATGCATCTTACATATCATCAGGGTGGTGCTGCTGTTGGGGGCAGGTTGCTGCCTCAGTCTCCTGGTTGGTGCTGCGATTGGAGGGGGTACTGCTTCCCTGTGCTGCCACTGTCTCCCGGATCATCGTGCCGCTGGCTGAATTGCAGCTTGACGCTACTGCTGCCGGGAGTAACAGCTTTCTGACTGTTGTTGCTGGTGGCTGCCTACTGCTCATTGCCGCCGGAACACTGACCGGCTCGGCAGTGATGCTGGCAGAGGAGTAGTGGCGGTGGGGTGGGGGGGTGCCTGCTCCCTTCCCTTGAGCATGCCGCAGTGTAAAAAAATCAATAATAAATAGAGAGCATACCAGGGTGAGAGTCTGTATGGATCACAGTGATTACACGGGGCACAGCATAAGGACACCTTGCTGTGAGGGGCTCTGCCCACACAGATTGCTGCACCCTCTCTGATGTCAGCCGCTGCCCTCTCGTTCTCTGGGCAGCCAGTTCCAGTGTGAGGTAGGAGAGGAAGAGAACACACAGGTGTTAGGCGCCGTGGTCCGCGATGTCCTCGCGGCCCGGCGCCTAGCAACGCCGAGCGTGCTAGCCGCCGGCTCCCTAGCAACGCTAGGACGCCGGGCGCGCTGAGCCGCCTGGACCCTATCAATGGGGACGCCACGGACGGACTGCGCTCCCCGTTGCAGGGTCAATCAAGTGAACTACACACACACTTGTCTTCTGGTCGTGCAGCAAGGCAGCTGCACGGCATTGTGCTAATCAGGCTCTGAACTTCTGATTGGAGGACTCCCTGCTAAATACCTTCTCAGTGCCTCACACAGACGCCGGTTATAGCTTCCTGCATGCTGCTTTGGTTTGCTGACGTCTGTTCCAGTTCTGCTGTGTCCGGTCATTCCTGTCCTCAGAGTTCCTGAATCTTGATGTTGTCATCTCTTCCCAAGGAGACTTCCAGTCCTCATTTACCCGCAACAGTCGCTAGAGGATCTCGTGTGGTTTTCGTGAGTGGCAGCTCTGCCGCGTGCTGCGGCCTAGGCCGCTTTATTTTGTATTTTGTGTTGGTGCATTTGCGGAGGTTTCCGCTCCCACAGTCCTCTCCGGAACTCGCTGGTGCCGGGTAGGAGAGTGGACAAGTGGGTATTTTAGTTGTCCTTTTCCCTGGCGGTTTTCCGCACATACTCTAGTTTAAAGTTAGTTTTGAGCCCCTGGCTTTGTTGTTTAGTAGAGGGCCCCTTGTTATCACCCTGTCTCGGATTTCTCTTTGTCTCCCATTAAGACCTGAGGGGCCATCGGAGTTGGGCAGACGTAATCCGCCCTTCAAACGCGGCTGCCATGGGTCCAAGCAACCATAGTCTCGCAAGAGATTTCTGACAGCACGGGCGAGACAACGGAGATAGGGCGCCAGGGGCTATTCCCGTTCCCACTCCCTTTCCCAGCATTACGTTCCAGTACTCAGGTCCTTGCTATAAGATATCCCCAGACCAGAGTATTGGAATCATAACAACAGGAGAGCAGCCCTGATATATAACAGAGGTGGAAGTTCTATAGGCAGCAGAGACGGAGACCAGCCTGCCTGTCTCCCAGTGCCCTGATCACTACACGCCACCAGCACAGCATTACAGGAGGGTCCTATAGTGCTGCCCTGAGCTAACAGGTGTGTGTACCAGTGTACCCCGTACAGTGTGCTGCGCCCTGGTGTCTCTGAGAGGGGTGAGGTCACCGTGCCGCTTTAGTATATGGCTTTTCCTTAGTACTGTACGTTACAGCCCTGCACTAGTAGTGGCAACTCTGCCCTATGTGAACCTGTGAGGTTATTTTCCTATTTACAGAATAACCGGGGAGAAGGCGGCCATATTGCGGCTCTCAAGAGAAGGCACTCTAGTACACCCCCTGCTGGCGGCCACTGCGCAGGCGCAACAAATTGAAATGCCCGATCTCTATAATGGGGCATATTTCTCTTAATTAAAAAAAACCTGTAACCTGCAATAGTCTGCTTTGAAGCAGGAGCACCCATCTTGTTTGGTGCGTAGAGGATAAACAGCGAGTCAGTTTTCCTGACTCCAGCCATTCTGGAAACAAATTTTCAGGGCCCTGACTACATCCAGCAACTTGGAATCCTCCAAGTTCCGAGTAGCCGCAGGCACCACAATAAGTTGGTTCAAATGAAACGCTGAAACCACCTTAGGCAGAAAAACGAGTCCTCAATTCCGCCCTATCCATATGGAAAATCACATAAGGGCTTTTACATGACAAAGCCGCCAACTCTGACACATGCCTGGCCGAAGCCAGGGCCAATAGCATGACCACTTTCCACGTGAGATATTTTAACTCCACGGTTTAAAGTGGCTCAAACCAATGTGATTTAAGGAAATCCAACACCACGTTGAGATCCCAAGGTGCCACTGGAGGCACAAAAGGAGGCTGAATATGCAGCACTCCTTTAAAAAAAAGTCTGAACTTCCGGCAGGGAAGCCAGTTCTTTTTGGAAGAAAATCGACAGAGCCGAAATCTGGACCTTAATGGACCCCAATTTGAGGCCCATAGTCACCCCTGACTGTAGGAAGTGCAGGAATCAACCCAGTTGAAATTCCTCCATTGGGGCCTTCCTGTCCTCACACCAAGCAACATATTTTCGCCATATGCGGTGATAATGTTTTGCGGTCACGTCCTTCCTGGCTTTGTTCAGCGTAGGAATGACTTCCTCCGGAATGCCCTTTTCCTTCAGGATCCGGTGTTCAACCGCCATGCCGTCAAACGCAGCCGCGGTAAGTCTTGGAACAGACAAGGCCCCTGCTGCAGCAGGTCTTGTCTGAGCAGTAGAGGCCATGGGTCCTCTGAGATCATTTCTTGAAGTTCTGGGTACCATGCTCTTCTTGGCCAATCCGGAACAATGAGTATAGCTCTTACTCTTCTCCTTCTTATTATCCTCAGCACCCTTGGTATGAGGGGAAGAGGAGGAAACACATAAACCGACCGGTACACCCACGGTGTCACTAGAGCATCCACCGATATCGCCTGAGGGTCCCTTGACCTTGCGCAATAGTTTTCTAGCTTTTTGTTGAGGTTTGTAATCAGCCGGAAGACTTCTGGATGAAGTCCCCACTCTCCCGGGTGGAGGTCGTGTCTGCTGAGGAAGTCTGCTTCCCAGTTGTCCACTCCCGGAATAACACGTGATTTTCCGCCCATCTGAGAATCTTCATGGCTTCTGCCATCGCCATCCTGCTTCTCGTGCCGCCCTGTCGGTTTACATGGGCGACCGCCGTGATGTTGTCTGGGTGAATCAGTACTAGCTGACTTTGAAGCAGGGGTCTTGCCTGACTTAGGGCATTGTAAATGGCTCTTAGTTCCAGAATATTTATGTGTAGGGACATTTCCTGGCTTGACCATAGTCCCTGGAAATTTCTTCCCTGTGTGACTGCTCCGCAGCTTCGAAGGCTGGCGTCCGTGGTTACCAGGACCCAGTCCTGTATGCCGAATCTGCAGCCCTCCAGAAGATGAGCACTCTGCAGCCACCACAGTAGAGACACCCTGGTCCTTGCAGACAGGGTTATCCTCTGATGCATCTGAAGATGCGATCCGGACCACTTGTCCAACAGATCCCACTGAAAGATCCGTGCATGGAACCTTCCGAACGGAATTGCTTCGTAAGAAGCTACCATCTTTCCCAGGACTCGCGTGCAGTGGTGCACCGACACCTGTTTTGGTCTTAAGAGGTCTCTGACTAGCGATGACAACTCCTTGGCCTTCTCCTCCGGGAGAAACACCCTTTTCTGTTCTGTGTCCAGAACCATCCCCAGGAACAATAGACGTGTTGCAGGAACCAGCTGCGACTTTGGAATATTCAGGATCCAGCCGTGCTGTTGTAGCACCAGCCTAGAGCAAGTGCTACTCGGATCAACAACTGTTTCTTGGACCTCGCCTTTATCAGGAGATCGTCCAAGTACGGGATAATTATAACTTCCTTTTTTCGCAGGAGTATCATCATTAACTTGGTAAACACCCTCAGTGCCGTGGACAGACCAAACGGCAGCGCCTGGAATTGGTAATGACAGTCCTGTACCACAAATCTTAGGTACACCTGGTGAGCAGTGTAAATGGGGACATGCAGGTAAGCATCCTTGATGTCCAGTGATACCATGTAATCTCCTTCCTCCAGGCTTGAGATAACCGCCCTGATTCCATCTTGAACTTGAACCGTTTTATATACGTGTTCAAAGATTTTAAAATAAGAATTTACTTACCGATAATTCTATTTCTCGGAGTCCGTAGTGGATGCTGGGGTTCCTGAAAGGACCATGGGGAATAGCGGCTCCGCAGGAGACAGGGCACAAAAAGTAAAGCTTTAGGATCAGGTGGTGTGCACTGGCTCCTCCCCCTATGACCCTCCTCCAAGCCAGTTAGGTACTGTGCCCGGACGAGCGTACACAATAAGGGAGGAATTATGAATCCCGGGTAAGACTCATACCAGCCACACCAATCACACCGTACAACTTGTGATCTAAACCCAGTTAACAGTATGATAACAGCGGAGCCTCTGAAAAGATGGCTCACAACAATAATAACCCGATTTTTGTAACTATGTACAAGTATTGCAGATAATCCGCACTTGGGATGGGCGCCCAGCATCCACTACGGACTCCGAGAAATAGAATTATCGGTAAGTAAATTCTTATTTTCTCTATCGTCCTAGTGGATGCTGGGGTTCCTGAAAGGACCATGGGGATTATACCAAAGCTCCCAAACGGGCGGGAGAGTGCGGATGACTCTGCAGCACCGAATGAGAGAACTCCAGGTCCTCTTTTGCCAGGATATCAAATTTGTAGAATTTTACAAACGTGTTCTCCCCTGACCACGTAGCTGCTCGGCAGAGTTGTAATGCCGAGACCTCTCGGGCAGCCGCCCAAGATGAGCCCACCTTCCTTGTGGAATGGGCCTTAACCGATTTAGACTGTGGCAGGCCTGCCTCAGAATGTGCAAGTTGAATTGTGTTACAAATCCAACGAGCAATCGCCTGCTTAGAAGCAGGCGCACCCAACTTGTTGGGTGCATACAGTATAAACAGCGAGTCAGATTTTCTGACTCCAGCTGTCCTGGAACATATTTTCAGGGCCCTGACAACTCCTAGCAACTTGGAGTCCTCCAAGTCCCTAGTAGGTGCAAGGCACCACAATAAGCTGGTTCAGGTGAAACACTGACACCACCTTAGGGAGAGAACTGGGGACGAGTCCGCAGCTCTGCCCTGTCCGAATGGACAAACAGATATGGGCTTTTTTGAGAAAAAAACCACCAATTTGACACTCGCCTGGTCCAGGCCAGGGCCAAGAGCATGGTCACTTTTTATGTGAGATGCTTCAAATCCACATATTTGACTGGTTTTAAACCAATGTGATTTGAGGAATCCCAGAACTACGTTGAGATCCCACAGTGCCACTGGAGGCACAAAAAAGGGGTTTGTATATGCAATACTCCCTTGACAAACTTCTGGACTTCAGGAACTGAAGCCAATTCTTTTTGGAAGAAAATTTACAGGGCCGAATTTGAACCTTAATGGACCCCAATTTGAGGCCCATAGACACTCCTGTTTGCAGGAAATGCAGGAAACGACCGAGTTGAAATTTCTTTGTGGGGCCTTCCTGGCCTCACACCACGCAACATATTTTCGCCACACGTGGTGATAATGTTGTGCGGTCACCTCCTTTCTGGCTTTGACCAGGGTAGGAATGACCTCTTCCGGAATGCCTTTTTTCCCTTAGGATCCGGCTTTCCATCGCCATGCCGACAAACGCAGCTGCGGTAAGTCTTGGAACAGACATGGTACTTGCTGAAGCAAGTCCCTTCTTAGCGGCAGAGGCCATAAGACCTCTGTAAGCATCTCTTGAAGTTCCGGGTACCAAGTCCTTCTTGGCCAATCCGGAGCCATGAGTATAGTTCTTACTCCTCTACGTCTTATAATTCTCAGCACCTTAGGTATGAGAAGCAGAGGAGGGAACACATACACCGACTGGTACACCCACGGTGTTACCAGAACGTCCACATCTATTGCCTGAGGGTCTCTTGACCTGGCGCAATACCTGTCCCGTTTTTTGTTCAGACGGGACGCCATCATGTCCACCTTTGGTATTTCCCAACGGTTTACAATCATGTGGAAAAAACTTCTCAATGAAGTTTCCACTCTCCCGGGTGGAGGTCGTGCTGAGGAAGTCTGCTTCCCAGTTTCCATTCCCGGGATGAAAAACTGCTGACAGTGTTATCACATGATTTTCCGCCCAGCGAAAAGTCCTTGCAGTTTCTGCCATTGCCCTCCTGCTTCTTGTGTCGCCCTGTCTGTTTACGTGGGCGACTGCCGTGATGTTTTTCCCACTGGATCAATACCGGCTGACCTTGAAGCAGAGGTCTTGCTAAGCTTAGAGCATTATAAATTTACCCTTAGCTCCAGTATATTTATGTGGAGAAAAGTCTCCATACTTGATCACACTCCCTGGAAATTTTTTCCTTGTGTGACTGCTCCCCAGCCTCTCAGGCTGGGCTCCGTGGTTACCAGCATCCAATCCTGAATGCCGAATCTGCTGCCCTCTAGAAGATGAGCACTCTATAACCACCACAGGAGAGACACCCTTGTCCTTGGATATTGGGTTATCCGCTGATGCATCTGAAGATGCGATCCGGACCATTTGTCCAGCAGATCCCACTGAAAAGTTCTTACGTGAAATCTGCCGAATGGAATTGCTTCGTAGGAAGCCACCATTTTTACCAGGACCCTTGTGCAATGATGCACTGTTTTTAGGAGGTTCCTGACTTGCTCGGATAACTCCCTGGCTTTCTCTTCCGGGAGAAACACCTTTTTCTGGACTGTGTCCAGAATCATCCCTAGGCACAGCAGACGTGTCGTCGGGATCAGCTGCGATTTTGGAATATTTAGAATCCACCCGTGCTGATTGTAGCAGTATCCGAGATAGTGCTACTCCGACCTCCAACTGTTCCCTGGACTATGCCCCTATCAGGAGATCGTCCAAGTAAGGGATAATTAAGACGCCTTTTCTTCGAAGAAGAATCATCAATTCGGCCATTACCTTGGTAAAGACCCCAGGGTGCCGTGGACAATCCAAACGGCAGCGTCTGAAACTGATAGTGACAGTTCTGCACCACGAACCTGAGGTACCCTTAGTGAGAAGGGCAAATTTGGGACATAGAGGTAAGCATCCCTGATGTCCCGGGACACTATATAGTCCCCTTATTCCTGGTTCGTTATCACTGCTCTGAGTGACTTCATCTTAATTTGAACCTTTGTAAGTGTTCAAAAACAAATTTTTAGAATAAGTCTCACCTAGCCTTCTGGCTTCAGTACCACAATATAGTGTGGAATAATACCCCTTTTCTGTAGTAGGAGGGGTAATTTAATTATCACCTGCTGGGAATACAGCTTGTGAATTTTTTCCCATACTACCTCCTTGTCGGAGGGAGACTTGGTAAAGCAGACTTCAGGAGCCTGCGAAGGGGAAACGTCTCGACATTCCCATCTGTACCCCCGGGATACTACTTGTAGGAGCCAGGGGTCCTGTACGGTCTCAGCGCCATGCTGAGAACTTGTCAGACGCGGTGGAACGCTTCTGTTCCTGGGAATGGGCTGCCTGCTGCAGTCTTCTTCCCTTTCCTCTATCCCTGGGCAGATATGATCTTATAGGGACGAGAGGACTGAGGCTGAAAAGACGGTGTCTTTTTCTGCAGAGATGTGACTTAGGGTAAAAAACGGTGGATTTTCCAGCAGTTGCCGTGACCACCAGGTCCGATGGACCGACCCCAAACAAGTCCTCTTCCTGTATACGGCCATACTGTGCCGTTTGGAATCTGCATCACCTGACCACTGTCGTGTCCATAACATCTTCTGGCAGTTATGGACATCGCGTTTATTCATGATGCCAGAGTGCAAATATCCCTCTGTGCATCTCGCATATATAGAAATGCTCTATAGTCAATAAAATACTGTCCCTGTCAAGGGTATCAATATTTTTAGTCAGGGAATCCGACCAAGCCACCCTAGCTCTGCACATCCAGGCTGAGGCGATCGCTGGCCGCAGTATAACACCAGTATGTGTGTATATACTTTTTATTATATTTTCCAGCCTTGTCAGCTGGTCCTTGAGGACGGCCCTATCTATAGACGGTACCGCCACTTGTTTTGATAAGCGTGTGAGCGCCTTATCCACCTTAAAGGGTGTTTCCCAACGCGCCCTAACTTCTGGCGGGAAAGGGTATACCGCCCATAATTTTCTATCGGGGGGAACCCACGCATCATCACACACTTTATTTAATTTATCTGATTCAGGAAAAACTATGGTAGTTTTTTCACATCCCACATAATACCCTCTTTTGTGGTACTTGTAGTATCAGAAATACGTAACACCTCCTTCATTGCCTTTAACGTGTGGCCCTAATAAGGAATACGTTTGTTTATTCACCGTCGACACTGGATTCAGTGTCCCTGTCTGTGTCTGTGTCGACCGACTAAAGTAAACGGGCGTTTTAAAACCCTTGACGGTGTTTTTGAGACGTCTGGACCGTACTAATTGTTTGTCGGCCGTCTCATGTCGTCAACCGACCTTGCAGCGTGTTGACATTATCACGTAATTTCCTAAATAAGCCATCCATTCCGGTGTCGACTCCCTAGAGAGTGACATCACCATTACAGGCAATTGCTCCGCCTCCTCACCAACATCGTCCTCCTACCTGTCGACACACACGTACCGACACACAGCACACACACAGGGAATGCTCTGATAGAGGACAGGACCCACTAGCCCTTTGGAGAGACAGAGGGAGAGTTTGCCAGCACACACCAAAAACGCTATAATTATATAGGGACAACCTTATATAAGTGTTTTCCCTTATAGCATCTTAATATATATATAAGCATATCGCCAAATTAGTGCCCCCCCTCTCTGTTTTAACCCTGTTTCTGTAGTGCAGTGCAGGGGAGAGCCTGGGAGCCTTCCCTCCAGCCTTTCTGTGAGGGAAAATGGCGCTGTGTGCTGAGGAGATAGGCCCCGCCCCTTTTTCGGCGGCCTCGTCTCCCGCTCTTAACGGATTCTGGCAGGGGTTAAATATCTCCATATAGCCTCCGGAGGCTATATGTGAGGTATTTTTAGCCAAAATAGGTATTCATTTGCCTCCCAGGGCGCCCCCCTCCCAGCGCCCTGCACCCTCAGTGACTGCCGTGTGAAGTGTGCTGAGAGGAAAATGGCGCACAGCTGCAGTGCTGTGCGCTACCTTTAGAAGACTGAGGAGTCTTCTGCCGCCGATTCTGGACCTCTTCTTACTTCAGCATCTGCAAGGGGGCCGGCGGCAAGGCTCCGGTGACCATCCAGGCTGTACCTGTGATCGTCCCTCTGGAGCTGATGTCCAGTAGCCAAGAAGCCAATCCATCCTGCACGCAGGTGAGTTCACTTCTTCTCCCCTAAGTCCCTCGTTGCAGTGATCCTGTTGCCAGCAGGACTCACTGTAAAATAAAAAACCTAAGCTAAACTTTCCTAAGCAGCTCTTTAGGAGAGCCACCTAGATTGCACCCTTCTCGGCCGGGCACAAAAATCTAACTGGCTTGGAGGAGGGTCATAGGGGGAGGAGCCAGTGCACACCACCTGATCCTAAAGCTTTACTTTTTGTGCCCTGTCTCCTGCGGAGCCGCTATTCCCCATGGTCCTTTCAGGAACCCCAGCATCCACTAGGACGATAGAGAAATTTAAAATGGGTCTCACCGAACCGTCCGGTTTCGGTACCACAAACATTGTTGAAGGAGGGGTACCTTGACTATCACCTGCTGCGAATACAGCTTGTGAATTTGCCTCTATCACAGCCTCCCTGTCCAAGGGAGATGTTGGCAAGGCAGATTTTAGGAAACGGCGAGGGGGAGACGTCTCGAATTCCAGCTTGTATCCCTGAGACACTACTTGTAGAATCCAGGGATCCACCTGTGAGCAAGCCCACTGACCGCTGAAGCACTTGAGACGGGCCCCCACCGCACCTGGCTCCACCAGTGGAGCCCCAGCGTCATGCTGTGGACTTAGCGGAAGCGGGGGAGGACTCTTGTTCCTGGGAACTGGCTGTATATATATATATATATGCACACACACTCATGTATATACATGCATATATATGTATACACAAATACACGTATGTACATGTTTATGTATGTATAATACACTGATAGAGTACATTATATTTATGAATTAATTGCTTCCCGATTCTGCAGCAGCATCATCAGCACCACCAGTGTTACTCACAGTCACTTCACACTGACTGCTGCACAACACATCACTTAATTTCTGGGCCGCCCGCCACCTGGTGAAGAGAAATGGGAGATGAAGGACCAGCAGTGCCACGTTGAGCGGAAGTATTGTGAATTAGTTACCCACACACTCCTTGTGACACCTGCTCCCCGTCTGCCCTCCCAGCAGCAGTGGTGGGAGGTACAGAAATGAGCTGCAGGCTAGGCTCCACTGATCACACACTCAGCGATCACTGTGCTACAGCAAGCGTGGCGTGCAGCGGTGCTGGACATTAGGGAGTGCCTGTGCGCACCAGGCACCCCCTGTACACACGCCTATGCGCTACCACCCCCCATATGCCACACTACATCACTATGCTATAGCCCTCCCATATGCTGCACTTCATAGTTACACTTTACCCCCCATACAACATACTACATCACCACACTACACTACTCACAATAAAATTAAAACATCCCAGTTCCTCATTCTTAATAAGCTCACGTGAGTTCTCTCCCCAACGGAGCTCCAGACCAAGTAACAATGAAGACACCAGCAGCGTGTAGGGGGCAGGCCTGGTCCACTTGTCAGGAGAGAGCAGTCACTGGAGGGTAAGAAGGGGGCGGGGCCTAGTCCTACAGACGGGAGAGAGCACAGACAGGAGAGAGCAAGGTACAGGGGTAGAAGAGGACGGCTGATGTGAAGAAGGGGGAGGGGCCTATTCTTACAGGCTCTCAAAATTCGACTTTTTAAAATTCGACATTTGACAAATTCGACTTTTCTGCAATGGTACAAATGCAGCAGTTTGACAAAAGTATATTCAATTGAAGTTTGTAAATTCGACAACAGTGCTTTTAAACAGTAAATTCGTAATTTTCAATCCACCACACTTTGCAGGCGGAATCTAATAAAAAAATTAAAACATGTTTTTTTTGCTGTTTTTTGGGGGGTAATAGCATATCTATTTATATTAGAAGGGATTAGGTACTTGGTTTGTCTTTTTTGGAGGCACAAGTATTATTTATATATTTTTTAAAAGATTATTATTTGTTTGTTTTTTTTAAATGGAATGTGAAAAACCCGGAAAAATTTTTTGCGTGGGGTCCCCCCTCCAAAGCATAACCAGCCTCGGGCTCTTCGAGCCGATCCTGGTTCTAAAAATCCGGGGAAAAAACGGACAGGGGATCCCCCGTATTTTTAAAACCAGCACCGGGCTCTGCGCCTGGTGCTGGTGCAAAAAATACGGGGGACAAAAAGAGTAGGGTCCCCCATATTTTTTACACCAGCATCGGGCTCCACTAGCTGGACAGATAATGCCACAGCCGGGGGTCACTTTTATACAGTGCCCTGCGGCCGTGCCATTAAATATCCAACTAGTCACCACTGGCCGGGGTACCCTGGGGGAGTGGGGACCCCTTCAATCAAGGGGTCCCCCCCCCCAGCCACCCAAGGGCCAGGGGTGAAGCCCGAGGCTGCCCCCCCATCCAAGGGCTGCGGATGGGAGGCTGATAGCCTTGAGAAAATTGAAAAAATATTGTTTTTTCCAGTAGCACTACAAGTCCCAGCAAGCCTCCCCCGCAAGCTGGTACTTTGAGAACCACAAGTACCAGCATGCGGGAGAAAAACGGGCCCGCTGGTACCTGTAGTTCTACTGGGAAAAAAATACCCAAATAAAAACAGGACACAGACACCGTGAAAGTATAACTTTATTTCACACCTGCCGACACACACATACTTACCTATGTTGACACGAAGCAGTCGGTCCTCTTCTCCAAGTAGAATCCACGGGTACCTGAAAATAAAAGATAATTATACTCACCTGATCCAGGTTCCAGATTAAATCCACGTACTTGGCAAAACAACAAACCGAACACCCGGACCAGACGGACTGAAAGGGGTCCCATGTTTACACATGGGACCCCTTTCCACGAATGCAGACATCCGAATCTCGCGGGAATCAGCGGGATGATGACGTTCGGGGCGCGCTCGGGTTAGCCGAGCAAGGCGGGAAGGTTCGAACCTGCCTCGGACCCATGTAAAATGGGTCAAGTCCGGAGGGTCCGGATTCCGACGAACCGAACCCACTCATCACTAGTATGTACGTGTGTGTCAGGTGTCGTGCGTGTACGTGTGTGTGTGTCAGGTGGCGCGTACCTACATGTGTGTATGTCAGGTGCTGTGCATGTGTGTACGTACACGCCTGTATGTGTCAGGTGCCACGCGTGTACGTGTACGTGTGTGTGCGTGTGTGTGTGTGTGTGTGTGCCAGGAGCAGCACGTGTACATGCGTGAGGGTGTCAGGAGCCACGCGTATACGTACATACGTGTAGGTGTCACGTGCAGCACGTATACATACATACGTGTGTGTGTCAGGAGCCGAGCGTGTACGTACATGTGTGTGTGTCAGGAGCAACACGCGTGTGTGTCAGGAGCCACGCGTGTGCATACGTGTGTGTGTGTCAGATGCCACACGTGTACGTACGTACGTACGTACGTGCGTGCGTGCGTGCGTGCGTGCGTGCGTGCGTGTCAGGTGCCGCGCGTGTACGTGTGTGTGTGTGTGTGTCAAGTGCCGCGTGTGTACGTACGTATGTGTGTGCCTGGAGCCGCGCGTGTACATACATGTGTGTGTGCGTTTCAGGTGCTGTACATGTATGTGTGTGTCTCAGGTGCTGTACGTGTATGTGTGTATCTCAGGTGCTGCATTTGTATGCGTCAGCTGCCACGTGGGTGTCAGGTGTTGAGAGTGTATGTGTTTGTGTCAGCTGTCGCATCTGTATGTGTGTGACTGTCAGGTGCTGCGCGTGTATGTGTGTCAGGTGCTGCATGTATATATGTGTGTGTTAGGTGCTGTTCATGTATGTGGGAGTGGCAGGTGCTGCATGTGTATATATGTGTGAGTGGCAGGTGCTGCGTGTGTATACGAGTGTGTGTGAGGTGCTGCGAGTGTATGTGTGTGTTAGGTGCTCTGAGTGTATATGATTGTGTGTCAGGTGATGTGCGTGTGTGCGTTAAATGCCACATGTATATATGTGTGTCAGGTGCTGCGTGTGTGTGTGTGTGTGTGTGTGTGTGTCAGGTGCTGCTTGTCTGTATGTGTGTGTGGGTGTGTCAGGTGCTGCATATCTGTGTGTGGGTGTGTCAGGTGCTGCATGTCTGCGTGTGTGTGTGTCAGGCGCTGCATGTCTGCGTGTGTGTGTGTCAGGCGCTGCATGTCTGCGTGTGTGTGTGTGTCAGGCGCTGTATGTCTGCGTGTGTGTGTCAGGCGCTGCATATCTGTGTCAGGTGCTGTGTGTGTGTGCGTGTCTGCGTGTGTGTCAGGTGCTGCGTGTCTGCGTGTGTGTCAGGTGCTGCGTGTCTGCGTGTGTGTCAGGTGCTGCGTGCCTGCGCGTGTGTCAGGTGCTGCGTGTCTGCCAGGTGCTGCGTGTCTGCGTGTGTGTCAGGTGCTGCGTGTCTGCGTGTGTGTCAGGTGCTGCGTGTGTGTCAGGTGCTGCGTGTCTGCGTGTGTGTCAGGTGCTGCGTGTGTCAGGTGCTGCATGTCTGCGTGTGTGTCAGGTGCTGCGTGTGTGTCAGGCGCTGCGTGTCTGCGGTGTGTGTCAGGTGCTGCGTGTGTGTCAGGCGCTGCGTGTCTGCGTGTGTGTCAGGCGCTGCGTGTCTGCGTGTGTGTCAGGCGCTGCGTGTCTGCGTGTGTGTCAGGCGCTGCGTGTCTGTCAGGCGCTGCTTGTGTGTCATGTGCTGCATGTCTGCGTGTGTGTGTCAGGTGCTGCATGTGAGTATGTCAGGTGCTGCGTGTGTCAGGTGCTGCGTGTGTGCCAGGTGCTGCGTGTCTGCGTGTGTGTCCAGGCGCTGCGTGTCTGCGTGTGTGTCAGGCGCTGCGTATCTGCGTGTGTGTCAGGCGCTACGTATCTGCGTGTGTGTCAGGCGCTGCGTGTGTGTCAGGCGCTGCGTGTCTGTGTGTGTGTCAGGCGCTGCGTGTCATGTTGCTGCATGTCTGCGTGTGTGTGTGTGTCAGGTGCTGCATGTGAGTATGTCAGGTGCTGTGTGTGAGTGCGTGTGTCAGGTGCGTGTGAGTGTCAGGTGTGTGCGTGTGTGTCAGGCGCTGCCTGTGTGTCAGGCGCTGCCTGTGTGTCAGGCGCTGCCTGTGTGTCAGTGTCAGGCGCTGCCTGTGTGTCAGGCGCTGCCTGTGTGTCAGGCGCTGCCTGTGCGAGTGTGTCAGGCGCTGCCTGTGCGTGTGTGTCAGGCGCTTGCCTGTGTGTGTGTGTCAGGCGCTGCCTGTGCGTGTGTGTCAGGCGCTGCGTATCTGTGTGTGTCAGGTGCTGCGTGTGAGTGTGTGCGTGTGTGTCAGATCCGTGTGAATGTTAGGTACTGCATCTGTGTGTGTGCGTGTCAGGTGCTGCGTGTGTGTCAGGCGCTGCATATGCGTGTGCGTGTATCAGGTACTGCGTGTGAGTGCGTGTGTGTCAGGTCCGTGTGGAGTGTCAGGTGCTGTGTGTGTGTGTGTGTGAGGTGCTGTGTGTGTGTGCGTGTGTGTCAGGCGCTGCATATGCGTATGCGTGTCAGGCATTGCATGTCTGTGTGTGTCAGGCGCTGCGTGTCTGGGGGGGGTGGCCGGACACACAGCAGTGAGGGGGGGGTGGCTGGACACACAGCAGAGAGGGGGAGGGTGACCGGACACACGGGCAGGGAGGGGGAGGGGGTAGGGGGGTGTTCGAACACAGCGGGAAGAGGGGGGGGGGGGGGTTGCCGAACACACAGCAGGGGAGGGGGAGGGTAGGCCGGGACACAGCAGGTGAGGGGGGGGGGGGGGCTGGACACACAGCAGGGAGGGGGGGGTAGGCAGGACACACAGCAGGGGAGGGGAGGGGGGGGTAGGCCGGGACAAACAGCAGGGAGGGGGGGGGGGTAGGCCGGACACACAGCAGGTGAGGGGGGGGGGGCTGGACACACAGCAGGTGAGGGGGGGGGGGGCTGGACACACAGCAGGGGGGGGGGGAAGGCCGGACACACAGCAGGTGAGGGGGGGGGGGTAGGCGGCTGGACACACAGCAGGTGAGGGGGGGCTGGACACACAGCAGGGTGAGGTGGGGGGGGGGTTAGGCCGGACACAGCAGGGAAGGGGGGGTAGGCCGGACACACAGCAGGGAAGGGGGGGGGGTAGTCCGGACACACAGCAGGGGAGGGGAGGGTGGACAGACAAACAGCAGGAGAGGGGAGGGTAGACAGACAAACAGCAGGGAGGGGGAGGGGGGGGGGGCGGGCATACAGCA